>NC_046348.1:1149222-1521722 GCF_000738735.6 Corvus cornix cornix
TTCCAGGATGGCTGGAGGAGATAAGGGATGAGTTCCTGCTAAATTTGGCTGGGAATTTTCTCCTCCTTGTTGCACTGAAGCAGTCCCTCAGGTCTGGGAAAACTGTGGGAGAAGGGAGCCAGTGAATGTGAGAGGACCAAGCAGCTGCTGCTCCTGAGCACTGCCACAGATCCTGGCAGAGCCCAAGGATGCCAACGCCTTCCCTACACACAGGAGGTGCTGCAATTCCTACCCCAACCAAGCTTCGGGCACACAAAATCCACCTGGACATGGCAAACCAGGCCCAGCGAGCTCAAGGATTTGTCTGGATCAGAGGGAGCCACAGGCTGGACGTGGCATGATCCAACAGGGATCTTCCAGAGCCTTTCCTGAAGCCTTGGAGCCAGGCAGGATCGTGCAGCCAAACTCCTGCTCTGCACTCCAGGCACGTGGAGCTGGTGCCAGCAGCGGGAGCATGCCCAGCCACACCTCGGGCACAGGGCAGGAGCAGGGACTGGAACACAAACCCTGGGCTGGGTTTGGGGAGCGCTGGGGGCTGGGAGTGGCACGATCCATCCAACCTGGCCCTGGGCTGACAGCAAACACAGGGCTCTAAAGCACCCCAAACCCAGGGATTTGGGTGTCCAAGGGGGATGCAGGAGGAGCTGCTGGGTGCTGCAGCCGCAGGGGATGGTGGAGGAGGCAGAAAGGCCTCCCTGACTCTGGAGCGCAGCTGCCTCGCTCCAGGGCCGGGGCAGTGTCTGGTCACTGTCTGACTGTTGTGTCACCGTCATTCCCCGCTGGCTCCACAGGGCTGGGATGGATGTGGGCAGGGAAATGCTGTCAGTCTGTTCCCTGCCATCCCAGCAGCCTTCCAGCTGCATTCCCTGGCCAGGGGCAGTTCCGAGGAGAAGGAAACGCAGCTTAGCCAGCTCTGAGAGCCTCGACTGCAGCGAGGGCCCGTGGAAAACAGGGGGTTGTTTGTAAAAATGAACAGGTTTGACCTCAAAGTCCTTGAGAGAGGACGACAGCAAAGCCTCACAGAGACCCCAAACACACCAAAAGCTGCCTGGAAATTTTTAACTCCAAGCTTCTGGGTTGAAAATCACAGGAGTGGAACAGCATTGATTACATCTTACCAGGGATAATCCTCAAGCTTAGGAGAAATCTGGAGTCAAGAGAGACTCTCATCCCTGGAAAAAGCCAGCACTCAATGAGCCAGGGCTGCTCCTGCCCTGCCTGAGTCATCAGACACCAGAAGAGGGTTAAAACCAACTTTGTGGCTCTGGCAGAAGTGGGAAGAGACCTGTGTGTCCCACAGCCCCAGCAGGTGCATCACAAGTGAGTCTGCTTGTAAGAAAGGACAGACAAAAAGACAAAAAATTCCCTTTGCTTTGCAGTCATGCCAGGCAGGGAGCTTTCCAAAGGCTTTAGGAATGTAATGGGATGAAAAAACGCCTCACGCCTCCCCTCAGTTCATTACGAGCCTCATTTCTTGGTGGGTAGCTCCACGTCACATTTTCCTCGGCATTTCCCAAGAGTGGTTTTTTGTCAGAAGACAAAGGTCAGTTTTGCTGGGAGTTGGATTTTAGGGAGAGACAAGCCTGGTTTTTCTGATTTCTGGGGTAATTTCTATCCCAGACACCGCAGCACACGCACAGAGCGAATGTGCTGTTGCTCACCTTGCACGGGGAGGAGTGAGGGCAGATTTCAGTGCTTGTTCCAGGCACCCAGGAATGCTTTGGAGGACAGTTGTCCTCCAGGGAGAGCAGCTATAAAACACCTTCCAGAGGGCCTAACTTTGCTGCAGCTCAGCAATTCCTGACCCAATCGCAGCCTCCAGGCACTCGGGGAGCCAGGGCTGCTCCAGCTCATGCATCATCCCTGCAGTAAAGAGATCTCAGGGCTGGAAATGGGGCCGTGGCCCAGGCAATGGGACAGGAAGGGCTGGCCCAGGGCCCAGGGGGCCGATAAAGAAGGGAAGCAGTGTGCCTTGCAGGATGCTGGGCAGGATGGAATTGAAATGATTTATTTCCCTGCTGGCACCCCCCGTGCCAGCTCCTGCTGCAGGGAAGTCCCTGAGTCCTCCCCACACCAGCACGGAGCGGCTGGGGACAGGTCCTGGAAGGGGCAGCACTGAGGGATCCCTGGGGATGAGACGGAGGGATTCCTGAGCATCCCAGCCTCGGCTCCCAGGGAACAAAGGACATGGCCTCAAGCTGCACCAGGGGAGGGTCAGCTTGGACATCAGCAGGAATTTCTTCCTGGAAAAGGCTGCCAGGCACTGCAACTGCCCAGGGAGGTTTGGAGTCCCCATCCCTGGAGGTGTCCAAGGACGTGGCACTCAGTGAAAGGGGGAAACTGCAGACTCAGCACCTCCTTTGCAACCTCCTTCCTCACAGAGGATGGAGAGCTGGAAGCCCAGGAGAAGTTAAAGGGATGGAAGTCATGCCCAAGAAACACAGCGTGGGATGGAAAACCAAAAATGAACTGTCCTGGGGGCACTGGAGGTGTCTTTGGTGTCCTCAGCCTGGGTGTGGGCAGGGGTGGCAGCACCTGCTGGAGGAGCAACCTCAGTGGAGAGTCAGTGAGAGCCAAACCCTACAGCAGGGGAAATTCAAACCTCCCCAAAGTTCAGTGGGAAGAGCAACCTGGATGAGTTCTGCTGAGCAGGAGGAGCAGAGTCCGAGCAAAGCTGAGCACGGCGGGAGCTCCCTCAGGGTTTGGGTGCCATTTTCTGAAACCCCTGGCAGAGGGCACAAACAAACCAAACTCTGCCAACCCAGGAACCTGCCCGCCCCTCGTCCTGCTCCCCACAGCCCAACAGCCACAGCGATGCTGTGCCTGCTCTGCACATCTGGATTTCGCCACCCAGGCCCCTGGGTAGGCTCTGACCATGGTTCAGTGTTAAACCAACCCCTGACAAATCCCAACCACTGCCTGCCAGAGGCACCAATCCCATGAAAATCCATAAAAAGCTGACACCTGCCAGAGTTTCAAGTGACAACGAGGCATGGCTGAGTCCTGAAATGGATTTCTTCACCCACCAGTGACTCTCACACGGTTATTGCACGGGCAGAGCCGTCACATTTCCCAGCAAAGATGATCAGTGTCTTCCCAGCATAAAAATCAACTTGTCAGGGACAACAGGAGAATCAGCTGGGGTGAAAATATCAGTCCCTTCTCCCTCCCCCCCCATCCCATCTGCCAGCAGATAACAGGGGTGACAAATCCTTTGCTATCAGGAGGGAGCGAGCCGGGAGCCTCCTGCCATCCCCTTCCCAAGGAGGGACAGCCACAACCCCCAGCTCCTCCTGCTCAGAAACAATCCAAACACGGCTCCATCTCCATGGAGAAGGCTGGGATGAAAAGCATTTTACCAGTTTAGAAAATGAGAGCAGAGCTTCAGCTCAAGCACCCTCAAGCACCCACCGTAAATCCTGAGCTGACAGCTCAGATGCCAAACCTCGGGGCTGAACTCACACTTGTGCTGATTCCTGCTCTTAAAATAAATGCAGGCAGTGATTGGATATTGTTCAGGGGTGGAAATATTTCTTCCAACCACGCCACAATCAGTCTGAAGAGCAAAATCTCCTCTAACAGGGGTCCAGGTATAAATAAACAGATGGAGGTTGTGTATTCCTGGTGTATCAGTGTTTCTAGGAGCTTTTCCAAGGTCAGTCCTACCCTGACTCTGATTTTCCTCCAAATTAACTTGATTTTTATTTGGAAACATCCTTAAGCCCCAATTTCTAAGTGGATTTTGGTGTCTGACAGATAAAACACTTACACAATGCTGGTCTTGAGTTTATATCGTGGGCAAGTTTGGGTTGTGGGGTTTTTTGTTTGATTGTTTCAACCTCTTTTGATGGGTTTGTTTTTATGTTTGCTGATCTGCAGGAATCTGCAAGGTCCCAGCAAGGCATCAGCAGGTCTGGGGTAGCTGCTCCATGCCCCTTGTGCCTGGAGATGGAGGAGGGAGAGCTGATCCATTCCCACACAGCTTCATCCCACAGATCAGGTTGGGCCAGCTGCGACTCCCACGGCTGATAAATAAAACTTCTCCAGGTTTAGTGGTTCCCCTGTTGCTTTTCCCACATCTTGCTCCAACTCCAGCATTTCTTTCCCTGATAGGTGAGCACAGGGTTTCATTCCCTGCTGGAGGGAGTCCAGCTCAGGGGTCCCAGCACAGGAAGGAAGTCCAGGGGAAGCCCAAGGGGCACCTCTGCTCTGGAGCCAGGCTGGGAGAGCTGGGGGTGCTCACCTGGAGAAAAGAAGGCTCCAGGGAGAGCTCAGAGCCCCTTGCAGGGCCTGAAGGGGCTCCAGGAGAGCTGGAGAGGGACTGGGGACAAGGCATGGAGGGACAGGACCCAGGGAATGGCTTCCCAGTGCCAGAGGGCAGGGCGGGATGGGATATTGGGAAGGAATTGTTCCCTGGGAGGGTGGGCAGGCCCTGGCACAGGGTGCCCAGAGCAGCTGGGGCTGCCCCTGGATCCCTGGCAGTGCCCAAGGCCAGGCTGGACACTGGGGCTTGGAGCAGCCTGGGACAGTGGGAGGTGTCCCTGCCCATGGCAGGGGTGGCACTGGATGGGCTTTGAGGTTCCTTCCAGCCCAAACCAGTCTGGATTCTGGGATTCCCCTCCTGCCCACAGCCCCACTTGAACATCCCCTCCACTGGCTCTGCCTCATCTCCACCTGGCCAGTTTTGGGAAGACCACAGCTCCTCAGGGATGTCCAAAGAATGGATGTTTGAACAGTACACGGGCCCCAGAGAACAAAATCCCCGGGAATTCTACCCCAAAGCCTTCAGCTGGCCCAGGGCACGTTCCCTCCCTCCCTCCCTGCAGCCAGGGGTGCCCACACCTCCTGCAGTCAACCACAGAGCAGAGCTGGGGAGGCACCTGCAGCAAACTCCCCTTGTGCTGCCCCAAGCCCATCCCTCGGAAACCGGAGCGGATTTGTTCCCACACGTCCCAGAAAAGCCCTTCCCTGCAGCACCCGCAATTCCATGACTAATTCAGGCTCCTCAAAGTGAGGTGGGCAAAAAGCCCACGAGGAACTGGATTCATCCCTGCCTCCTGTGAACCCTGAAAGCCTAATAAAGCCTCATGAATAAATTACAGGCTTTTCCAAACAATGCATCATCCTGGATCCCACCACGCTCCACATCCCGCATCCCCCGGCATGCCAGGAGAGGTGACAGTCCCTGGGAATGCTGGAATTCACACCAGGCACTGATGGACAGGGATTCTGGGTGCAGCCTGTGTCAGCTCCCTCTGCCTGCACCCAGACTTGAATTCATTAATCAGAAGCACTGAGAGGGAGACGTTGGAGGATGATCAAAATCCCACAAATCCCATTTCCACGGACATGTGGCAGAGGCAGAAAGTGCCTCCATTATAAAAATAAATTCCACCCTAAGCAGGGATGTTTCTTCCATTTTGGTGACAGGCGCTCCCTATTTTTTAGATATAGGTTCCTTGCAAGCCCAAACCCAGCCCAACCTCCATCCAACAATGGAACAGTGCCCCCATTACACTCCCACCCACCACTCTCCATGGCAATTCCATGCAAAGCCTCATGGAGCCTGAGTTCCCAGTCAGGCTGGCAAGGCCAGTCTGCGCTTGCAGTGCATTTACTTTTATAAAAACAGAGGACAAAAAAACCCAAATAAAACCAAAGCCTCTTTCTCCCAGCCGGCAGCTCTGCTGTCCTCCCTCTGCTCCCACCCGTGGGAACCCTCTGCTCCCATGGGCTGCCCAGCCCTCACCTCAGGCCCCCCAGATGCTGGAAGAGCTGCTTGCCCTGAACACCCTCACTTGGTTTCTTCCCAGGAAGAGACTGCAGAGTTTTATGGAGAATGCAAGCAGGAAGAGAAGGATTTGATTCTCTGGATGTGGAGAGAGTCAGGCTCCCGTGTGGAATTCAAACACACTTTTTGACAGCTTTGCTTTTGTTCTTTTGCTCTCAATATTTCAACAATGAACAATCATACTGATACCAACTAAACAGGCAGGAGGTTTGTCCCAGTGAAATGCCACTACATCTCTTTGGAGGGTTTCTGAAATTGAGAGGACAGAGCCGGGGTACCCCTGGGAGGATCGATGTCCCTGCCAGGGCAGGGGGTCACTTTTGCCTGAAGAGCTGCAGGAGGAGGCTCTGATTGCTGAAATCACCTCTAACAACAACTTGTTGTACCCCTTTATTTCCAAAGCTGCACATGGAGCACTCAGGAAAGGCTGGGAGAGCTGGGATTGTTCAGCCTGAAGAGGAGAAGCTTCGAGGTGACCTGACTGTGGCCTTCCAGGACCTGAAGGAGCCACAGGAAAGCTGGAGAGACACTTTGGAAGGGCTGGAGGGACAGGACCCAGGGAATGGCTTCCCAGTGCCAGAGGGCAGGGCTGGATGGGATTTTGGGAAGGAATTGTTCCCTGGGAGGGTGGGCAGGCCCTGGCACAGGGTGCCCAGAGCAGCTGGGGCTGCCCCTGGATCCCTGGCAGTGCCCAAGGCCAGGCTGGACATTGGGGCTGGGAGCAGCCTGGGACAGTGGGAGGTGTCCCTGCCATGGCAGGGGTGGGATGAGATGGAGATCCCTTCCAACCCAACCATTCCATTATTCCATGATTCCCGTGCCTGGGAATGCCACTGCATCTGCTCCATGCACATAAATCCCCTGGCTTGGCAGCACCAGAGATCTGCCCTGTTGGATCTAGAGGACAAATTCTGGGGGAAAAGTCTGGGATATAAAGGGGAGATGCCACACTTTTCTTCTGGAAATACTTCTAAAGGTCCACCCTGACCCTCAGCCCATTTAACAGCAGCAGTAAAAGCAGCTCAAGTCAGTCGTAAACCTCAAAGGGATCCCTGAATTGTGCTTGACTTAATGAATCCAATAATCGATTCCTGCTGCACAAATAAGGTGTGGGATGGATCAGCTAATAAGCATTCTCAGTTAATTGCTTTCTTCAAGTGACAATTTGTACAAATGATACCATCAAAGTAGTAATAATATCCCTATTGATTAAATTAATCTCGAAAAGACAACTCAAATAACTTTAATTAGCAATGCATGACACCAGCACGAAATGCTCTGAAAAGAACCTTGCAGCCCATCCCAGAGCTTGAAATCGTGGCAGCAGCCACGGCACAGACTTTGGCATCTTTAGTCCAGCAGATACACACAATTTCATGGAGCATCTTCAGGGAATGTCTGTGAGTAACCATGGAGAGCCACGGCTGCTCCCTGCAGAGCACAGGCAAGGCACAGGGCACAGGCTGCCTCCCCCCTTAATCACACACTGAATACCACAAACAGCTCTGGAAGAAACAACAACTTTTCAATGGAAGGAGCAGGAATGGGGAGTGAAGTCTCTGTGCCAGAATTCCCACCTGGAGCTGCTGGGGACCCACAGCAGCAGCAGCAGCAGCACTGTCAAGCCATGAGAATTGGGCACCAGGTTTATGAAATCAGAGCAGAAACCCCTTCAAACAGAAAAGGACTAAAGAGCTGGCCCAAAGCTCGTTCAGAGAGAGCAGGAGTGGAGCTGGGCCAGGAGAAGGGGACGCAGCACCCCCGGCACCCACAGACCCCAGTGACCCCACAGCCTCCCCAGGAGGGCAGGGGAGCCTCGAGCGATGGAACTGTGGAATCCCAGAGCGCAGAGAGCCCAGAGCCACGCTGCAAATGGGACCGACAGGGCTCTTCCTTTAAGGGTTTTTAGGGGGTTTTAAGAGGCTCCTGCAGGACTTTCCTCATTCTGCTCACTGAACTCGGCACTGACAGAAACACAAGGCCCAGGTGTTTCCCCACAACAGGCACAGTGCAGCTCATTTTACACCATGTATGGAATCATGGAATTCTTTAGGCTGGAAAATTCCTCTGAGGTCTTTGAGTTCAACCGTGCCCCCACAGCACTGCCAAGGCCACCAGTGGCCCATGTCCCCAGGTGCCACATCCCCACTGTTAAACCCCTCAGGGATGGGGGCTCCCCCACCCTGAAGCACATTAATAAAATAGGACCCTTTACAGGGCTTTGGCCCTTCCAGGTTAGTCCAGCCCAACCCTCTCAATTCTTTATCTCATTATGGTTTTCAGATTCCTTGATTGAATTTCCCATGACAGGGTTAGCTTCTGCTTTTGCCTGAAACACTCCACATTTTCCACCTCCTTCTTGTGGCCTCGATGAATTCATTGTTTCCTTTTTGTTCTTTGGGCAGTTCTGGCTTTAGATTTTTTAGATATTTTGGTGCCAAAACCACTCCCAGGACTTGAGGTGAGGCTGCACCAGTGCAGAGCAGAGAGGGACAATCACATCCACAAAACATTTAAAAAGCATCCCAGGATTCCCAGAACAATGATGGAATTTGCTCCATCATACAAGCAAAGAAACACTTCCTGCATTTATATTCATCCAGGAATCACTGAAACAACCAAGGAACCCCCAAATTACTTCTGGGACTCTAGACAGCCTCTTCTCAGGCAAAACAGCAAAACACCCCCAAAAAGCCTTCATAATTTTCTATTCACTGATCCTTAAAAGGATTTTATTAATAAAGAGTCCTTCTTTACCACTGTGCCACGAGATCTTGGTCACTAAAGGAGACACTTGCACAGAGATTGATTTCTGGAGCTCGAGAATCTTTAAAATTCTACTCTGTGTGGTCTTACAAGGCAGGTTTTTAAGTATTTTGGCTCTCAAAACCACCCATAATTTAAAAACCTTGACCAGAACCCACAGCCTGAGTGGGAAAAGGTATCACTTAGAAACTCAAGCTTGGGAAAGTCAAATTGGGGAAGAGAAGGATTCCTTTTTTTTCCAAAAGGATATTTATTGGCCTTATTTAAAAATCCAGCACGTGAAAAAGAAGAGGACAAATGCTCACCACTTTCTCTGAGACATCCATCTGATTTTTCCAGTTAAGAAGCCAATCTTGAGTGAAATCCCCCCAAACCAGGCAAATGAGCTGAATTACTGTGAGAAGAGCAGCTCCACGATGAGACCAAAAATCCCAAATCCACACAAACCAGGAGAGCCACAGGAGGAGCTGGGTTTGGAGAGGGATCTCTCCAGCCCCACTGCAGGATGAGCAGGAATCACAAGGAGAGGAGCTCTGTGGCACATTTAGAGCCTTCAACTTCCACTCCCTTGTTTAAGTGAGGTAATTGCTCCTCATAGCCAACAACAACAGATTTCTGAAGGTTCCTCTGCCTTGCCAGCAAAGCAAATATCCTCTGGTAAATCTCGGAGCTGAACAATGATTTTTCATTTTTACAACAGCACAATCAATGCAATTTCCCCAGTTAGAAGTCTCCAGCCTCCCCCTGTGAGCTCGTTAATGCACGAGTGTTGCACTCCAAACCATGCCTGGGAGAATCTTGGCAGACTCTGCCATCCTGGGTTGCTCTGAACACGGAATTCATCGCTGATGAATCACTTCAGTGTGTGTAAACACTCGAATCACTAAGCCAGATCTAATACTGTACACAGTAATCAAGGGATGGTGTTGGGGCGGCGGCACCGAGGCAGCTCTGAAATCCTGGCTCGTAGAGTTTTGATGCCTTTTCCTGGTGTTAAAATCAAGAGTCATACACAGTTAGAAGGGGAAAAGGGATTTTACCTTGGTATTTATTTTAAGGATCCTTAGGTGCACACGTCCAGGTCATATGCATCGAGATGCACCCCCACCGAGTGTGTGTGTCCCCCCAACATTGGGTATAACCTTATAGGTGTTACTAATTAGCAGATCTATCCAAGATTCCCCAATGAGAGGCTCAAGTGAGCCCCCCCTCCCCAAGGAACCTTCCCCTGGATGGTTCTATCTTGGTTTACAGAATGTGTTCTGGAGAGCACCTTGGGGTCTGGGGCACACTGATCCCTAACTACAAAGCTTCTAAAATGTTTAGTCTCTTAGCTTGACAAACAAGTCCAAGAATGTAGGCAAAAAGCACTGGGAATACAGAAGTTGTAAAAAGGTATAACAGGGGTATAAAAGAAAAGGCAAAAATCTTCATGGCATCAGTTTCACTGCTCAAAGCTGTTCAAAGCAGGTTCTGTGCTTGTGAACACATTTTATTTGCAGATGCTAAATGCCTGGAAAAGATTTGCAGGCTTTGTGTCTTCCTGAGACACTCACAGTAGTCTCAGCACCCCCAAACGCTGCTCACCCAACCATGTTTCTCCTGGTATTTGAGATCCCTGTAACTTCCAGCAACACTGTGGCAGCACAGCCAAGTTCAAGCTGGAAATGCCCTTTCATTTCAGCAGCTTTTTGCATCGGGTCAGACAGATTAAAATCCAAGGCAAAAAATTAAACTCACCCCTAAAACCAAGGCATTTTTCTCCCCTGAAGTGAAATTAAAATGCTGTGAATCCCATCACCTCCCAGCTCCCCTGAAGGATTCCAGTAACTGTTCAGGCCAACTCAGTAAGAGCTTTGGGTTCCTTACAACACGGTGAGGCGACATTTTTGCTGCCCAGGTGGCACAAACCTTGATGCCCAGCTCGATGTTCTCCCCTCCGTACACGTCCATGCCGGGGTCCAGCAGCCCGATCTCCCCGAAGAATTTCCTGTTCACCACGAACGAGCAGCCGATCATGGCCGGGGTCCTGCACCGGGAGAAACCACAGGAATGCACAGTCAGGGACGTTTCCCAGCCCTTACTGGGCCATGGGCTCATTTCTGCAAAGCTGCTGGGTTCAGGTGCTTCCCACCACTGGTTATCCCAAAGACTTTGTGGAAGTGAGCGAGCTCTGTGCCTTTGAAGACATTATTTTACCACTGCAATCAAATTGTCCAAAATTTTTACCATTGCAATGAATTGCCCAAAATCCAAGCTCATTTCAAAATGGAGAAAGGGTTTTCCTGGGGTTAAATTCTGGAGGAGCACTCAGGTTGTGGCTTTGCTGGAAATCCCTTGGGGTGTCTGTGGGCAAGGGTACAAGCTCTGCCCATAAACAAGGGAAATACAATAATGCCCTTTCCTTTCTCTGACGTCCAGCATGGAGTAGATTTTAGGATGGAATCTACTTTTTAGGGTATTCCAGGAAAGAGGGTTTCCAGTTGGAACCACAAAGGAGCCATCACTGCCAGCAACAAGCTCGCTGCAGATTTGCAGCAGCAAATCCTTTAAGAACTGTTTGCAGAACCATCTGTGGGGTCGCTTCCCAGCCGCCCCAGTACCAGCAGGGCTCTGGGTTTGGGATCAAGGTGTCACATCCATCCTGCACCTCGTGTGCTCCAGCTCAGAGCTCTCAGCTCACACTGCAGGAGTGAGGAAGCTGGGAGCACCCATGGAATAGCCCACAGAGGGAGGACACACACAGTGCCGGGGTGAATCTGTCGTAACTGTGCAATTTTAAGGACGTTATAGAGGACTGTGGTTCCTAATGACCCTCATTACTTGCAAGCCCCTGGACCAGCTCTCCAGCTGCCACAGCTGCCCTGAGATGAGGATGCAGTTGTGATTCACACACTCTGAGATCACATTTCAGGGCGTTTCTGGAGCGCTTAGCGCTGCCAACCCTCTCCCTAAAACTGCACTTTGCCCAGAGCCCAGCGCTGAACAATCCCGAGCGGTTCTGCTCGGGCTGCTCGGGCGCACTCAGCTGCTGCTGCCGTGGTTTGTGTTTGTTTGCTGGGCACAGTTTGCCCCTGGCATGTTCCCTGGGCTAAAACAGAAACATGAAAAGCTATAGGAGAAAGTTTCACAAAGGATGTCTGGACTTCAGGCGGCTCTCTTGAAAGCTGTTTATTGCATAGGCGAGGTTACAGCAGCTCAGGGAGTGGGTATCCAGAGCCAGCCCTACAGCTGCCAGCTCCAGCTGTAGGCATACCTGAAGCCGCTTTCTGTTCAAGTTACAAAGCATTAGATACTTTTCTTTGCAGAGTATCTTAACACATAACAACCAATAAGCACCATACCCAATACCTTTACATTTGCCTATAGCCTATCATAGCTACTACCATCACCATATTATAGTCATTATTATCCAATCACAAGAGTAAGTTATAATTTAAGCTTACAATGGAAAATTCTCAGACCTCTCTTCTTCTTGCTACATCAACATTTCTTGTTTGCCTGCAATATCTCTCTTCTTGGTAAAGACATGTCTTCTATTTACTTATGCTCTTCTTGAGACTTATTTACTTGGTGAAAAACATGTCTTTGTTTGTAGTCACGTACCTTTGTTCTAATCATAAAAATCTCCTTCCAACTCATCTCCAACCTTTGCCTTCTCAGTTACTCAGCGATCAGTGTTTCAGCAAAACATCTTTTATTCTATATCAAAACTTGCTTCCATTTCTACCTCATCCCCAGCTTCTACATTCAGAGATCTTTCTGCCAAGCCTACACACCTGTGAAACTTTCTTACCAAACTTTCATCCTCCCCAACAAAAAGCACTCTCCCGTTTGCCGGCTGCTCTCTGAATCCGTGCTGTAAAGGAAAAACCCAGGGATCCACTGAGTCCAGCAGCGAGCTGCCAATGAATTTTACAGCGAGGTCCTGCCAGAGTTTGATTTTTTTGGGGAGTTCCAGGACTTCCCTGCCCACCCTGAGCTCCGAGCTCTGAGCAGGGGGATGGGATGGCCCTTGGCAATCCCACACCACCCAGGAATGCCTGCTCTCCAGAGGGAAGCTGCAGAGGTAGGAACGGGGCAATAGGATCCTGTGTTTCCACAGCAGCCCCCAAATCCTGCCTCAAAGCCCATTCCAGTCCTGTCCAAGGCTGGACTAAGCAGGTTTGGCCTGCAGAGGTGGAGAACAGCCCCAAATTCACCCAGCCCTGGCTCACAGACAGTAAGGCCCAGGCTCCATCTGCACCTCACAGTGCCCAAATCTGCCACAGGAGTTCCTGGGGTCCCCAGGGCAGCCCAGGGCTCAGTAATTCCAAGGATTTCACAGCTCAGCTCCACCAAGAGCCACCAAACTCACCTTGGTGCAAACCACGAGCTCCTTGGATGAAAGCGTCTGCCCACTTTAATATTATTTATAGACATTTTAATTCTTCTAATAGAAAGTAGAAGAGCTGGGTGCTGCTGCCATGTTAAATTAGCTCCAATTGGAATCCATCAGAGGGTTTTTCCAATAGATTTCTTCCCTGACAGCTGGCTCAGCCTTCCTTCCACGGAGCAGGATAATGTTTCATGGTTTGCTGCCACGCTGGTACTTAAGATTTCAATTCTCTTGCTTTATTTGTAGCAAGTTAACTGCCATTAACAGAAACAATTCCTTCTGAAATGATAACCACCTTACAGATGCCAAATCTAATAGTTCCATTATCCTAGATTACCTCCTGGAATTTAAGAGAAGGGAAAATTGCTCTGTTTTTTTCCAGAGTATGAACAACCCAGTTCATCTCCTCCACCAGGAATAGGTGTGGAAACCTCTGACTTCTCCAGTCAAAACCTGTTAGAGGCACTCAGAGAAGAGGCAAAAGCCAGAAAAAGAATCCAGGTGAAAGTTTCAGACAAAGGAAATTGCATTTTGGACCCAATAATGTGGATCACTGGGAACTCTCAACGAGGTAAATGAGCTTTTCCGGGCTGGAAACAGCTCAGGAGCCATGAACAGGAGCTGTACCCTGAGAAGGCTTCTCTCATTGTTTTTATAAATCATGGAATGGCTTGGGTTGGAAGGACCTTAAAGCCCATCCCATTCCATCCTGCCAGGGGCAGGGACACCTCCCACTGTCCCAGGCTGCTCCCAGCCCCAATGTCCAGCCTGGCCTCAGACACTGCCAGGGATCCAGGGGCAGCCACAGCTGCTCTGGGAATTCCATCCCAGCCCCTCCCCACCCTCCCAGGGAACAATTCCTTCCTGAGACTTCACAACATGACTTCACTTTATAAAGCACAGAGCCACCAATCCTTCCTAAAATTCTGCTGGAAGCAGCTTAACTGGGATTTAGCAACTTCACCTTCACGTTTTCCTCTTTCCCATTGTGCTGCACATCTTGTTCCAGCCCAGGACACCGGGAAGCTCCCGAGGCACCGCTCCTGGTCCCTCAAGCAATCCAAATTAAGTGCTCCATTCTCCTCTCTAACAATGCCTCCACATTAAATAAATGAGGAATCCAGCAGCGCTCAACAATTTCAATAAAAACACCATTTGATTTGGTGGTAAATCCTTCAAAAAGGTGGCCGCTGACAATAATGGATCGCTCATCCCCAACGAAATAATGGCCTGCAGACAAAGAGCTGATAAAGCCTCTTGTTCCTCTGCCCCTTAATTAAAAGCATTAACAGAGCTTGTTTTTAAAAATCACCCAGCTCAGCCAAATGCATTTTTATTTGTCCCCACAGCTATTCTCCCTGCAATGAGAAAGGAAAAGCAGAAGTTGGCAGGGAGGAAGAGCAGAGATGTCGGGCAGAATTCTTGGGTTTGTATCCAGAACTCCACAGTGTTCCTTCCTTGCCATTCTTTTGGTTGGTTCCTCTGTAGAACAAGTGAAGGAAGGTCAAGAAGAGCAGCTTTTATGAAATATCCTCCTCATGGATCTCTAAATAAAGATGATGGAGATACAGGGAAAAACGTTTATCCTGCTCTATTAAGTTACTTTAATGCTCTTCCTTTCTTTAGCTCACAGTTATCATCTAATGATTAAAAAGTCTCAAGGAGATTGCTCCTTCAATTCGAGGAAATTAATTTTCCCCCACAATTGGATTTGGCTTCCGATTTTACACTAAAGAGCAGGTTATAAAATATGTAGAAAAGAGATATTAAAAAAGTAATTAGTGGTTTTACCATTGACTGCAAGAGGCTGAGAACACACTGGAAGAACTTCCAGGGTGTCCAATTCCTGTTAAACTGCTGCTGCTTTTAATAAACTTGGATCATGGAGTTGCTCACCTTCCACACCACAAGGCACTGCCCCACAGTTGGGACATTGGGACAGTCCTTTACCTGCCCAGAGGAAAGTTCTTGGTCCCTCTCCCAACCCTGCCATTCCTAATTTAACACACTCAACTCACACAATTCCAATCAGGGAATCCTGGAATGGGTGGGGTTGGAAGGGACCTTAAAGCTCATCCCATTCCACCCCCTGCCATGGGCAGGGACACCTTCCCCTGTCCCAGGCTGCTCCCAGCCCCATCCAACCTGGCCTTGGGCACTGCCAGGGATGGGGAATCCATGGAATAACCTCTGCCAGGGCCTGCCCACCCTCCCAGGGAACAATTCCTTCTCAATATCCCATCTAAACCCACTTTCCATCAGTTTGACCCCATTCCCCTTGTCTTGTCCCTCCAGTTCCTGATGCAGGGTCCCTCTCTGCCTTCCCTGGAGCCCCTCCAGACCCTGGAAGGGGCTGTGAGGTCTGCACACAACCTCCTCTTTCCCAGGCTGAGCAATCCCAGCTTTCCCAGCCCGTCTTCATAGGGGAGGTGCTCCAGTCCCTTTATCAACTTCATGGCCTCCTCTGGCCTTGCTCCAACAGCTCCATGTTCTCCCCACACTGGGGACACCAGAACTGTGCAGGACTCCAGCTGGGGGCTCATGGGAACGATCCCATTTTCCATTTGGAGATTTCCCACTCCTGCTGCCTCTCTGCACTTCCCTGATCCAGCTGGGGCTCACTGGTGGGACCCAGCATCTCAGCAGGAAACTCTGGGAGCCTCTGAGCTCCAGGGCTGAAATTCAACCAACTCACAATATGTAGAAAACATCAGGTAAATTATCAGATTAAAGCCCCTGGCTTTAATTAGTGGCCTATCCATGGTTTCCCTGTTGACAGCAGGGAAGGGAAGAACACCACCTCCATTTGCAAGTGACACTCTGGGATAAAACACTGGATTTTCTCTTGGCCAGAGGCAAGATTAAGGAGCTGCTTGCAAAAGAAACAACTGCCAGTGCTGTCCCCTCTGTGCTCAGGGAATAAATAAATATTAAAGCCTGGGATGAGAAACATAGGTTTGTACAAGGGAATTATTTGTGTGGAAATGGAACACAAGGATGTGGCATTAGGGATTGACCCCTCTGCTGATCAAACAGGGACAGCCAGAGCCTGCCCCAGGCAGAATCCATCCAAACCCTCTGCTCCACTGGCAGCCAGCTGCGTCCTGGGAATCAGGGATGCCAGGATGGAGCCTCCAGCTCTGACTGCTCCCTGACCAGTCCAGCCACTGCAGCACCACACTGGGCCCAGTCTGAGCTCAGCAGGACAGCTCTGGGGGGGCTGAGGGGCAGCATCCCTGCTGAGTGTCCCCAGGACACCCTGGAGCTGCCACCATGGCCAGGTGACATCCTGTGCTCAGGGCACCTGCAGCCAAGCCCTCTGCACAGCCACGAAGGAAAGCTCTGCTCCCTCAGGGCCTGGGGCAGAGAAAGGAGGAGGAGAGGAGCTGGAGGAATTTAAAAGTCACTGGGAAGCAGCAGGCCTGGTTTCCAGTGGCACTTGGCTTCTGGACCATCCACTCCCTTGGGAACTGTCCTGCAGAGCCTGACCTGGCCCCTGGGGTCCCTGGAGGGGGAGGTTGGGATGGGAGAGGTTGGGCAGAGCCTGGAGCTGGAGTGAGCCCATTCCCTGAAAGAAGTTCCTGCACAGGGAAATGGGGTCCAGCAGAGCAAACCAGAGACCCAGAGACAAAGGTGGCCCTGCCCATTGTCCCTCTCGGCTTCATCCCACTCCCTGTCCTCAGAGAGGGCTGGGCCACATCCAGGAGGCAACAGAGAGGGTGAGGATGAGGCAGAACCCCCCTGCCTGGCCCTGGCCCTCTCAGCCTTCTCCCCACGGGCTCCTCAGCCACAACCCCAAACACGTGGTGCCTCCATCCCAGTCCTTCCTTACCCCATCGCAGCTCCTCCCAACCCCAAACCCATGGTGCCTCCATTCCAACCCTTCCTCTTTTGCATCCCAGCTTCTCCCAATCCCAAACACGTGGTGCCTCCATCCCAATCCCTCCTTACCCCATCCCAGTTCCTCCCAACCCCAAACCCACAGTGCCTCCATTCCAACCCTTCCTTAGGCACTGGAACGGGCTGCCCAGGAAGGGGGTGGAGTCACCATCCCTGGATGAGGTGCTCGGTGCCGTGGTTTGGTTGATGAGGAGGTGTCGGGTCATAGCTTGGACTTGATGATCTCAAAGGTTTTTTCCAACCTATTCAATTCTGTGATTCTGTGATTCCTCATTTCCATCCCAGCTCCTCCCAACCCCAAACAGTGGTGCCCCCATCCCAACCCTTCCTTACCCCATCCCAGCTCCTCTGAATCTCAAACACCCCGGGCAGGCAGGATGCATTCCGTGGAGCAGGGTTTGCTTTGGAAGTGACCTCAGCCCGTGGATTTCTGCGGGAAGGGCCGAGTGTCCGAGCCCAGGGCGGCAGCAGGAGGCGGCTGCTGGCACTGCCCAGGCAGGAGCCTGATGGCAAAAGCCCAGAATGCAGCGTCACACACAGAGCACGTGTCCAAAGCGGAATCACACCTTCCCTCTGCCTCCACTGTGGGACATGTCCATGCAGAGCAGGAGCTGGGAAGAGCCATGCTCCCAGCGCCCCTTCACTGCCAGGGGAATGGAGAAAGCTGGACCTGTTTGCCAGGAATGTTCATGAGGGAACGGCATCTCAGCCCCCAGCAGTGTCGCTTCCTTCATCCCATCCCCAGGGCAGCATCTCCAAGAGCTGTTCCCCGCACGATTCCGGTGTCCCTGCCCCAGTGCCCCGGGTTAATTGTCTGTTTCCAGCGGGTTTATTTCCCTGCTAAGTACCACAGAACCTGTGAAACAAATTAAAAATAAGAGATACCACATAAAAGAGATGCTGGATTGAATGGCTTCGTTGAATTTACTGGAGATTAATACCACTTAAACTTTGAATGGCAAGGAGGCTGTGAAAACTGGATTTTTAAAAAACCTCTTACATCTACCCATGCCTGTGACCTTGCTGAACACACATTTGACTTTGTCACTGTTCTCTGCTCTGGGACTTCAGGTGAAGCATTTAACTCCTTTATGCCTCTGTTTCCTCCTCTGTCAGGTGAGTCTAACACCTGGCTGCTCGTGAGAAAAAACATTTCTAAATCAGTTCAGTGCTTTCCCTGTTGGAATGCCGAATTCACTGCTGATATTGCCGTGGCTGCCAGACCCCTCAGGCTCTGGGGAGAAAAGCACTGGTGGTAACAACCTTCTGAGCAAGGACTGGCTGTTTCCCAGCCTTGCTGCCAACCCCAGCAGCATCCAAAATTGGTGCCCACCCCGAGCTCAGGCACAGCCTGGGAACCACTGCTGATTTTGATTTCCTCCTCCAAGCTCAACAGCAAAATTTCCCCTCCAAGATGAAAACTGCTACCTCAGTCACTGCCTAAAGCCTTTTTCTTCCTGGTGTGTTCTAAAACCCCAAGGATGGCCCAGCACTGAGGATCCCTGGATGCTTGGACACCTCCTTCACACCGCAGGCGCTTTTGCAGGAGCTCCCCGATGGATGTGCTGCTCTAGGCTGCCAAAACGCTCACGTGCAGGGAGCAGCTGTCCCCAGCTCTCTGTGTTTTGTCACCTGAAGTGAAACTCCGGCCCCAGGATCAGGGCTGATCCCATTCCCACGGCAGGAGCCCTCATGCCAAATCCCATCCAGCTCTCACATCCACCCAGCTGGGACCTCACAAAAGGCACCAGCCTGGAAAAGCGTTCCAGGCTGAGAGCCATGAGCTGGGCTGAGCCTTGCCCAGGGCCAGGAGAACGTGCAGGAGGTGTTTGGGGCTGTTCTCCATCACTGCAAACAGCCCCGGTGACATCTCCAGTGCTCCTGGTGCTCCTGTCCCCTCTGTCCCAGCAGGGGCAGCATTTGGGGGCTGCACTCTGAGTCCCAGAGTACAAACCCCAGAGAAGCCACCCTGGCCAAGTATCAGCAGTATCAGCAGTGAATTCAGCAGCTCCAGTGGGGAAAGCACTGAACTGATTTAGAAATGTTTTTTCTCACGAGCAGCCAGGTGTTAAACTCACCTGCCAGAGGAGGAAACAGAGGCACAAGGGAGTGAAATGCTTTGCCTGAACTTGGCCAAAGTCAATTTGATAATTTCCTTCCAATGGTGCTGTTGAGAAACAGAGGAAAGAGCTGCAGTGCCAGGATTGTCCCTCGGGATGAACTTGGAACAGGGCTGCTCGTTTGAGCCCATTTCCTGGCAGTTGCAGGAGGCACTCGGGGATACTCTGTCCTTCACTCTGGGGGGACCCTCTGGCACACAGGGATGGGTCCAGGTGCCTCCCCAGAGCTCAGGGGCCTGAGGGTCCTTCCCACAGCCCCTGCAGCACATCTGCAAACATCTGCAAACATCTGCATGCCGAGGGTTTGACCCTTAATGGGCCCCATTTATCCACCAAGGCAGAACTGGGGGAATAACTGTGATTACTCACTGGGATTTATTAGGGACACTCCCACAGGAGAGGCCACACAGAGTCTCAGGCTTGGGGCTGAGATAAAGCAGAGCAGGATTTTCATTTGTGCACTGGCTCATACTGGAAGCCACTGAAAGATGCAAGAAAAACACTTTCCCTGCCTGGAAAGGCACTGCAGATCAAGGCAAGACACAAAGGGAGCCCAGATGAGCAGAGATGAGGAGTCAGGAAGGCTCAGTACCTGGTAAACCTGGTTTTATTTTCCCTCTGTGACTGGTCCCCTAAAGCTGTGCCCCTCAGAGCAGATCTGGAAATCGCTGTTCCCTTTGCCCCACACAGAAATGATCCAGCTCATCCTGTGAGCAGCCCCAGGAGCTGAGCCCCAGCCTGGGCTCCACCAGGAGAGGGATGTTCGCTGCTGTCTCATCAGTTAAAACGTGGTCACCAACAGGAGATAAAGCTCTGACAAAAGCGGGCACTTTGAAATTCTGATCTGAGCCTGGAGGTGAGGAAATGCAGGTGTCCCCACCTGGGGATCCCTGCTCAGCAAAGCTGCTGCTCCAGAGATCAGTGCCATTCCTCTTGGAGTATTTTTATATTCAATACAAATATCTGTTTCCTTTCTATTGCACCTGATCTCTAGGGTTTGGCGAGGAGAGGTTGAAATGAGATGCTCTGCAAGGTTCCACCCTGAACCATTTTGGGACTCTCGGAAATAAAAGGCCACAAAATCTTTGCCCTTGCCAGAGGTGAAATCTCAGCACCCACGTGCTGTCACTGGGGAGTTTGAAACGGTGTGAATCCAAATCCTTAATGTGGAATTTATGATGAGACTTCACTGTCTCTCGAGGAGCTGGGGACTGGTTGGAAGGTGCTGCGAGTGTGAAAGCCCGGATCTGGTGGGGCCCAGAGCTGGGCCAGAGTGGCTGCCAATTAGCACAAATGAGCTTCTAAACTACTTCTGGGGGCCTGGCAGGTAAGGAGAGCACACCCCCCGTATTAACCACCCTCAGCAACCATCAATCATCAGCACCCAGCCCCGAGCACCTCCTCCGAGCTCCTTGGGGGCTGCAATCCCAGGGGAATTTTCCATTAAACTGGCAGTGTTTGCCTATGCAAAGAGGATAAAATCAGCCAGTGGCTTCAAAGTTCCCCCAGAAGTAGTTTAGAAGCTCATTTGTGCTAATTGGCTGCCCTGGAGGGATCTCTGCTGAGATAAGAGATTTTGCAATCGCCCAGCAGAGATCCCTCCAGGGCAGGGGCTGGGCATACCCCACAATTGGCAGCCACTCTGGCCCAGCTCTGGGCCCCACCAGATCCGGGCTTTCACACTCGCAGCACCTTCCAACCAGTCCCCAGCTCCTCGAGAGACAGTGAAGTCTCATCATAAATTCCACATTAAGGATTTGGATTCACACCGTTTCAAACTCCCCAGTGACAGCACGTGGGTGCTGAGATTTCACCTCTGGCAAGGGCAAAGATTTTGTGGCCTTTTATTTCCGAGAGTCCCAAAATGGTTCAGGGTGGAACCTTGCAGAGCATCTCATTTCAACCTCTCCTCGCCAAACCCTAGAGATCAGGTGCAATAGAAAGGAAACAGATATTTGTATTGAATATAAAAATACTCCAAGAGGAATGGCACTGATTTCTTTAACACTTGGCACTTACAACCTGACCGACAACAAAATGAAGTGCAGCAAAAGGGAAAGAGAAAAGGGGACCAAACAGTTCCTCAGAAATCCCTCAGATGGTGACCAGAGTTTGGGTGGCCAAGACTGCACGTGCTCATCTAATCCCAAATCTAATCCTAAATCCACTCCCACTGCCTTTCAGGTGGGAGCACCTCGTTCCTCATGGCCAAGGCAATGGGAACCCTGCAGGTTTGGGGTCTCTGCTGCCCTGGGGGGCTGGCTCCTGGTGCTGCTCACACTCCCTGAAGGGCCCTTCCAGGAATGCAGGAATTCCTCATCAGGAGCACGACCCTTCAGCAGTAACTGTGCTGTAACTCCATCTCCTTGCACTGCTGCCAGAGTGCTAATTAAATGGTAATTACTCTGGGATGTAATATGTATAACTATCAGGCACTTAACAGGGACGTGTTATTTACTTTGCTGTTTTTAACATGAATGTATTTTCTCTCAAGGGCAGCCGAGCAGCTGATTTTCAGGCGTGTTCTTCCTCTCCACTGAGCATAAAAATCACAATGAGCAAATTTCACAGATAAACGAAGTTCCCTTTGTCTCAGGCACAACAACAACCGTGCCCTTGTTAAAGCACTGAGCTGGGGCTGAAGGATCACGGTTAACACCCTGAGCCTGAGCTTGGTCCCAAAGTGGGACTTGGGCAGCGATTTCTGACCTATCTTCCACTGAAATACTCCTGCAGCTCCTCCACTTGCTCCAAGTGACATCAGCTGAAAGAAACTACAATAAACTGACTTGTAAAGGCGAAGATGGGCTTGGGTGAGCATCTCTCCAGAACAGACCCGCTCTGTTTACGGCTGAAACACCATTTTTAATCTCTGAACACTCAAACCAAACTGCAGAAATCAGGAGAGGAATCTCCCTGAGCAAATCACTGCCTGGAACAAAGGTGCTGCGAGCCCGAGCTGTGCATCTGGGGACAAGCACACAAAGGAACTGTGGCCTGCCACAAAGCTGAGTTGAGAAGTAATTCCCTTGACAGGTAGAACAGAGCACAAGTTCCTGTCAGCTCCTAGGACCAAGAGGAACAGCAGAGCAGGGAAAGGCTGAGGCCATGGTTCGGTCAGGTTGTGCTGGGGGAGCAGCCCCAGAGCCCCTCTGCCACCACAGGGTGATTTTGGGGTGATTTTGCACGGTCACATTCAAATCTCCAGTACGGCCACACCTCACCCACTGGTCCCAGTCCCTTCAAACCCTCAGCAGCAGCTCCTGAACACCAATTCCTCCTCAGCTCTACATTCCAGGTGCTGCTGGAAGCTTGTGGTGGGTGATGCCATCAGCAGTGGGTTTGCACAGCCCCTGGTGCTCTCTGAAGGATCCCTGCAACAGCTGGGAAAGACTCAGGAGCCTTCAGTCGTGGGGAATTTCAGGGATATTCCTGCAGACAGAGTTTAGGTGAGTGATTTCCATGCACATCACGGGGAGTGAGGAATGGTTATTGACAGCTGGAGCAGCTCCACTCGCTGGGAAACGAGGGAGCAGTGAAAGAGCCCCGTGAGCACCTCGAGGAGCTGAGCGATGCATTTATTGTGACACCTCCTTGATAGCAGCTATTTCTGGGGAGGCAGCTCCCAGCTTCATCTCACCCTTCACGCATCCCTGGCACAGCAGCACAATTCCAGGGAAACACAGCAGATCCATCCTGTGCCTCCAGCCTTTACCAGCAAATGTCACTCTCATTGCTCAGCGCTGGGTTTGTTTTGCTTAAAGCACCGAGCGGAGCTGATGGGAAAGAAAAATGAAAATGGGCAAAACTGCAGCGAAATGGAAATGCAAGCTTGGTAAAGATGATTGCCAGGGAAGGGAACTCAGGGGTGGAGAAGATGGTTGGGATTCACCTCCACCTGGATTCCTGCAGATCCACCCAACCACAAAGCACAGAGCCCGATGTTTGCACAGAGATTTATCCCAGCTGCTTGTTTAGGGTCAGGCAACTCAGAGCCAGCAGCTCCCAAAGCAGGAACCCCATCCCAGGTACCCTGAGCATACCAGCAGACCCATGGAAATCTGTGTTTCCTGCCTCAGCTGCACAGGCTGGAGGCACAAAGTGATGCAAGAGCTCTTTGTACAGGCAGAGTGGAGCAGTGCTGAGCACAGGGCAACCAGGAGAGTGCTGCAGATCAGCTCCTGACTGCAAACCCTGAGCACCAGCACAGCCCTGGCTGACCTCTGCTGGCCTGGGGCACACTCACCATGAGCCCCCTCTGGGACAGCTGCTTGGGGCTTTTACATTCTTTTCTCGAGCGGGGAGGGTGCTGGTGTTGCTTTTTTAGTTTGCTTTGGCTCATTGTTTGTGGGGTTTATTAATCACCAGATGCATTGATTTTTTTAAAAGCATAGAATCACAGAATGGTTTGGGTTCAAAGGAACTTTAAAGCCCATCCAGTGCCACCCCTGCCATGGGCAGGGACACCTCCCACTGTCCCAGGCTGCTCCCAGCCCCAATGTCCAGCCTGGCCTTGGCCACTGCCAGGGATCCAGGGGCAGCCCCAGCTGCTCTGGGCACCCTGTGCCAGGGCCTGCCCACCCTCCCAGGGAGCAATTCCTTCCCAATATCCCATCCAGCCCTGCCCTCTGGCAGTGGGAAGCCATTCCCTGGGTCCTGTCCCTCCATGCCTTGTCCCCAGTCCCTCTGCAGCTCTCCTGGAGCCCCTTTAGGCCCTGCAAGGGGCTCTGAGCTCTCTCCAAAACCTTCTCATCTCTATCCTGAACACCCCCAGCTCTCCCAGCCTGGCTCCAGAGCAGAGGAACTCCAGCCCTCTGGAGGCTGAGCCTCCTCTCCCAGTGGAGACTTGCATTCAAAGCTCTCTCAAAGTTGTTGGCAAAACCCTCAGCCAGCTCCTGGGTGACAAGAGTTCCCCTTCCTGTAGGAAATATGTAAGAAAAATGTAAAAAAAAATGTTTGGCTCACAGACTGAGCAGCCAGGGGCCACCCCCAGGCAGCTCCTGCCCTCTGTCACCTGGCAATGAGGTGCCAAGTTGGGATGAAGGGGCTCAGCCGTGTGTCCAGGTGGCATCAGCCCAGGCAGAACTGGAGCTGAAGAGCCAGGATTTCATTCCACACTGCACATGAGGGGAGCTGGTTTGCTGCCAGCATTCAGGGAGCAAAAGAATGCAGGAAACGGGGCCCTTTCCCCTCCAACTGTGGTCCTGAGGAGCAGAACCCCATTCCCTGGCTGCACACACAGCACTCAGCAGCAATGCTCCTTCCTGTGCTTGCAGGGCTTCCTTGCAACTCACGGCCAACGTGGCAGCAAAGCTCCAGGGCTGAGAGGGAGCGGGACAAGGCAGTCCTGGTTCCCCAGTCCCAGGGCTGGCACAGCACGGGAGGGACCTGCCTGTCACTCAGCCAGTCCTGCTGTGAGGGGTGCATGGGGGGGTCTCCCAGCTCTGCAGGGCAGGTTTGGAGCCTGAGGGATAAAAACGCAGCTGGGAGCAGAGGGAGCTGCTCCCACCTCCTAGGGCAAGGCGACACCGTGGCCCGGGGAATCCCAAGGGCTGCACCGTTCCCATGTGGCTCAGGAAGGATCTGCCTCACGCTCCAGGAGTGCTGTGGCCAAAGGGCTGAGTCCTCCTCGTGTTTTGCCTCGAAGCTGAGCAGTGTCAGATTCCAGGAGGGAAAGGATCTGCAGTCTGCCCTGGCACAGCTCCAACAGGCTGCAGCCTTTAACCAGTCCAGACTGACGGAATCCACAGGCTGGGAAGGACTGGAGAGGGGGAGGTCAGTGCCTGAAGTCCTGAAAGGGATTGGCAAGGAACCTTTGCCAGGGGATCACCTGCAGAGCCCTGCACATCAAAGGCTGGGGAACCAACCCGGGAGCTGCCGTGAGTTCATTCCCTAAGGACATGCTCCAAGAATTCCAGACCAGTTGCCCTCTGGCTCTTGGACAAACCTAACCTGCATTTATGCTGTGTCTTTGCAGAGGCTTCCTGCTTGTGGGAAACCAACACAAAAGCTCCAGTCTTGTGCCAGGAGCCACTGCTGGTTTTACTGCAGGGAGGAACAGCTCTGCCCTCTGTGCCCTTTTCCTACAGAGCACCACATGTCGAAAGAGCCAGGAGCACTTTCACTCCACTCCAGCTTTTAATCAGGAATTTTAATCAGAAAAAAGGTGCTGATTTAACAGCCTAAGGCAGAGCAGAGGAGAAGCTGCAACATCTGGGTGCCAGATGCAGGGGCAGGAAGTGGAGATGTTAAGGAGGGGATTGAGACAACCCCAGGCTCTCCTGGAGCTGTGGGATAAATGTGTACACAACCTCCATGGCACGAGGGCTGCCATGGAAAGGTTCCTAATCCCCACCTGAAACACATCTGAGCACTTCAGTGCTGCTGCCGAGCTGCACAACATCCTCTTCCAGCTCCCCCTGCTCTGAGAGGTGACACTGACATTTTCACAGGTGACACTAAATTGTGGCTGGCAGGCTCTCGTTGAGGAATTCACTGGGAACTAAGGGAACCATTAAACCCCAAATTGAGAGCTTGTGATGCATTTTAGAGATTCTTGCCTGGAAGTTTTAAAAAAATCCAGTTCTGTCCCAAAAAAACCTGCCCAGATTTACATTCCCAGGAAGTGCTGCTCCCTGCCTGCAGCTGGGCAGCACCAAAGGGAAGCAGGGGCAGTAAAGGCACTGAAATAACCTATGCTGGGGAAAAATCTCCCAGGCAGGGGAGAAACCAAACCAAAACTTTGCTCTCATCAATAACCCTGAACCATCACAGAGTCCCAGACTGGTTTGGGTTGGAAAGGACCTCAAAGCCCATCCAGTGCCACCCCTGCCATGGGCAGGGACACCTCCCACTGTCCCAGGCTGCTCCCAGCCCCAATGTCCAGCCTGGCCTTGGGCACTGCCAGGGATCCAGGGGCAGCCCCAGCTGCTCTGGGCACCCTGTGCCAGGGCCTGCCCACCCTCCCAGGGAACAATTCCTTCCCAATTTCCCAATTCCTTCCCTCTGGCACTGGGAAGCCATTCCCTGTGTCCTGGCACCCCAGGACCTTGAAAAAGTCTCTCTCCATCTTTCCTGCAGCTTCTTCAGGTCCTGGAAGGCCACAGTGAGGTCACCCCAAAGCTTCTCCTCTCCAGGTGAACAATCCCAGCTCTCCCAGCCTCTCCTCCCAGCAGAGCTGCTCCATCCCTCGGATCACCCTGGAGCCTCCTCTGGGCTCCTCCAGCAGCTCCAGCTCCTCCCTGGGCTGGGACCCCAGAGCTCTCTGTCCCTCAGCATTTGGAAACAGTTTGGCCAATTTTGGTTCTAATCTTGCAAACAGCACCTGATGTTTGCAATTAGAAGATATGAAAGAACCCCAAAATATGTATTTTCCCCAGGATCAGTGCTTACTCCTGATCTTCTCTTCAACTCAGCAAAACTCTAAACACGTCCTTGGCATCAAACTCCAACAGCTTCACATCCCTGATTTTATCCATTCCAGCCTAATCCTGCTCCAGAGCTGCTTCCACTGAGACCAAACCAGCTCATTCTAATTAACACTGACAAACAAAACTGCTGCCTTCCACCTGGGGGTCTGGGAACTCCTCCCACCCTCCAGCAGTTTTTAGGGGGCAAAGGAAATCCATGACCAGGGCACTACTGATGGAGCATTCCTGGGGTAACATGGGATTCTAGCCCTTCATCTGGAGCATCCCTGGAAAAAGGAAAGGAAAGGGCCTCTGGAGAGGTGGCAGGAGAAGCTCTGAGTTGCCCATAAAAAGCAAAACCAAAGCCATTTCCAGAAGGACAGTCTGGGTTCTCAGACATGGTTAAAGCCATCAATTCATTTCCTCTCCCCTTGGCTCATGGTCCTTGGCAGTGCAAGGAGCAGAAGGTAAAAGCAGTTGGCTGCTGCCCAGCCCTGCCCTGCCTGCTGCCCCCTCTGCCTTCCTCATTCCCTGCACAAAACTGGGATCTGCACCCACACGTTCTGCCCCTGGGTGGCTGCACAAGCTCGTCCCAGTGCAGTTGTGACTGGGGCCACTGGATCTGCAGCTGCTTTCCAGGTCCTGTGCTGGCTGCAAGGAAGGAGATGACTTTGAGTGATGTTAGAAACGTCAAACTGCCCCAAGAGAGTCAAATCTCCAAAGCACACATGCAGGGGGCTCTGTGCCCCTGGCTGGGTTTCCATCCCTGCCCCTCCCAGGTGCTTTGCTGGGAGCTCCAGGTGGGGAGGCACCTCCCTCACACTCCCAGAAGCTTCCCAGCTATTTTTTGATACAATTATTTTAGCAGAAAAGCTTATCTGGCCAATGCAGGCATTGGAAAAGCCCCGTGCATTGCCACAGGAGATCAGCCCATCACACACGTGCACACCCCCAGATTCCACAGCTCACCTTTCAGAGCTGGCTGGAAAACTCAGCTCTCCCTTCAAGCACAAAAATTGCTGCTCTTTTGCCTTTTCTGAGTGCCCTAAGTGCCTTCAGAGTTGCTTTTAAACCACACTGAGAGTCAGCTGCAAGAGCCAAAACTCTGCAGTTCCAGCCTGGGATTTGGAGCATCTGTGTGGTTGTTTTTTTCTCCCCATTAATTTAATTTGACAGAAACGAGCAGGAAAGCTTCTGGCTCCCGTGTGGGCAAAGTGGATAAACAGCAAGAATTTTAAGGGAAGCTGAAGCTAAACTGAAGAGAAAGAGGCTGGTGCCCTGGCTAACAGCCGTGTGTGCTTCCTCCTCCCCATGCCAGGCTCCGTGCCCTGTGTGTTATAATGAGACTCTTTTCCTGCTCTCCACTTGTTCCAACCTATCCTTACTGTTTGATTTGGACCATTTTGACTGGAAAAACATCACATCCTCTCCCAGGATGGATCCCAGGATGCAGGAGGAGAGGCAGTGCCCCACCACTGCCTGGCTGCCCCCAAATCCACCAGATTTGGACTCTGGAGCAGCAAATTCTCATCCTACTGCTCTGGAAAAACCTGCAAGAGTGATTAATTCCTTAATGGGAAGACATTTGTGTAGGTCTGTAGTGAGAACTGCATGAATTTAACATCACAATTATCCTTGCAGAGTTGACCTCAAAACCTTGTTTGGTTTTATGATTTCCCTGTTTTCCAGCGTGGGCAGCACTTGGCCCTTCCACCCTGGCCCTCCTCCTGGATGCAGCAGGACACCTTTAAGGGATGGTTGCTGGCTCCAGCTGATTCCCAGCCTGTGGAGCAGCCATGGGATGGATCCAAAGGGGAACGTCCTGACCTCTCTGAGCCCAAGCTTGTCCAGGCTGCAGCACTCCTGGATTTCTTCACAGCCATCCCAATCTGAAACACATCCAGGCCCGGAGGAGGCTCGGGGACTCATCCCAGTGCTGGATTGGAAGCTCTGCTTCCAGGGGGCAAGGGACAAAGTGCCTTTGTGTGCTGGCTGGAAGGGTGTGCGGGAGCTGGAGCTGGGAGATGTGCACAGGCAAACAGGCAGGGCTCTCACAACAATCGGTCACACCAGGCCTGAGCCTGACCCGTCCCTCTCCAGTCAGTGCAAAATCTGGGCTCAAGAGAAGAAAGGGTTTTGCAATCAGCTTCAGCTGATTTGGTCCAAGCCTGGCCTTCCAGGGGCCCAGGGGCAGCCACAGCTTCTCTGTGCCAGGGCCTCCCCACCCTCACAGGGAACAATTCCTTCCCTATATTTAACCTAAATTCCTGTCTATCAGTTTGACCCCATTCCCTTGTCCTGTCCCTCCAGCTTCTGATGCAGGGTCCCTCTCTGGCTCCCCTGGAGTCCCTCCAGGCCCTGGAAGGTGCTGTGAGGTCTCTGCACACTCTCCTCTTCTCTGGGCTGCAAAGCCCCAATATTCAACACCAGCTGCTTTGGGATTTTCCACAGGGTTATCAGCCACTCGTAAACAGTCAATAAGCCCCTGCTCAGAGAGATGGCAAAGGGTTTAGAGCTGAAAGAGGGTGGTGCTGTGGCAGAAAAAGCCACTACAACCCTCTCTGTCATGAGGGACAAACCCACTGAGAGTCCAAGCACCGGGACAGGGACGCACAGGGCTGTGGTTGTGCCGTGATCTCTGGTGGCCCTGTGAGAATCAGGATGCAGACACACCACAAAGCCCTTATCAGCTCTTTATCGACCAGTTTGGTTTTATTTTACCCACTGCAAAGCCACCACAACCCCTTGCCTGTTGCCCCTGCAGCCTTCTTAACTATTTTCTCTTAACAATTCTCTCTTAACTTCCTGTTTCGAAAACTTTGATTAGATTAACCCCCCCAAAAACCCCCAAAGTGACATTTTTTTTCAGGTGACATCAATGCCTGATTTCCCTTCAGCTGCACAAAGACAGGGGACGTCCTTCCCACCAAATAATGATGGAAACCAAAATCCCTGACCAAAATCACTGAGAACTGAACAGCTGCCTTGGAACATGATGCAGGCTTCAAAATTGCCATTTCAGGAGCTGCCAGCAGCAGTTCTCCCCACAGCAGTTCTCCTGCCCACAGCAATCCAGGCAAAACTAAAGTGCACTTGCCCAAAGCAGGGAATCCTGTCCCCAAGGTCACCCACAGCACAGGTACCTGCTTGGGGCTCTCTCACGTTAATGGCTTGGCAGAAGTCAAGAACAAAGTGGGGTTGGAGGGCACTGCCTTTGGGGCTGGGTTATTTTTAACCCCAATGCAAAGAATAATTCATTATGGGGACGATCAACACAGAGGGATCAGGGATTCTGGTTGCAAAACAAGCAGACGGCTCCAATTTAATTTTTAAAAGAAGGTATTTTCATTTGTACAAACACGGAATTCACTTTAGTGCAGTACTTCAGAAAAATTAAACTGGTGGTGTAAGGGTTGTTTCCATCAACGAAAGAGGGTAAGAAAGGCAATGCGGTTTCTAATACCTCTATTAATAAAATTTATGCAGGTTTGAGACAGGGAGAATGGCTCTTGTGAAAATAACCCCCTGCAGAAGCCAAGTGCACTCCCTTAGTTCGCTGTTCCACATCTGCACTGCATCTCCCAGGCTCAGGAAAGGGATTTAAAATCCTTGGAATTCTTTATGGAACGTGAGAGCTGCCAGCAAATTCCACTGTCTCAGTTCTGTATTCCTGAGCAACAAAGAAAAGATGGAAACCCAGCAGGAAATAGAAGGGGTGCTGGGGAAGCACTGCCACAGAGCACAGGTTAATCTTCTACAACTTCATCATTCGGGTAACTAATTTTCTGATCTATTTTCATATTAAATGTTTCATGCAGTGCCCTGATGCCCTGACAATCAAAACATTCAACATCACGGCTGAGAGACAGATCCAGGGTGGTTTCCAGCACTGTTTTCTTGGAAAGGACCTTGCCTTCGTTCTGCCTGAATACAACATTTCAGTCAAACCCAGCATCCAGATGGTGCCTCCTGACATTCCCAGCCAGCTCGAGAGCCCTGTGCTGCTCCATGTGGGGCTGAACTGGACAGAACTCAGCACAAGGATCAGCACAAAGGAAATTTGGATATTGGGAAGGAATTGTTCCCTGGGAGGGTGGGGAGGCCCTGGCACAGGGTGCCCAGAGCAGCTGTGGCTGCCCCTGGATCCCTGGCAGTGCCCAAGGCCAGGTTGGAGCAGCCTGGGATAGTGGGAGGTGTCCCTGTCCATGGAACAAGATGGGCTTTAAGGTCCCTTCCACCCAAACCATGCCATGATTCTGTGAGGCTCAGCTCCAGAGGTGACATTAATGCCAGGGGTGATGCCATCCCCATCACATCTCGGCTCTGCTTTCCTCTGACACCATTCCCTGTGCAGCAGCATGGCAGCAACAGCTCCCCTCTGCTGGTTAAAGGTGATTCACACTCAGGACCTCGAGAATAAAGAGGCAAAATTCTAAAAACAATTTGTCTGCACTGCAAGCCCCATTGCAGGCAGGCTGGATCCAGGGCCACGCACAGCCAATAAATTTACCACATCTTCAGAAAACAGCTCCCTGTTGCCCTTGTCACCACAGGATCACTTTGGGGCACAGCAGATTCCTGCCCCAGCACTAACACAAACCATTATTCAACACATGGGCAAGTGCCAGCAGGACCAAGCACAGCTGCTCACTCCAGACATTTGACCTGAAAATCCCATCAGCCTTCCCAGGAATGCACGGGGCCCTCTGTGTGCCCACATCTCCTGCTGCCACTCCGGGAGCCAGGGCTGCTGGGCACAGCTCCCGGGGCACACACAGGGCACTCGGGCACCGGGGGCAGATGCTGGCAGCCCGTCCGAGGGACTGGGTGCACTGAGGAGCCTCAGAAGCGGGGATGACGGTGACAGGAGTGAGCAGATCTCCGAGCTGATGTCCTTCGGGGCAGTGTGCACTGCACACGGGGATGAACTCTGAGGAGCTTCCCTTTGCCCTCGCTGCCAAAGCTCTGCGGGAAGATGGGCTGCCAGCGGCTGACAGAGCAGGGCAGGGGCACAGGGCCCTGTGGAGGACAGAGCCGGGATCATCCTCGGGACAGAGCCAGGCTTATCCTCAAGGCAGAGCCGGGCTCATCCTCGGGACAGAGCCGGGCTCAGTCCCTGAGCCGGGCTCACCCTCGGGGCAGCGCTGGGGTCACCCTCAGGGCAGAGCCGGGCTCATCCTCAAGGCAGAGCCGGGCTCACCCTCGGGACAGAGCCGGGCTCACCCTCAGGACAGAGCCGGGCTCATCCTCAAGGCAGAGCCGGGTTCAGTCCCTGAGCCGGGCTCACTCTCGGGGCAGAGCCCGGGCTCACCCTCGGGGCATGCGCTGGGGTCACCCTCGGGACAGAGCCGGGCTCACCCTCAGGACAGAGCCGGGCTCACCCTCAGGACAGAGCCGGGCTTCACTCTCGGGGCCGAGCCGGGTTCACCCTCAGGACAGAGCCGGGCTCACCCTCGGGGCAGAGCCGGGCTCACTCTCGGGGCCGAGCCGGGCTCACTCTCGGGGCCGAGCCGGGCTCACCCTCAGGAGAGAGCCGGGCTCACTCTCGGGGGCCGAGCCGGGCTCATCCTCGCCGGGCTCACCCTCAGCCAGCAGCTGCACACAACCCCTGCAGGGAGGCAGAGCGGATTTCCTCAGCGCCTCTGCACTGCTCCCCGAGACCCTGAACACCCCCAGACTCTCCAACACACCTCTGGCTGCCCATCCCAGCCTGGTTAACACCGAGGTGGCTTCTCCAGGAGCAGCGATCGCCCTCCAGAGGGACTGTGATGGGAGAGAAGGCCCAGCCCAGGGCAGTGGGTTCAGCAGAGGTCCCCGGGATGCAGGAGGGGCTGTGGGAGCAGGGCGGGCCTGGGGAGGGCACGGCCTCGGGGACACACACCTGCCAACAGCCCCGGGCTCTGCCCCCCTCTCCCAAAGCCAGGTGCTCAAAGTCATCCTGATTAAACACTCAGCTCCTCCAAGAGCTCCGTCCAGCCCCTGCTCACGGACGCAGCAGGACATGCCGCAGACAGATCTCTTTGTTATTTCCCAGGTGGAATCCCTTTCCCTTCCAGTGGGCCTCATATTTTCGTGTTTCTAATTTCACTGCTACATTTTTTGGAGCATCAAATCTTCCCCGGGTTAGGGTTTTAATCCAGGGAAAGTTCTGCGTGCCATATGTGAGGGGGAGCAGAACATGCTGAGTGCGCGAGTGGGTGGAAAGGTCCGGGGGGAGCTGCAGCAGAAGGAAGGGAAGACACTGCATTAAATATTGGTGTTTCAAAGCTGCTGAGCAAAGGAGGAGGGCTGTGGCAGCCAGGTCTGACATCCTCCCCTGCTCCATCACTCCAGTCCCCAGCAGCAAGGCACAGAGTGCAGAGCCTGATGCCCAAAGGGGAACATATGGCAAGTAATTCCAAACTCATCCATTTTCCTGCTGAAAACTCAGCAGATAAATATGCCTGTATTTATCTGATCCTTCTTCCTGCACAAAGGGGCAAATCCTGTGAGGTGCTGAGCACCAGAAACTTTTTTGAGACAGATCCCAGAGCTGGATCTCGTGGGTGATGAGGATGCTCAGCACCTTGTGTCCAGCAGGATTCCAGCTCAGCTCTGGGAGAGTTTAACTCTCCTTATCCTTGACAACCTGCATTTGCAACTCCACTGCCTCACTTCTGCCCCCCTCTCTCCTTTCAGAGGCTGAATATTGAGCAGGGTGATGCTGGATGAGTACATATTGATCTCAGTAAGAAAACCAAGGGATTCTGCTGGAATTCTGGGGGCAGGAGCAGTTGTCCATCGAGAAGTTCATTTCCTGTAAATGTTTCCATTGACAGTGAGCGACAGTTACAGGAGTTCGTGAAGTTTTGGCTCATGAGGAAGAGCAATTGCATCCCAAAACCTCAGCTCTTCATTGCAGCAAATCACTCAGCAGTGCTCAGAGATGCTCAGAACCAAAATCCAATCTCCAAAGGTGACCTGGCCACCCACAATGCTGAACCTCATCGATTTGGGGCAGATCTCTCTTTTCTCTGACTGCTCTGACAAAAATGGCTCTGAAATCCATCCCACTGGCTTCCCAAATACTGCAGGGGAAGCTTAATATTAGTGAGGTGTTACCCCACAAATTCCCTCAGCTGGTCACCTGGTTGTTGTCAGCAATGCAGCAGGAAGCTTTCCCACGAAAACACCTGGAGAGAACTGGGCAGCAACCTGCATTTTCAGGTGTTTTCCCTGCTCTTCGTGCCTTTGGGGCTGGGCCCTGACATCCCACACTCACCAGCCCCTGCCCAGCTCTGCAGCTCAGGCGCTCCTCCTGTGCTGGAGCTCCCAGTGGTGGCAGCGAGGCCACTCAGGCCATGGAGAAATCCCAACCGTGTCCCCTGCCACATTCACTCCATCCTCCCAAGCCTTTCCAAAGCTGCTCTTAAATCCCAAAGTTTGTTCACCCAGCAGCCAGTTGTGGTTGTGCCAGGATTTTGGAGCCATTATGGGCATACAGCAGCACAGCCCTGCTGTTGGGAAGTACAGATATTCCAGAGCCTTCCCAAAGAAGAACTTTTTTGGGGAAGCCAGTGTCACTGCAGTCCCTCTTTCCAAAGCCAGGCTGTCCTCGTGGCTTGTCCCATCAGCCTCTGATTTGGATGAAATCACTACAAACTCTTTATATAAATTTTTCCACAACTTGAAATCTCTCCACAGCTGGACTCCCTTGGTGCCTCAGGTGCAAAAGGTGGGAAACACCAACACCCAGCACCCCTGGAGGCCCTGCAGGAGCAGTCACAGGTGCTTTCAGAAAATGTCCCACCTGTGACATTTGCATCTTCTCTTTAGCAGCAGCCAGAGCCGAGCTCTGCCAAAGCCCTGGAGGGCTCCCTGGAGCTCCTCGTGACACACAGCCCCAGGGACCTGGTTCTGCAGTGACAGGGCTGTCACAAAGCCAGCCTCATGGATTATACATCAGAGTCCCTCCCCTGCTGCTGTCAGTGCCCTGCCAGGGCCAGCAGGGTCCTGCTGGGCCACTGAGTCCCCTGGTGTGCCTGGGGGTCACCAGGGCACCCTCACTGCAGTGCTGAGGGCTCCTGGACCCTCCTGCATCACTCCCTGGGGTTGTTCAGGTTTTAGGACACCAAAGGTGCTGCTCTGGGTGCGCCAGGAAGGTTTGTGGGTGACACCTCCACCCCTGGCAGGGTTTCCAGGGGATGTCACGTACCACAACGGGCTTTTCCCAGCAGGATCAGTTGTTTTCTGTTCCACGCTGTGCCAGACTGAGAGCTCAGCCAGCCCTGCAGCGAGCTGAGCCCAAAGGAGGCAGCTACAGCACAGAAACCTGCTGAGAGAGGCTGGGAACTGGAGTCTGGCGCTCAGGCGCAGCCTGGCTGCAGTCCTGCCACCCAGCCTGATGTGACGTGATGCCTTAGGACTTTCACTTTTATATTTTTCATATCCTGTGATTCTTTAGTGTGTAATTCTAAACTCCACACAGCCTGTTAGCTGCTGTTCTCCCATCCTGGTCAGACAAAACAATTCCTCTCCAGGCCTGGAACTCGAGGACACCTCACTGCCTCAGGCCTTGAGAAATGTAAACCACAGTGAGTTGGGGAGGAGCAAACTCGGGGTAAATGACTTCATTACCTGAAGCTGTAATCGGAGGATTAACCCCCGATATGCAAATGGAGCAAACTTACAGAAGTATGAAAAACCCATCACCCCGTGGTCCATTTTGGGTGTAGCCCCCGGGGACTTTGAGTGCTCTAAATGTACCTGAAGGCCCTTCAGTAAATGTAACCGCTTGTGTTCTCGTAATTCTGTGTGCCCTCTGTTTTTAGGCAGCCCCTCAAGGCATCAGATGGGTGCCTTGGGGGACCTCTGACACCTCACTGCACCTGGGAACACCTTTCTCCAGCCCTTCCCGCTCCCAGGCCTTTGCACCACGGGCTGCTCCTGCTGTGGATTCCACACACGGCTGCTCAAACTTTTGGGACCTTTGTTGGGAAGTCCTGTGATAGAGAGAGACAAAACTTCCACCAGGGTATCACCAGGTCAAGGAGGGAATGTGTAACACAACCAGAGCTTGGGGTTGATGCTGAACACCCTCCTTCCTCCCAGGGAAAGAAAGCAAAAAAAGGAGGATGAGGAGATGGATCTTGTGGACCAAAAGGAGACTCCCTTGGCCAAGCTGATAACAAGGGCTTGCCATTGCCACCAGTAAATTAAACTGGTAACTCCTAGAGCAGCCACGATGCTTTATGAACCATCTGCTCCTGCTTCCCTTTGCTGCTGGCTGTAACTGATGTTTGCAGCTGGCAAACTTTGTCATTTCCAGACAGTTCCTCACTGCTGTGAATTTATCTGGGCCTGGTGATTCTCAGTGCTGGCAGAGGATATCCTGGCAGCAGGACACTTCTCCGAGACAGAGGAGGCACCCAGCCACCCCCTGGCATCCTTCTGCCTCATCCCAGCCCCACCTTGTTCCCTGCCACATCTACAGGCAGAAGAAGGCTTTTCTCACCTGCTGGTTAAAGCCCAGATCCTGTGGTGGGAAACCCCAAACCTTCCACAAAGACCCCTTCCAGGAGCTCACCCTTTCCATGACTTTTGAAAGAGCATTTGCACACAATTAATACTCCCTTGCCTTTTTTCTCTATCACACAGAACCAGACAAAAAGAAAAAACTCTCTCCTTCAGAAACCCCAGGACAAAAACCAAGCAGGGCATTTAATGGCCCTCTGTGCTGATACCCAGGGAAGATTCCTCTTTTCAGGGAGCATCCTTGATGTGATGCTAATGAGAGATGATCTTTCAGAGCAGAAGAGCTCCTCAGAGATTTTAAATATCCATGTCTCAGGATTTCAGAACTTGAGTCAATATTTCACATCTACAAGGGATGAAAGGAAAGCTCATGGGGCCTGTGCAAGCTGACTTCCAGCTTCCTGCTCTGGTCCCTCTCCTCTTAGAAACATTTCTGTGAGGCAAACCCCAGTGGCAACATGCAGGGGGTTCATAATTCAGGATATAAATTCTCTACCACCCATTACCATTGCCCAGAGTCTCACAGCACTCCCAAAGATTGTCCCCTTCTGTGCAGCATCCTTCACCTTCACCACCTGGGCAAGGAAGAACCCAATGGCCACTCCATTTTTAGGCTGTGGGATGAGGATGTTGATCACCCTCATCCCACCTCTCACATGTTAAAGACAACAGGAAAGAGTTGAAAAATTCATCCTGCAGAAGCACTGAAGGAGCCAGTCAGGGATGTTTGCATCGCTCAGTGAGCTGCTCATCCAGCAGACCTTTGCATGAGCTTTTTAAGTTCACTCAGAAGTACAAGACCATGGATTATTTCCTATAATGTCTCCCCTGTGTTTGCAGGGAGCAGAGGCAGAGCTGTCACACATCTCAATATGCGGGTGTGGGCAAGGGGAGCTGAAAGAGTCCAACAGGGATATCCTGCACTGCTGGAACTCAGGAGGTGTTCTGGCACTAGGTAGTGCTGGCAGGAGAGATCAGGATAAAATCATGGAGTTCTTTGGGTTGTAAAAGATCACTGAGTCCAACTGTTCCCCCAGCACTGCCAGGGCCACCACTGCCCCATGTCCCCAAGTGCCACATCCACAGGGCTGTTAAACCCCTCCAGGGATGGGGACTCCACCACTGCTGGACAACCCTTTCATGAAGAAATATTCCCCAAAATCCACCCTGAGCCTCCCCTGGCCCAGCCTGAGGCCGTTCCCTCTCCTCCTGGCCCTGTTCCCTGGCAGCAGAGCCCGACCCCCCGGTTGCCCCCTCCTGTCAGGGACTTGTGCAGAGCCACAAGGTCCCCCCTGAGCCTCCTTTGCTCCAGCCTGAGCCCCTTTCCAGCTCCCTCAGCCGCTCCTGGGGCTCCAGCCCCTTCCCAGCTCCTTTGCTCTTTTTACACCCAGCAGTTCTCCAGTTCCAGTCCAATTCCTGATGAATTCCCAGGTCAGCTCTGCCTTGCTCCCAGCCCCTGCCCAGAACTCTGGATCTGATACTCAGCCACCTGCTCTGGGCTCCCTCCAGAGTCTCTGTCCCTGCAGAGCAGCCCAGGCTGAGGATGTGCTGCAGCTCCAGGTGCCACCGAGCACACGGGAGCTTCACACTCAATCCTGTGCTTGGTCTTCTTTAATCTCTTAACTCACCCCCAGAGAAGCAGAAGGCTGAAGAAGGAGCTCCTGCCACACAAGGTGGGAAGTTTCTGCTCTGTCCTTGCTCACCCCAGCCCTGAGCTGAACTCCCTGCAGGGCCTTAGGCTGGCTCTGAGCAGGACAAGAGCAGAAAAGAGCTCTGCCCAAACTGTGGGACAGCCCTTCCCTAAAAATCCACAGTGCATCCTCAGCCAAGGGGGTCTGGCAAACCAAAGGGCTCCAGTAAACTGATGGAGACCCCTTGTCTCTGAGGCTGCTCATGGAATCAGAGTATCCTGGGCTGGAAAAGCCCCACAGGCATCAGCCAGTCCAGCTCCTCGCCCTGCACAGACACCCCAACAATCCCCCCCCTGTCCCTGAGAGCATTGTCCAAATGCTCCTTGAACCATGGCAGAGCTGCTCCTCAGCAAGCCCTGAACTCTGCTTTATTCCAAGCCCCAGCTCCCAGAGTTTGCTCTGGGGAAAATAAAGAAACAAATAAATAAAATTCCCTTTGCTTGTACACAGCAAGAAAGATAATGCTGGTTTGCTGTGGAATAAAAATGCCACCAGTTATTTATCCAGGTGAGGAATTAGGCACTGCACGAGCTCGGAAAGCTCAATGAGAAAGTAAATCCTTAGGATGGAGCACACGGGGAAAAAAAAAGATTAATTGATTTGTGACTACAAGGAGGTTTATTCAGAACCATATTTATCACTACAGTGTGTTTGAATTCGGCAGGAACTCCACTCAATTTTCTTCTGCAGCCTTTCTTTGCTGTTCAAGGAAATATATCAGCAAGAAGAGAGAAATGACACTTCATTTTAAGGAGCATCACCTTCCTTTAGAGAAGAAACTCTCCCTGGAGCTGTAGCTCTGGGACACTTGCCCAGCTCACACCCAGGCGGGACCTGGCAGCTGACAGAGCTCTGCTGCCACAGTGAGGGCCCCCAGCTTTACATTCCAATTTGAGTCACTTTTCACCTCAGGGGGCTGAAGGTGAAAAGTTGCTTGGAGTGGGAGAGAGGGGAGGGAAAGGGAAGATGGAGGGAAAGGGAAGGATGGAGGAAAAGGGAGGATGTGCCTCTGTGCCTGCCTCCCCTCCTGCAGCAGGAGCACCCATGGGCTGTGCCAGGGACCCTCTGGCTCTGCAGACCTCATCCCCGGGGCACTTGGTCTGTAAAAGGCACAGTTGTGGGCCTCGTGTGGGTGAGGACTGAGTCCCATTCCAGTCAAACAGCCCAAATTCTCCCTCAGCACCAGTGCCTTCTCCACCAGGGAGGAACTGGCCAGCTCCTTCATTTCTCTGCATACAGAAGTGGCTCTGTCCTTCAAAGAACTCCCAGGTGACACCCCAAAATTCGCCTCAAACACACCTGAGCCCCGGGCTGTTACACCCATCCCACAGGGAAGCTGATAGCAGGAACAGATAACTGACCCCAGGCAGCAGCTGGGCAGGTCCTGAGCTGGGAATTCTCATGGATTCTGGTTCCCTGATCCTTCTGTCCCTCCTCTATTGCCTGTTCAAACACACATTTGCTCCTATTTACCCACTTCAGCCTTAAAATACATAGCGATTTCAACACTCTAAAGACAAGTTAATCATTTATTTATTGTTTGCTTCTTATTTCAGAGGCCTGAATTACACCATAATTACTTGGAGGGAGGCTCTAACAACCCAAGCTGTTTGTCTAGCAGCCTCATTTATTTTTGCATGGCAAAACCATTATTCCCCCCCAAAAATCAGAACAAGATAAGAAAAATACCCTTGAGCACTTCATCCAATTTTAAAGCGAGAGCTGGGTTAGTCCACACAAGAGCCAGCAACTGAATTCCCGATTACAGGACAGATCCAGCAATAACCCTGGATCATCTGGCACAGCTCAGGCAACTCAGGAAGGAACAGGCAACTGCAGGAACTGGGCTGCCAAGCGCTTGGAAGGAGCAAACTGAGGGAAAGCTGACGTCCTGTGCAGTCCTGTGAGGGCAGGGAGGGGAAGCCCAGCCAGCCCAGGGGTGTGTCCAGTTGTGCTGTCCCAGCAGGAGGAAGGAGAAGGCATCAGGCAGGATCCCAGGAATGCTGCAAAGCCCTACCACAGATGTGCTTTGGGCTCCCTTTGTGCTTTGGGCTCCATCACTCCCTACCCCCAGCCCGGGAACAGGAGCTGTGGGGTCAGAGCCACCCCCTCCTTCCTCTTGTCCTGCTGATCCCAGACATCCTTGGGCTGCCTGGGTGCTGGGTGAGAGCCCTGTTCCATGGAGCTGTGCTCCGCTTCAGATGGACAGGGAGAGGTATCCACACCCCTGGCAGTGTCCAAGGTCAGGCTGGACGGGGCCTGGAGCACCCTGGGACAGTGGAAGTTGTCCCTGCCCCTGGCAGGAGTGCAATGGGATGGGATTTAAGGTCCCTTCCAACCCAAACCTCTCTGGGATAAACAAAAATTCTCCCCACAAACACTCAGGGCTCCCAACATTTGTCCCCGCACAGTCCCGGCCGTGCCTTGCTGTGAACATTTAAAGATGTTTTCCCTTAATTCTCAGTTTTCCCTGCTTCTTCTGGAAAATGAGCCATGACACATGAGCCATTTGCAACGCGCTGCAAGTGTGACATTGGCTGTATTTCCATGGCAACTCTCCCCCCTGCATCCCCAGCCTCTGGATGTGCATTCCCGGCAGACCCGGGCTGCAGACACACATCATTATATTTAATCTGAACAAGTGTGTACCTGAGTTGACTTTATTTCATGAAACTGCATAAGAAATTAAATTTCTCTCACTATTTCCTGCTCTCCCATCCCGGTGTCATTACTTGCAGGGCTCTGCCATTACTCGTTGGCATTTTGCATCAGTACATAATGATACAATATCAGATAATGTTAAGATGCAGAAACCACTCCAAACACCAGACAGCAATTTTCTGCTCAGTTTCCCAATTTAACCTGAATTGATACTACACTGTAAGTCTGGATGAGGTTCAGGGACTGCTCTAATTAGAGCAGCATCTTGGGCAGCAGCACTCACTTGCATCCTGCCTTTCTGGTCCCGGCCTTGATTGGGCAATTAAGAGGCAGAAGAGAGAACTCCTCTCCAAGATCTGTCCTAATGAACAGCTCCAGGTCCTGTTACACCACGTCCTCTGATCCTCCAGCCCAGCACAGCTCTCAGCTCTCATGGAATTCGTTGTGTTTTATAAATCCCACTTCAAATGGACAAGTTTAACTTCCCCTGCCCAGAAAAACGCCGTGGGATGGTGAGCACACCTCGTGGACACAACTCCTGCAGCTCCTGCAGCGAGGCTAGGGCAGCTCAGGAGTTAAAAAGTGCCCAGCAGTGGCACCAGAGCACCGGGCAGGGCCTGAGCCCAGCAATTGCCCTGCACAGGAGGCAGAACTGCTGCCCTGGGCAGGGCCCAGCCCTGAACAGGCTGCCCAGGGAGGGGCTGGAGTCTCCCTCAGCGGGGATATTGCAGAGCCCTCTGGGCACAATCCTGTGCCCTGTGCTCTGGGATGGCCCTGCCTGAGCAGGGAGGTGGCACCAGGGACCCTCTGGGGTCCCCTCCAGCCGGGCCCAGCCTGTGGTTCCCCACCTCTCCTAACCACTGGCACAGCAAATCTTCTCCTGTTGACTCAACTCTGGTCTTTTCCACCCCAAGAAGAGGTCACACGTGATGGCAGCAGCCCAGCCCGAGCTGGGGATTCACCCACTGCCCTCACACGAGACAACAGCAAATGCATGGACATAACCACAGGAGGGTTCTTCCCTGCTGTCAGTCCAAGGAACCTGTGGGAGCTGTGCTGACTCCCCCAGGAATCCCCCCTTGGCCCCATGAGCCCCATGCAGGCAGAGGGACCCTGCCCACACCTGTGGGATGGCAGCAGGTACTGAGCTCCCGGGAACTGAGGGAGGAGCTGCTCCAGGAGAAATCCTTCTTCCACAGGGAGCACTGAGAGCTCCACCTGATGAGGAGCAGGGAGGCAGTGAAACACCCTCCAGAGTCACCATTAGCCCCTTTTCCCCACAAAACTGTGCATGAGCCCAGAAAATGGCACCGTTCGGACAACGCTCTCAGGCACGGGGTGGGATTCTTGGGGCTGTCCAGTGCAGCTGGACTCTGCTGATCCTTGTGAGTCCCTTCCAGCTCAGGATATTCTGTCCAGTGACTGTTTTATGAGAGGACCCATCTCCCAATGTGCTGAGCACACACAGCCCCACTGCATCCACAGGCCTAGGTCCCAACCCAGGGCATTCAGTGAACAACTCCATGGGGTGTGATAAAAACCACTGGGTAGAAAGTGCCTGAAGGAGCCTTGGCTGCATTCTTCCCTCTTGGAAAGCCACTGGCAGGAGCTGCCTTCTGTGCAGCTCTGTGGCCAAATGCAGGAGGAAAGCTGGCACGGGGAAAGGCAGCAGGAATGTTCCAATCAGGGACTGAGCCTGTTGTGCTGCCTTCATCTGAACTCAGTGGGGGGATCCCTGCAGCCCCAGAAACTCCTTTTAGCCGATGCCTGTGGATAGAACTTCCTGCCTGTCCAGCCAAGCCTATGAGGATACAGAAAATAAACCCATCACACCCAGCTCTGACTGCCCCATCTTGCAGAAACGGAGCCTAAATGAGGCAAAGCCAGGATGAGATGAAAACTAAACAAAGCTGGGATTTGCTAGTTTAAGCTATCAGAGATGCATCTTACATCTCTCCTCAGGAACACTTCCCTGTGTTCACAAGGATGCTTGTGGCAGATGAAAAAATCCATGTGGAAAACATGGAAGTTTAAGTGGATGCATCCAAACCAAAGCCACGGCAGTATTTGGCCACACATTTGGTGTGCTCACCTCTTATGCTGTGGTTTGAGTGTCACCTGCACAGACACGACCTTGTGTTATGTCATTTATCACACATGGGGCAATCTGAGAATCTGAGTCAGAAATGGCCCCATCACAGGTGTAAAAAAGTGTCAAATCCCAACAGGAACCAGGGGCCACACTTGGAATTTAAGCCACCACCTCCCACCACACCCAGTGACACCAATGGCTGGGGACAGGGAAGAAACAAAACTTTTCCAAAGAGGAGAAGAAAGAAGGATTTCAGCATTTGTTTCACTCTGACTGGATGTAAGATTTATTGGCTTTTCCCTAGGGAAGGGGGAAGGATGAGAAAATCCCAGAATCACTGAGGTTGGAAAAGCTGTCCCAGACCAAGCTGTGCTCAATGCCCACCTTGTCCCCAGCCCAAAGCTCTGAGTGCCACCTCCAGTTCTTCCTTGGGCACCTCCAGGGATGGAGACTCCAAACCTCCCTGGGCAGCCCCTGCCAAGGCCTGAGCACCCTTTCCATGGGGAAATTCCTGCTGCTGCTGCCCACCCTGAGCCTCCCCTGGCCCAGCCTGAGGCCGTTCCCTCAATGGCCCTTTCCAAAGGACAGCACTGTCCCAGAGCAAACACGTGCAGTACCTTGTTCAGGATGTTGATCAAAAATGGGAAGCATCAGCTGCTTCCAGCAGATCTCTGTGCAGCCTCACCCTGGTGGCTGGGAGAGGATCTTGCTTTCAGCCCCTTCCCATGTTTGATGAATCCCACAGGTTCGAAGGGCTCCTACCAAAGGCCTGGAAGCAAACCCAAAATGCAGAACACAGACCTGGCACTACCCAAGCTTTGCTTTCCCATCCTTCAGCTCCCTGCCCTGGCCCGAACCAGCCTGCAGGCTGAGAGGTTTCACACTTCTCCCAAAAGCCGAACCCAGGAGCTCTGGGCAAGCTTGGCTGCAGCTGCTGAGGCACCACTGAAACTTCATTTGGGAAAAAAAATGGCAAAAAGAAGGAATTTAACCCAACACTTTCCCACCTGCACTCCAGAGGAGCCTCTCAGGTGCCACCGCTCTGGCTGAGGGTGAGGCCAACACCAGCTCCTTTCTGGGGCCCCAGACTTGGGCTTCCAACTTTAACCCCTCTGTTGTTCCATCTCCACAATAACAAATCTTTTCACTTTAAAAGCAGCTGCTCCAGTGAGACTGGAGATGAGTTCACTCATGCACAAGGAATTAAGACATGTTACAGAACTAATTTATGTGCCCTGCTGGCCACAGAGCCTCTCTGGACACAGACTGGGGAAGCATTTCCACGTGTTTGAGCTGAGTTTTTCTAAACAGTGTTAGAAACAGCTGGAAAGTTCTGAACTTTGTTTTTCCAAATGAAAAACTTCATCAAAATGGGCATTTACACACAGTTGGGGCAGGGCAGGGCAGGTACCATCAAACGTTCCATCCCTGAAAAATCTCCCAGCTTTTTCATTTTTTAATACTGAGGGTGCAAATCAGCCCAATTTCCTTTCATTAGGACTTGTTATGTTGTTCTTGCTTTCTCCAAAAAATTTCACAGGAGGAAAAGAATTCCCGGCCAGCTTTAATTTGAATTGATTCCTATTCAACCCAATGAGGTCATGCATGTTTAATTATCATCATCCCTATTACAGATGGAAAATCAACTTCCTCTGATGTTGCCATGCTAATTACCATCTCATTTGTTTGGCAATGGCATCCCATAACCGATGGAGATTATGGAAAACCAAGAGCAAAGGACCTGTACAGAGCACTACAAACAGTGGCCAGCACTCAGCAAAGTCCTGGATGGATCCCACGGATCACATCCAGCACCATTTGGAGATTCCTTTTAGCTCTCCAAGGCAGGAACATGCTCAAGGATTTTGCCACAGTGAACTTTCAGTAAAATAAAGAGGAAAAACGGGATGAAAATATCATCCCATTCCTTGAAGTGCTGGGAATGGAGGGGGAGAGGAATTAAGGATGAGGCTTTGAAAGGGAAAAAGCATTTGTGAAATTCAAGGCTGCTCCAGACACCAGCTCAGGGCTCTCAGCCTGGGAATGAAACAGAATCCTGGAATGGTTTGGGTTGGGAGGGGCATTAAAAACCAGCTCGTTCCACCCCCTGCCACAGCAGGAACTCCTTCCCCTGTCCCAGGCTGCTCCAAGCCCCGTCCAGCCTGGCCTGGGACACTGCCAGGGACCCAGGGGCAGCCACAGCTGCTCTCTGCCAGCCCCTCCCCACCCTCCCCTACTCTGGGCACATTTCTGTAAATCCCTGGCAGCACCAGTGACCATCAGGCCCCTCCATCCCTTTGCCAGTCTGTCCCTGGGAAGTTCCCAGTTCCCTGTCAGTGACGATGACTTTTCCCCCTGATGATGCTGTTGCTTCGAGACTCTTCAAAAGTGAGCTGGGGTCAGGTATGAGAGCAAACAAAGCCAACCCAAAACCTGCCAGTGGACTGGAAATGCTCCTCTTTGCTCCCAGGGAAGGAGGTAAACTTGATGCTAATCTCTGCTCCAAGCAAGTGTAATCCTTCTGCATCCCAATAAACTGTGGCATCTACAAGTACAGCTCCAGCACATCAGTGCAGTGATGTGTGTGACCCAAAATAAGAACATGAGGACCAGGAGACTGCTCTCCAAAGCAGCTGGGTGTGCAGAGCTCTACAGCAGTTATTAGGCTCATTTAAGCACCAAATTAAGCAAAGAGTGGGAGGAAAGACTGATGAAACCAAAATCTGATCTCCTGCTCCAAGTTTAACCTTAACTTGGCAGCTCTGTCTGCTTCTATGCTTATTTTTAATTTAGTAATGCTCTGATGATTTATTTCCATATTAAAGCCTGTTTCACAAAAGCTGAAAAAGAAACGACTGCAGGGGCAGCAAATTCTCCCTCAGAGCTGAAACGAAGCCACTTCTGCAGGCACACAGGGAATGCGGGCTGATTTATGGCCAGCTAGGCCAAGGGAAGCACTGCTGCCTGGAAAATAAGCACTCAAACGACATTGTCTGCCCTGCTAAAACAGAAAACGTGGCTCTGCTGCAAGCCCTGAGCACTGCTGGGGCTGCAGAGCCTCTTGCTTTGTGTCAAGGCCTGCCTGGAAATCTTGGACAGGGCTGAGAGCCGCTCTGGATGGAAGATGTGGAGGCACCACCAGCCTGGTGCCACAGCCCACAAAAACTGCTAATCCTGTGGTATCCTTGTTCCCATGAATTCCCAAGTGATTTCTCCTGGCAGTAACTGCAGGTTCCCATCCCCAAATCAGGCGGAACAATCCAGCAAAGCAGCCATCTGCTTCCTCCATCTCCTCATTCCTGTTCCAAAAGGAATTGGGATCGCTCCTTTCCGTCCTTTCCACTTTATTTTTAGAGCGTCTTCAGCCAGAGCTCAGCTCCCCACCCTTAAAACTGTACCCTGTGTGCTTCTCTCTCCTTCCAACCAAGTGTTCTTCCAGCAGGAATATTCTAGTGGACACAAAATGTTTGGTGACCAGTGGACAGAGAGCTTTGCAACACAAAGAAAACAAACCATCTTGTGGATTAGACAGACCTAGATCCTGAAATTCACACTGAGGATGGGCAAAGAGCTTCAGCAGACTTTGTCATCTCCGCGAAAACCAGATTTTTCATTTTGTTCCCTCTCAGAAAAATGACAAACCCATGACTGCCCACACACAAGTGCAGCTGCCTACGGACACAGGGAAAATACAGAACTCACAGCTCCTGGAGTTTGTTTGGTTTCTGCTCTGGAGATGATACCCACACAGCTGTCAAGTGGAGCAGAGAGATAAGCCTAAACACGAGGCTGATAGAGCTCTCAGGAAGTGCTCCCATCCCTTTCCTTCCCCAAGAAGAAGCCAGCAATGCACTGAGACATCCCAATGCCCTGGGAAAGAGAAGGAGGCTCAGGGGAGGTGCTGTATGAGGTTAGTGGGGACACTGGAGCACCTCCCCTACGGAGAGACGGGCTGGAAAGCTGGGATTGCTCAGCCTGGGAAAGAGGAGGTTGTGTGGAGACCTCACAGCCCCTCCCAGGGTCTGGAGGGGCTCCAGGGAAGGCAGAGAGGGACCCTGCCTCAGGAACTGGAGGGACAGGACAAGGGGAATGGGGTCAAACTGCCAGAGGGCAGGGATGGATGGGATATTGGGAAGGAATTGTTCCCTGGGAGGCTGCCCAGGGAAGCTGTGGCTGCCCCTGGATCCCTGGAAGTGTCCAAGGCCAGGCTGGACGGGGCTTGGAGCACCCTGGGATGGTGGAAGGACCAAGGCTTGATCCCTCTGTGAAATTCCACCACATGCAGGGAAGAGCAGTTTTTAACACTCCCATTTTCCTGCATCGACTACTCCATCCCAACAGCTTCATATCATGATCTGCCTTATTGTCCCTTCCAGTGCACACAGCCCACCAGGGAGCTTCCCAATTCCTCCAAACTTGGAGCAAAATGCATCAAACTTCATCCTCACACCCTTTCTCAGTGCCAGCCTTTGCTCCTGCCTCTGTTTTGGCTGCAAATGTTCTTGACACATTTAATGGTTCAACTGCAGTCCCACTCAGGACTGCCACAGTTTCAAAATCTCACGTGGCACCTTCCCTGGAGCCTGTAGCTCTCCAAGTTTTTAGTTCTGCCTGCATGGAGTTTGTACCAAGAGAAATGCACAATTCCTTGGCACCCTGCCTTAGCTAACTTCCCACACCTCAAGAAAAAGTTCTGTCATTGCAACAGGAAAAAAAAAAAAAGAACTTTTCCCTAAAAAAGAAGCCAGAACCACGGGATCACATGGCCATTAAGTCCCATTTGTGGAGAATCTTGGAAACCTGTCAGCTGCTCTTTCCTCCCAGGGCTGGGCTTGACAGAGCAGCAGTGATAAACGGGGAGGCAATCAGGGTGCACATCTGGGGCTGTGATTGATGCCTTTCCTCACTGCCAGCAGAGCAGAGCTGTGCTGGTGCTGCCAGGGCTGGTCACAGGGGGCCAGGGCCTCTGCAGGCACCAATCCCCTGCTCAGCAGAGGGAAGAGCTCCTTCCAAACAGTCCCAGCAGTGACTTTGGGAAGGACTGACAGAGCAAACCTGAGCCTGCCTCTCTGCAGGGAGTGAGGAGCCTCTGTGGAGGCTGCTCTGGGTATGGAGCCCACCCTGTGCCACCTTTTCCCAGCACCAAACCCTCCTCCTAAGCCCGGGTCTCCCATTCAGATCAGTTTGCTGCAGCCACTGAGGTCTTATGGCAGCACTCAAAAACGCTGGCAGATGTTCACCTAAGTATTTCGTGTCCTTTTCTTTTCCCCTCCCAGAGTACTTCTTCCTGAAGGGAAAGCACAGAGAGTGCAGAGAGGAGGGGGAAGGACACACCAGGCTGGTGTTCAGCAGGGCTGGCACGGCATTAACCCAGCACAGCCCACAGCTGTGGCTTGCAGCGTGCCAGCCCAGTACCAATGCCTCAACACCTGCAAATTTAAACCAGGCCTAAAGAAGGGAGGGGATGGGCTGCAGGGCAGTAAAAGGCTGCTCCCCAGGGCAGATGAGCCCGCAGCAGCCCCAGCCCCTCGCAGACACCCGATTTCTCTGTGTCCTGTGGCAGGCTCGCAGCAGCTCCGTGTCCCCAGCAGAGGCGAGTGTGCCCAGGCATTGATCAGAGCAAAGCGAGCACGAGTCAGATCAGGCTCAGAACAACCCCAAGCTGTGCTCATTAGCAAGGACCTGCTCGTTTTCTGACAGTACAGCAGCTACAAGGCACCAGGGATTGGAAAAGGTGTTCATTAAGCACCTTGGGGCCCACGGCTCCCTCAGCTGTCACGGCACAACCTCGGCCAGAGCTGCTCCCACCAGCTGCTCCCAGCCTCCATCCCCCTGCAACAGACTTTGGCTCTGCCCAGGCCCTCTCAGCACTGCAAGCACAGAGGGTTTCTGATTTGGAGACCCCAGAAATCCTAATGAGCTCTGAGGACTCCTCCACACCTCAGGTGTGTCCAGGTAGGGTTCGTACCCCTGAGCCAAAGCTGAGGAGCTCGTGGTGGGGAAGGGGGAGCAGGGATGATCCAGCACCTCCCCAGGCCCTTCAGGATGAGCAGGGCTGATGCTCACCTGTGAAGCTCCTACAAATGGGCTTCTGTGGGTAGGGAGCCCAGAGCCAGCCCCATGTACATCATTTCCAGGCACTGACAGGATCAAAACCAGCAACTAAAACATGTTCCTGGGTGACTTCACTCACACAGGAATGCCAAAATTCCCTGGCAGCAGTGCAGGCTGCAGTGCTCGAGCTGTGCTTTGAAAGAGCCCAGCAGTAACTCCACCAAGAGCTGGTGTGGGTGCAGAAGGCAGCAAATCCCAACTCTGGAGTTGTTCATCCCCAGACGGGAGGTGGGGAAAGGGTGGGGGCACCCACAGGTGTCATGGAATCCCAGAATGGGCTGAGCTGGAAGGGACCTCAAAGCCCATCCAGTGCCATCCCTGCCATGGGCAGGGACACCTCCCACTGTCCCAGGCTGCTCCCAGCCCCAATGTCCAGCCTGGCCTTGGGCACTGCCAGGGATCCAGGGGCAGCCCCAGCTGCTCTGGGCACCCTGTGCCAGGGCCTCCCCACCCTCACACCCAGGAATTCCATCCCAATATCCCATCTAAACCCACTCTCAGTTTAATGCCACCTGCCTTGTCCTGTCCCTCCAGGCCCTTGTAGAGTCCCCTTCCAGCCCTCCCATAGCCCCTTCAGGTCCTGCAAGGCCACAATGAGGTCACCCCAAAGCTTCTCCTCTCCAGGTGAACAATCCCAGCTCTCCCAGCCTCTCCTCCCAGCAGAGCTGCTCCATCCCTCGGATCACCCTGGAGCCTCCTCTGGGCTCCTCCAGCAGCTCCAGCTCCTCCCTGGGCTGGGCCAGGGCTGGGGCAGCTCTGCAGGTGGGGTCTCACGGACCATCAGGACCCTCCCAACTGCTCTCCCTCAGATTTCCCATTTGCAGATTTTCAAAGCTGTGCTGGGAACCCGGGATGAAGGGAGGTGCCCCCCTGGCTTTTGGGTTTGCCAGGGCCCTGCTCCCATCCCTGGGAAGACACTCCACAAGCACCAGGAAGACATTCCAGGGTGGAATCTGGGGGAGATTCAGTCCAGCACAAAGCAGCAGGAGGGGCTCTGGGCAGGGAGGGACGGGAGAGTTTGGAAAACCTCCCATGCTCCAAGGCTGAGGGGCCGGGAGCTCCCAGGGCATCCAGCACTTACTGCTGCAGCCCGTGAGGATGAGAGCAAGGATCCATTTTCCCTTTAATTTAATCTAGGCCTATTTATGCACTGCTGGCTGCAAAGGACAGTGAATTAAAGTGCACATGAAAGGAAATCATAGCCCTCAGCCCTGGCTCTCAAACGCTCTCTAAAGTCTGTTTGATGAAGGGCTGCTCTGCTTTGTCACCGAGCGCCCCTAGGCTCCATTATCACTGCTTTGTTTGGAGTCCCCACCTCCAAAGTCATTAAATACTTGCATTCTAATGAAAATGGATTGGTTTTGGCCAATAAATCACTTGAAAGCCATCTGCCAGTGAAAAAAAAAAAACTTCAAAAAGCCAAATTCCCCCAACTCCTCCTCGCGTATTTTTCCCCTCTGCTTTCGATTTTAGAGGGAAAATATGTTTGGATAATCCATCAATGGCAGCTTTCTCCTGGGAAGTGTGAACAGACCACAGAAAAGGCTCAGCTTGGCTTTGGCTTCCAAAATCACTTCATGGACCACTCGGAAACAATTCAGGCAGCGGGGTATGAGCTCCGAATATTGGTGCTGCCCCAGATTGTTTTGTTTTTATTAATAAGATTATTGCAGTGAAAACAGGCTCTCTGAAGCTTAATTTTCCTAGCAATTGTTAAATAATTTAATACCCATCTTTTCTGTCTCTTTAATGCCTCTGAAAAAATCAAAACCCGTCACAAATTAAAGGCCAAATCCTGTTTACTCTTTCCATTTCTAAAGCAACTCTGACATCAATAAAGGCTGGTTTTGTGACTTGGACTCAGATTAAAGTTCTGTCAGTGCAAGTAGTTTTATTTTTTCAACCAGGAGCATAATTTTTTTTTTCTTTTTAATCAAAATAATTCTCTTATGCAAAGCTCTAAAAATACAAAAGCAAATGCTTCCAGTATGGCCAGCGTGGTTTTCTTCATGAAAATGGATTACATGAACATTTCCTGCCAATAAACTACAGCTCCCTTCAGGAAGGAGGATTTGCTCCCTTGCGTGCAGCTCTGTTCCCCCCCTGGAGGGACAAGCCAGGGGCTCAGTGTCCCTGCCCAGTTTCCGAGGCCTTTCAGGGGGAAGCTGGGCTGACTGGTGCTTGAGGGATTTCAGTTTTACTTGCAATCACACCTTTAATTTGGCCTAGAGTGGTGGTTTTGTAGAATCACAGAATAACCTGAGCTGGAAGGGACCCACAGGATCAGCGATCCAACTCCTGGCTCTGCACAGACACCCAACAATCCCACCCCTCCTGGCCCTTCACCACCTCCCTGTCCCTCCCTTGGATCATCTCCAGTAACTCTGGATCTTTCTTACACTGCCCCCAGCGCAGAGCAGAGAGGGACAATCACAGCCTTAAAGCCTTTATAAGTGTCCCAGGATGCCCGGAACGATGATGGAATTTGCACCATCATCAAGACTTCCTGCATTTATTTTCATCCAGGAATCACTGAAACAACCAAGGAGCCCCCCCAAATTACTGACTCCAGCCAGCCACTTCTCAGGCAAAGCAGGGAAATGTCCTGGCAACAACAAGCAGCCCCACCCAAGGCTGGGCAGGGCTGCAGGGGGTTCCATCTGCACCAAGCTGGCCTGGAGCCTCAGCCCCCACGGATGGATCTCCCCCGTTCCTTCCCTGGGGCAGGTATTTCATACTGAACCCAAATCCCACTCCATGCCCCCAAATGTCCCACCTCAAGGGTGCTCAGACACTGCTTTTGCAAGGTCACTTGGCCAAACCAGCCAGGCACGAGCCCAGCTGGGTCCCTCTGCCACGGCGCTGTGACAGCCCTGCCCCCAGCACTGGGAAGCTGCACAAACACAGCTCCTCCACTCCAGAAGCTTCTCCCTAACCCACAGAAGAATCACATGCCTTTGGGCCGTCCCCCAAACCCTGGTGCTTGGTGGGGACCTTGCCAGGTTTCAGCAAGGATCTTCTGCTCTGGGTGCAGCCAATCCCAAGGAGATTCCCTTCCAAGAATACCAGGATCCAGCACTGACATCCATGGAGAGCCTGCTCATCCCACGGGCTGCTGCCAACCAGCCCCAGGTGCACAGAGCTCAGGTGCCCCCTCAGCAGAGGCTCTCCAGGCAGTGACATCAATCTGCTCATCTTGTAAAACCTGACACCACTACAAGTTATTACAGAGACTTCTTTACACTTGGCACTAAATTAGGTGACATTAAAAACCAGCAGATGAAGAATTCCTCGTAAAGGGGCCCAACAGCAGCAATCTGAGCTCCAACACGTCCGTGGCAGCTTTCTCACACCACAGGGAATCTCTGGGAAGTTTAAGAGCTTCAAATTAGCACACCAGGGAGTGAAGGCCACTTTGTGCAGCCAGTTGAGGATTACTTCTCCCAGTACCGTTAACATAAAAACTGAGAAAGTCAATTAAAAGATTTTTTACTATGTGGCCTCAAATCATCCCCAAAAAACCCTCAGCATTAAAAGGAAAACCCAAACTGAGAACACTGAAGAGGTTCTTGCTGGAGTACTTTAGAAGCTGATAAAGCACTTGATGGTTTTAATTTAATCTGGAGATGGATGACAAAGTTATTGAGGTCATGATTCTGACCTAAATCTTCCCTCTCCTACATTTCGAGCCCAAACAAGACTGACGCTAATTAAACAAAAAAAAATCCCTCCATTTCTTCTCTACTAGACCAGGCTGGACAGGACTGGGAGCAGCCTGGGACAGTGGGAGGTGTCCCTGCCCATGGCAGGGGTGGCACTGGGTGAGCTTTAAAGTCCCTTCCAGCCCAAAATATTCTGGGATTCTTCTGTTATTTGTTTTCAAGTTTTCAGAGCTTCATTCTCTGTGGCAGCCAGGAGTGATCAGACCTTGGGTTTCAGCTTCACACCCCTGGAAGCACAGCCCTTCAGGAGCTCAGGATGGATGGGTTTGATTTTGTTCAGGTGTTTACACAACAAGATGTTTGCAGCAGCTCTTTCCAGAAGCACCAACAAAGCCTTGCCTGGGGAAGAATCACAGAATCATGGAATGGGTTGGGTTGGAAGGACCTTAAAGCCCACCCAGTGCCACCCCTGCCATGGGCAGGGACACCTCCCACTGTCCCAGGCTGCTCCCAGCCCCAATGTCCAGCCTGGCCTTGGCCACTTCCAGGTTGTTCCCATGCTGGACCAAGGTCTGGCCCAAAGTCCTTTGGGGCTCCAGGGATTTTGCTGGAAATGATGCTGAGCCCTGACATGGAACTGCAGCCAGTGCAGGGATGGAGGAGTACCAGACCTCAAGGGAGATAAAGCCTTTGGGTGGCCAACACAGAGCTCTGGTCTCCTTGAGCTGCTCAAGGAGAGGGCCTGGCCTTTAGAGCCTGGGGTGGATCACCAGTGCCAACATCTTATCTTCCTGTTTGATTTAAATTTTATCTGTTTAAATTTCATATGAAGCCATTGAAGAGCTCCATGAGCCTTCTGCAGCTGTTGGGACATTCCCACCCATCCCATCCCATCCCATCCCATCCCTCTAAGCAAACACCACCATCTTCTCACACATTCCAGATGAGGTTTCCAAAAACAAATTCTCATTTCACTGCCCCACATCTGGCTCCTATGGAAATCTTTCCCTCAACTTCCAAATGCCAGAAGAGTGAGAACATTTTAAACCATCTTCACACAGAATCAGGGACCTTCCTGCAGTTTGGAGATGTTAAAGCCAGAAAGAACCAATTTAAAAAATATTCAGCATTTTGTACAAACGCCTCAAGTTTTTTTCAAAACAAACCAACAGAAACCCAGGACAAATCCTGAAAATCCTGCCTTTTCCTCACACCTGTGTCCAGGCACCATCCCTGAGATGCCTTCTGCCACCTTGAGCAGCTCAGTGGTGATGAAATTATTTATAAGAGTTTAAGCAAACCTGTCTGAATCTGTTACTGAGGGTCTGATGTGCACCTTGCTCACCCTGCAAGGGTGCGGATGTGGGATGTGCCACAGGAACCACTTGTCCCAGGCACGGAGATCCTTTTCCATCTTTTTATGGCAGTAGAGGTTATTCCCAAGAGCCCATAGCTGCTTCAGAGGTTGTGCAAATCCTGTGTGCACAGAAGTTTCAGGCTGTTACAGTGAATTCCTAATTCCTAGGAATTAGACTAAATGAGGAAAGAAACAGCATTTGTTTAATTAAAACAAAGAAAACACCTTTGGGCTTTTGAATGCCATCATGGGATGGTGGCTGCAGGAAGCCCCACGGAAAAATCAATAGTTAGTGGTTTCTGGAATGAATAAATAAATATGATAATGATCCCACCACAAATCCCTAAGGTCCAGTGAAAGCCCAGCCACCAGAGAGGGGCAGCTCAGCACCCCCTGAGCTCTGTGACTGAGGAACACTTTAATTAAACACAAACTCTTTGTTAAGCAGCAGAACCTTCTCCCCGCTCCTGGGCCATACTCAATAACCTAAAACCCCTCTGTTTTTCCCATCTCCACCCCTGCATCATTCCCACACCTGGGATGAAGTTTGCTCTTTCCTAAGTACACTGCAAGAGCAAACTCATTAACGTTTGTGAGGCTGAGACAGCAGGTAATTGGGTGGGTTAATTAACATTATTTTCATCTTTATAAAAGAACCCCAAACCTATCAGCCCTTCTATTCTTTCCTGATCCATAATTCTCAAACCCCATTTCCTCCTCACAATTATCTTCATTCTAATTAAATGAGCTTTTGTCTTCCAGCACCAGTAAAGATGAAGTGCCACATAAAACATCTGCAGCAAAGCCCTGTCTGAAGCCCAGTTCAACCTAAAAGCTGCTCCCATCTGTGCATGGCAGGCTTGGAAAGAGGCTTCTTGTCACCTCTGGAGCCACCTGAGAGCTTCTCCAGCCCCAACACCTAATGGGGGTTGCTCACCAAGGGAGCCACTGAGGCTCCGCACAGCCACGTGTGGAAAAGGCAAAGAGAAAGTCAGGAAATCCATCACGTTGTAAATAATCCAATCTATCCAGGGAGAGGGTGCAGTCAGCAGCCCTGAAGCGTTCCAAGAATGGGCAGACCTGGCATCTCACAACGTGGTTTTTTGGGCATGGGGGCACCTGCTCAGGGGCTGGCCTTGAGGGTCTTGGAGAGCTTTTCCACCCTCAGAGGCTCTGTGATGCCAGTGACAGCGGCTCACTGCCCTATCCCCCCACCACTGAGGGACCCAGGCAGCAAAGATCCAGGTTGCACAACTCCTGCCAGCCGAAAGGTGTGGCCAGCCCCATTTCCACGCTCAGGTGAGTGTCCCTCAGCCCCAGGGCTGCTCAGTGTTCACTCATGTGGCTCCTGGATGAGATCCAGGGGCAGGAGAGCGTTTCATTGTTTTCCTGGACCAGATCCCTGGAGCCATCAGTGTCTCACACCTGTAATTACAAGTCCTGGGGCTGCCTCTGAAGCACCATCAGCACATGGAGCCAGAAACCTCCCAGATTTCAGCAGCTTTTGGACCAAAGCTGATGCGACACAACCAAACCAGGTCAGGCTCTGGGGTTCACACCAGTGAAACAACAGGCTCCAGACCTCAATGAACCTCAAAAAAGCTCATGTTCTGTCAGGGGGAAATAAATCATTCCTGAGGATGCTAAAAAGCTGGGTCCCACCATGGGATACGCCAAGACCAGGTCATCAATCTGCTGTTTCACAGCATCTCCAAAGATCTCACTTGGATTTCCCACAGGTCACTGAAAGCATCAGCTTTCTTCCATTTTTTGTGGCCTCACAGGTTTCTGGGCCCTCAGCAAACTCTGATCAACACCTGTCATCAATAACTGGATCAATCCTGGCTACATCTCCACAGCAAAGCACATCCAGCCACGGAATGCAGGCAGATTCCCTCCTAGCACTCAGCAGGAAATCCCAGCAGCCCTGCACCTCGCTGTGGTGAAGATCAGGATCTCTGTGATGACCATTTCCGATGTCATTTTCTGTCTGCCTCTTCTGGGAGAGCTAATTCAGCCACGATCCATTACCCTGGAATCACAGCTTTATCTCCTGCACAGAGGTAGGCAGAGCCTGGCAAGGCAAGCCTGGCTGTGAAATCAGGCCCAGCTAGTGCTGAGACTGGGGGGATCTTTGGTGTATCAGCATTTTAAATGTTAATGTGACAAAAATACAGCAGCAGATGTACTGCAGAGCCCAGGTGTTAGAGCAGAATTCCCCCCAGGGATTCAGTGAGGCTATTTCTTGCAGGGTATTACTGGGTGAAGCAGGAGCCAGTTTGAGACTGGGCCATATTTTAGACGAATTTCATTTCAAAGAGGCCATCAGCTCTCTGCCTGGATAATCATATCTGGGAATTAGCCACGAGAGAAAACTGCCCCAAACATAACCACAAGTTCTGTCTCCAGTCCCCACTGAGTGAATTTGGTCACTTGTGGGCTCACACGGCTGGAGCAGCTCTGGTGGGCAGGGAACTTCTGGGGCTGCCACAGTCCCCATGCACCGAGAGTAAACCCAAAAATAAGGGAGAAGCTCTTTACTTCACTCCCATCCTTTCATCCTAAAATATCTCTAAAAAACTAATGTACCTCTGTATGCTGTAACTTCCAAACTTCCTCTAATCCCATGCCTAGGCACGTGGAGCACTGCACTGGCATCCCTTCCATGCAAATATTGCTGCAAAGTGCAGATTTTCACAGCACTGTGTGGCACAGAAAGAGCTGCTGTCGTTATTTCTGGTCTGTGTGTGCTTCCCCAACAGGACAGAGGTGCCATTAGCCTCCTGCTGGGGACACTGCCCATTTATCTTCTCTAATCCTGCCCCAGTGCCTGCCAGCAATGATATTTCAGGTGTTTGATTATCCAACACGGCTGGGAGGTTCCTGGGTGTCTCAGGGCTGTGTCCTTCGCCCGGGCTCCCTCAAACCCCTGAGGCCTCTGCAGCAGAATCCACATTTCAGATGCCTTTAACAAATCCAGGTGTCTCCAGAACCCTCCTCTGGTCTCTTTTCCATGGAGCTGAGCGGGCAGATCCCTGGGATTACCAGGCTGTGGATGCCCTGGGGATAATGGGGCACCCCCTGCTCCAGGGTTGTGTCCAAAAGGGTTGTAGGAACCCCAGATAAAAACCTCTCCCAGCTCCTCCTGTCAGTGACTGTTTGCAATCAGCTGAAATGCATGGATGTGATGCTCAGTGTCCTGCCCAGATTTTAGCACCATGCCTACATTTTTTAAAGATAAAACAAGCACCACAAAAACCTAACAGGACCTTCTGGCCAGCAGGAGCCAACTCCCACAGAAAACCCTTCCCTTCTGTGGGTCAGCAGCAGATCCATCCCCAGGCAGCACCTCTGGTTCTCTGCACCAAACCAAGGACAAGAAATGTGTTGTGGAAGTGTCCAACATCCCTGTGACCCCATTTACTCCTGGCTCATTGGTAACCCCAAACTGGTTCATATCTGGGGAGCCTGGGGCAAAGTCACATCCTAAAGAACCCAAATCCTCCTTGTGTAGGTCCTGACCTCCCCATTCCAACCCTTCATGATCACCCAACCCTCCAGCTCCCCTCAGGTCTCAGCTCAGAAACTCCTCAGCTCAGCACTCTCTGCCTTCTCATCTCCCCTCACATCAAACACCTTCCAAAAACCAACATCAAACATCTTCCAGAAACCAACCAACCAAACCTCACCTCCCCTGCCCCCAAACACCTTCCCCAAACCAAAGCTGTCCCTCCCCACGTGGCTCTGCCCCAGCTTCTCCTTAAGCACCCCTGAGTGCACTGACACAAACTCCAACCCCGTTCTGTGAGCACAACAGAGCAGAAGGTGTTGCAGATCTCTAAATGTCACATTGGGGGCTCCAGTTGCCTCAGTCACCTCAAGGGACAGGTTTTGAAGCCCAGCCAGCTCCCAGGGTGGTGCCACAGTCACAGGGGACACTCCTGGGTCTCCCAACTGCACCACTTTGGTTTAATAGAAGAGGTTGTTCTTCCTTGACTGCTGTATTTACTGGCTGAGAAAGGTTTATCCCAGCAGTGTTGATCCCCTTTTATCACCCTCCAGAGGCTCCAGCAAGAGCTGCCAGCACCACACTGCTCACACCTCACCTGCAAAGGCTTTTGGATTCCTCAGCTTTGGCTTCTGCATGGCCCAGCCATCCTTAAACACGTCCAACAGCCTGAATTTGGTTAAAATAACTGTTTATTTGTCAAAGCCCTGATTCCTGTCCAGAATAAACTGACAGTTCCTCCTCTGAGGGCTGAATGAGCTGCCTGGAACAAGGGAGCCAAAGGAATAACAAGAAGTCTCAGTGTGAATGGGAATAGACCTAATTCCAGCTCCCAGGGATTATGTCAGTGAGCAGAGCAGAGCTGCTTGGGTCCAGGATTCCCAGCAGGCAGGGACTGCACCGTGCAGCTGCTCTGGGCCTCAGGACGAGGCTTCTCCAGATCAACCACGCCAGGAGCCAGGGGGATCCGACCCTGCTGGCCAGACACCACTCCTGATAGAGCTTCACCTGTGATCTCTGGGAGCCATGGAGGGAACACCTGTGAGCTGTGCACACAGAGCAGCCCCAGCTCCCAGCCACACCCAGCTCTCCCCTCCCCTCCTGCTCTGGGTTTGGGCTCATCCCACCCCTGAAGCCTGGCAGGGCTGGAGCGCATTTCAGAGCTGCCAACCCTTCAGCTGGAGTGTTACAACAGCCTGAGACACATTTCTCCAACGCTTGCCCTGGGAGGAGAGGGACTTTCCATTCAGGAAAACACAGTGCTGTGTTTCATGGATCCACACTCAATCCATTCCATGGGAATAACCTCCCCATTCCTCATGGTTTGCACAAACTAACACTGGAACTGAGGCCAAACCGCTTTGTCACCTGCACTGCAACACCAGACTGGCCAAACCTGCACAGTTCTGCACCTCCCCAGTGTGTTTGTTACCAACACCCTTTTCCAAACCCCAAACCCTTCCAAACCCTCCCTGGCTCATGTCACACAGCTGGTGGGGGTTATGACGTTGTCCCTGACTCTCCAAGGTGGCTGCCTCACTTCATCTTCCTGCATTTTCATAGAACTATGGAGTGGTTTGGGTTGGAAGGGACCTTAAAGCCCATCCCATCCCCCCCCTGCCATGGCAGGGACACCTCCCACTGTCCCAGGCTGCTCCCAGCCCCAATGTCCAGCCTGGCCTTGGGCACTGCCAGGGATCCAGGGGCAGCCCCAGCTGCTCTGGGCACCCTGTGCCAGGGCCTGCCCACCCTCCCAGGGAACAATTCCTTCCCAATATCCCATCTAACCCTGCTCTGTCTGAAGCCATTCCCCTTTTCCCTGTCTTTCCAGGGTTCTGTGTGTCCCTCTCCAGCTCTCCCACAGGAGCTGGATGCCTCCCTGCCCCCAGTGCTGGTCAGTGAGTGCCCCCAGCCCTGGTGCCTCCCTGCCCTGGTGCTGGTCAGTGAGTGCCCCCAGCCCTGGCCGTACCTGATGGGCAGTGAGGGGTCCCCGGCATCCCACCAGTCCTTGGGGGGGCTGATGTACATGCACCACAGCTCCCAGCTGTAGCCGTGAGCAGAGTTCTCGTAGCGCTGCACCTCGAAGTTGTCCTGCTTGATGTTGTCTATGGAGGGCAGGATCACCCTCTTCCTGTTCTCCTGGATCCGGGACAGCACCGGCTCGGCCCTGGGGGGACAGGGGCAAAGCACAGCAGGAGAGGGTCAGTTCTCTGCAGCTTCCATTCAATTCCTCCCCAATATCCCATCCATCCCTGCCCCCTGGCACTGGGAAGCCATTCCCTATGTCCTGGCACTCCAGGCCCTTGTCCCAAGTCCCTCTCCAGCTTTCTTGAGGGCTCCCTTTGGTTCTGGAATTTCCTCAGAGCCTTCTTTTCTCCAGCTGAACAACTCCAGCTCTCTCAGCCTGTCCTCACAGGAGAAGTGGTCCAGCCCTTCATGTTCCTCCTCTGCACCCACTCCAACAGCTCCATGTCCTTCCTGTGTTGGATGCAAACATGATCCATGGGCTGGGAAGCCTGGCTGGAAACCTTCCCTTCTGTAAAGCAAGGCCAGGAAGGGTCTGCTTGGTTTAAACCACGCTTGAACTAGTCCAGACTCCCCCCAGACTTCCCCCAGATCCCAAAACCCCAGGCAGAACAGGGTAAATTCTTGAAAGCAGGACTGTTGGAAGGATCTTTTTTTCCCTTGGGATGCAGTTTGATGATATACAGCTAAAAAATTCATCTCTGGGATGCAGTTTGATGGCTTTATAGCTAAAAATGTCATCTCTGGGCCATTTGCACGTGTTCAGAGCAGGGGATGTGCTCAGCCTCACCTCTGCAGCCAAGAGCCAGCTGGGCTCAGTGTGCCCACACCAGGGGGAATCTGGGGGAACTGGTACTCCCAGTGCCCCCAGTAACAGCAGCAGGTGGGAAACACAGAGAGAGCCAAGCCCACAGTGCAGAAATGCCTCCTGTCTATCCCTAAAAAAGAGCTCCAAGAGCTGTCAGTGGGAGCTCCTCAGTGAATCAGGTGTGAGGATTGAGTGACCAGAGAGAGGAATGTTCCTCTGGGAATACAGATCCCAACATAACAAACAGCTCCTGAAAGACCCCCTCCAGCTGCACTGGCACTAAAAAGGATTCAGTAGCTGTGCAGAACTCTGGCTTTAACAGCTGCAAACAGGTTTTTTGTGGCTGTTACTGTGTTCAAATTCAACACAAGCTTAGCTTCTTCCACCTCCACTTTTCTAAACATGGACCATTTACTTTTTACTCTTGGTTAAAGAAAAAAGAAATCCCTTTCAGGCTCCTGTCATGATATAGATTCAAACTTGAGCCACTTGAGCTCAAATATTTTGAATCTCTCTGAAAAAAAATCCTTATGAAACACCTCTTGCTGCTTCTGCACCTCTGCACTTATTCCCAGCAGCAGAGGAAACAAATCAATCCAAAGCATCTGAGCCTTCCCCACTGGGATCCAGCAAAGGGCACAGAAGTGGGAAACACTTTCTCCTTCATTCCTTTGCTGCCTGGGCTTTTTTAAACTTGCAGGAATTACTTAAGGCTAAGGGAATGGGAAATCATCCTGAAAAATGTAAGTAGGGAGCAGGGAAAGTGCAAGCATAAAGGCAAGGAACAGAGAAGGATTACAAGGACCAAGGGCAAGGAGAGGTTTTCCTCGTAGGTTCCCATCATGCCATTCCATCCAGAAGGAATCCTGACGGAATCCTGGAGAAGGATTAACAAGGCAGAGGACTTGTGTGCCATTCCGCAGGGACACATCCCTACAAAAGGATGGACACTGCCTGGTTACTGCAGCCCCCGAGCACCTACCAGCCAGCAGTGAACTCCACGTGGGCATCGAAGAAGCCGGTGACCTGGCCCGTGGCCGCTTTCCAACCCTCGATGCGGGCTCGGATCAGCCCTTCCCTCTTCTGGTTCCTCACGACCTTCACCAGCCCCGGGTAGCGCTTGTTGACGTATTCCTCCAGCGGCGCCTTCAGCTCCTCTGGGGACAAGGACAGAGCCGTGGGAAAGGGCAACAACAGCTGAGCTCTCACCTGAGAGAAACCAACCCACTGCGGGGAGGGCTTGGAGCAGCGTCACGGGGCCGAACTCCTCCTGCCCACGCGGTCAGGCAGCGCTGGCTGGCACAAGAGGCACTGAGCACAGCCCACACTGAAGGAGTTCGAGGTGGCCCAAAACGCTGCTGCTGGGCCAGTGAGGAGCCCACAGGCCACCTCAGAGCAGGGCAGTGAGGGGATGCTAACATTCCTTTGCACTAAGGGAAATGGAGCTGAAACACGAGGACAGAAAGAAGGCACCCATGGACAGCAAACACTCTGAACTCCTGATGGGGGTTTGAGCTGAATGCGTTGCTAGAAATGCTGCAAAACCCACCTGAAGTGACTCAAACTACATCAAAACCGTGTGGGAGCTTCACTGCCCTCTTCTCCCAGCCTCACCACTACAGCCTCGGCACTTGCTGTTTGTTTTGCCACCAGAAAAATTGAAATTCCCCTTGCTTTTATGAGGGGATGAAAGGGATTCGGGCTTTGTTCAGGAGATCCTCCCACCCCAGATCTCGTGTTCACTGCAGCTCATGTCCCTCTGTTGCCCAGGCCTGTGTGTGCAGTGCCTGGCACCCTCAGGGACCTGCAGCCCTCAGCCACCCCCAGCACAGAAATTCTTGAGAGTACGAGATTTGAGCATAAAAGACACCGAGGACTCTGAAGGTGGGAGCAGATGGAAGGTTGCAATAAAGGATAAACACGAGTGTGTTTTTCAGCCCTTTGGAGAAGTGCCAGTTCTCTGCCAGAGAAACCTTGGTCCTTTCAGTGCCTGCTGCACCAGCTCAGCGCACAAAGCTCTGCTGGAGAGAGGAACTAAAAGCTCAGCAAAGCCACTGGGCACCAAAACAAACTCTCAACACCATGAAAGCAGTTCCTGAGAGTATCTTTTATCCCTGTGAGGCTTCAGGACAGCAGAAAATTAAGGCATGATCCGTGACCTCAGATTATAGTCTACTGCCCTTCACTGCACTCTCTGTCTCCAGGACAAAAAGTAAAGAGGGGAAAAAAAAGTCACCATTAACCACCCACAGGGTGAAATCCTCGAGACACACGAGCACACGTGGGCTCCCACATGAAGGAAACACACAATGGAGAGCAAAGGAGTAAACAGCAAGGCTCATCTGCTTTGAAATCTTCAGAGGAGAAGGATTATCTGTTCCCTTCCCCACCACGCCTCCTCCCAGGCACAGCAAATGTGCTTTCTCCACACTGCCTTTCTGGGATGCTTCCCCTCATATCTCCATTTCCCCAAAGTCTCCTTTCTCTTTTATGCTGAAGTGGGAATAAAAAGAATAAAGCAAATGAGCCCCTTCCTCAATTCAAAGCATCTGCATCACACACATCCATAACTCAGCAACTTCCATTTCGTGCTGAGCCACTCGGAGCAAAACCAGGATTTTATGGAGACAACAACTCTCCCAAATGGTTTTAAGGAGACAGAGACACCGATTTTTTTGACAGATGAAGCGCCACAAGCACAGCACGTGGGGCTTTGGCAGCAGGTAAGTCATTAATGCAGCAGACCAGTGCACCACGGAGTGATTAAAACAACTTTCACATTGGAGCTGGAATCTCAGTGGAAGGAAAACAAGAAACTCCTCTGGGGAATTGTCTGAGCAGCTCAAAGCAGAGCAAAGCTGCAGTGAAACAGAAGAGCTGTGATGTCACATCTCACAGGCAGCAAAGGGTCAGACCTGAGAGACCCCCATGCTCACCCTGCTGTGTGACAGCAGCTCCTCAGAATGTCCCCAGGGAGCCAGAGCAGCACCTGGGGAGTGGCACCAGAGGATGTGGAAGGTGCCCATGGTTGGCACCACTCTGCCCCTGGTCACTGGCAGGGGGCAGGGCCCCTCTCCTGCCCACAGAGTGTGACACAGGTGTCCCCACAGGGCTGCTGCTACACTCCAGGGACACAAGCACTGACAGCTGTGAGAAATGCAGCTCCAGGCCCTCTCTCCACCAAGGGTTTCCTGTACAGCCTCACACAGATTTCAGGCTTGCTCCCTCCCTCAGCCCACAGCACACGGCTTTTGGGGAGAACTCCCTTTTCTTCCACGCCTGAGCAGCCCTTATGGAGAGGATGGCTGCACCCCTGCACTGGGCCAGCCTCACCCTTCTGAGCTGTCCTGCAGCTCTGTGAGGAGAGGGCACAGAGCACAGCACTGTTCTGATATTCTGGGATACATCCCTGGCACTCAGATGGGGTGGGCTCTGTATCTCATTTCCCAGAGCATCCAGAAGTGCAGGAGTGGAAAATCCAGTGTTGGCTAACAAAAGCGAAGTGCCAGTCTCCAGGAATCCCAGAATCCTGGAATGGTTTGGGTTGGAAGGGACCTTAAAGTCCATCTCATCCCACCCCTGCCATGAGCAGGAGCACCTTCCATAGCTCAGGTTGTTCCAAGCCCTGTCCAGCCTGGCCTTGAACAATTAAATTCTCTGAGAAACTCCAGCAAGCCCTGGCCCAGGGCCCCTTGTCAGTGATGTGGCTGTGTGGAAAAGCATCAGTGGGAACCCCAGTGCCTGCACAGCTGCACTGGCACAGCTCCTCTGCTCCTGGGGATGCTGATCCTGTGGGACCACACATGCTCAAACCTCTGGAAACCATCACTGACTCAAAAATCTCATCCCACTCCAAGTCAGGTGAAGTTATCCCTAATTTTACCCCATGTTTCCCTCAGTCAGCAGTCACTGAGGAACACCCAGCTCCAGCCTCGGGACCTGCAGAGCTGCTGCTGACCTTGAAGCTCTTCATCTGACCTGTCAGCTCAGATGTTTCCTCCCCAGGGAGGTTGGGAGGCCTGGAATAGAATGCCAGGGATTTGTGACTCGCACCAAGGGACAGCAGCAGACAGCGGCTGTCACACAGAGGGGCAGCCTGGCCCCTGGATCTGCTCCTCCCAGGACTCCACACCAACCACAGCAGGGCCAGAGCATCTCCAGCTCAGGGCATTGCTCCATCCTCACCCCTGCCTGGCACGGGGCCTTGGTGCTGCACTCACAGGGCTGACAGAGAGAACATCCACAGGATCCTGAGCCAGGATAACCAGCCTGGAGTTCAAAAACTGGGACTCTGGATGTGAAGGAGGTCAGGAGCCAGGATGGGAGCAGAGCAGTGGCCCCCAGCTCCCCTCATCCTCCCCAAAGCAGAGGAGCACTTCCTTCAGGCCTGCACTCCTGAGGATTCCCAGGGCTGGGTCCACAGGGGCTGCACCACCAGCAATTCCCTCCAATCCAACACTGCCCCGGCCCCTGGAGCCTCCTTCCTCTCCTGCACCCCATGGCCCTCCTCCCACACACCCCCAGGCCCCATCTGAGGAAGCCAGCTGGACCATCCCCCAGAGCACACCCCAGCACCTCTGTTCATTCAGGGTGCAGTCTGGGAGGGTTTGATCTCTGCCATTGACAGAGCTGCTGCCTGGGAAGATCTGCAGAGAGAAAGCCTCCTGAAAATGCCAGCAGGTTCAATTGCAATGCTGCCTTTTGTTCTCCATCCGTCCCTGCCGATCTGCCCTGAAGGGCAAGAGCAAGGAACTCGAATCCAATGGACCTGTTGCTCCATTAAAACCCCAGCTGCTATCACTTATGTTACCTACTGCAAACTATTCTGTCACCTACACTGGCTGGGAGATGGGGCTGCCAGGGAAATGGGGCTGCCAGGGGCTGCCAGGGAAATGGAAGCACCTGATGCCAAGGAAAGTAACCCCACCATGGACATCAGCCCAACTGCAAGCACAGAAACACCCACTGCTCCATGCCCACCCCAAATCCTGCCCAAACCTCTCCAAATCCCGTGGTAGCCCCCAGAAGTAAAGGTGGGAGCTGCCTGTAGGCACACAGAGAAAGGAGCAAAGGCCAGCAGCACCAGGGAGCTCAAGGAATTACCAAGGGCAGGGAATTCCTTGTGCAGCACTGGGCCTTGGGCGAGGACCACACCTCCTCTACACCCCTAAGGAATACACCCCTGTGTTTGCCAGGCTCAGCTGGGTGGGAAAAGCCTACAGAGCCCGAGGTGTTATCAGAAACACCAGAGGGCTCAGGGCTGGGGGTGCTCCAGTGCCATGGGAGACCCCAGGCACCCCTGTCCCAAACTCTTACCTGCCTGAACCTCCGAAGCCATCAGGGCTGGGATTTCTGCAGGAAATCACTAAAACAGCTCATTCAACAGGCAATAAATAAATAAATGGGAATATTTTTCAGGGAGACTCAGAGCCAGGGGAGTTTCTGAAGCTTTTTACCTGCAGCTGGACCAGAGGAAACTGTGACAGGGGGAGCAGGGGGAGGAATCAGTTCTCACAGAGAAAGCTGCTCCCGGTCAGGGCATGCAGCTCAAGCCTCCGGTCATTGGGTTCAGCAAAACCCAAAGAGAATCACAGAATGCCCTGAGCTGGGAGGGACCCACAGGGATCGTGGAACCCAACTCCTGGCCCTGCACAGACACCCCAACAACCCCACCCAGTGCTCTCTGCTGCTCTTCCCTATGGAGCCCCGAAAGCCTCGGGGCTGGACACCAGTGGGACAGCCCAGGTCAGCTCCAGTTAAACACCCCATCCTCAGGCTGGAGTAATTCAGCACTGGGAAAGGCTGGAATGGGACTCAGCTCCTTGCAATTCCTCCTCTGAGCACAAACACCCAGACAGGTCCCGGGAGAGCGAGGCACAGAGCGCTGCTGTTGCTGCTGGAATGAGCTGCAGAACAAGAAAGGGATCCCTCAAGTCTCACTAATGTGCAACGCCGAGGTAAATTACAACCCTGATCGTGTCTCCCCTGGTGCAGCCAGCTCCTTTAAGCAGCCTTTTATCCAAAGGGTTTCCTTTATTCCGAGAGGTTTGCTTTTCAAAGAGATGTTATCCCAGATTAAAAACACTAAAAGACACAACAACAACTTAAAAAAAAAAAAAGCAGGTGATGATTAAACAAGAGACTCAGACAAAGTGTGCAGCTGTGAGATAACACAGCATCTCAGGGGCACGTGGCTGCATCCTCCACCAGCCCGGGAACCTCGTTATCGCCGCCAAACACAACCTGCACACTGCCTGTGGAACTGCAGCCCTGCAACAAGCACAAACAAAAGCAGCCTCCAAAGGAGTCTTTATGAAGTGTAATGTGCAGCTCAAGGGAGAACGGGGTTCAAACTACAACTCCCCGAGCTTTCTCCTTCAAGGAGGGATTTTTTTTTTCCCCCATTACAATACATTGACATCTTTTATCTATTTACAGCTCAGACATAAAGCATCAGAATGCCTGTGTTCATTAATTTAATCTCTCACTGCACACTTTTTGTGTTGTGCTGTGCTGTTGTACAACAAAGCTGAGAGCAAGGAGTGTCTAATGAGGCTTCAGGAGCTCTTTGTTCCAGCTTGAAAACCTCACACCAGCACCAGGCTTCGCAGTGGCTGCGGCACAGCTCTGCCTGGAGGGCACAGAGCCAGGTGGGCAGGGCAGGTGGCTCTTGCCTCTACCCCTGGGGCTAACCTTAACACTTGATTTGGAAATCTCTGCTAACTTTGTTCTCCAATTACCCAGATCTGCTGTGGTTCCTCTTCCCCCTGACAAACCCACACAAACCCCAGCCAGGGACTGTCCTGAGCCTTCAGCAACTGCCCCGAAGCTGCTTCTGGTGACCCAGGGGACAGCACAGCTCCTGGGCTTGGGCACTGCTCCCTGGAGTCAACCTTCTCTCAGGTTACACAGCTGAGCCCCCAAAGGCTTTTCCTGGGCTACAACCACATCCCCACAGAAACTGTCCCTCACTCACACCCACACGGCTGCTCCCAAAGAGGCTGAAGAAATTCCTTCTCTTGCTCAATCACAGCCTCCAAAGTCACACCCACACAGCCCCATCCTCTGCTTGATCCTCCAGATTCATCTCTAAATCTGAGAGCTCATGAGGAACTATTTTCCTGTAATTATTTTCCTGTAGAACCCAAATCTATTTATTATGATGACTTTGTTTGTAATATCCAAAGCATCAACTCTGCGGTGTTGCTGTTGCTGCTCAAAATTATTGCCTACTATTAGTGGGAACTCTGTGACAATGTTATTGCCATTAATAATTCCTGGCTGTCACTGCAGCTCCTCGAGGATGCTGAGAGGGAGCACACGATCCCAGAGCTGCGTTCTGGTTTGTATCATTTCTTTTACATGAGAAAAGTAGATTATTACACGCTTGGGAGGAGCTCTTCATAAACATCTGCCAAGTTACCTCATTATCTTCCTTCAAATCCCTCCTTAAAAATCTCATTTGTCATGAGGCCTGCAAAGCCTCAGCAGCAAACACTGGCATGATTAACTCACCCTCCCAGCTGATGGCACCACCTCGCTCCCCACGCCGCTCTCCTTGTGCACCTCCATCCCAATGTTTCTGAGGACAGAACCCCTCAGGGATGTCCAACCCTCAGCACAGCCCTGGGCCAGCATGAGGGACCCTGGATGCTCCTGATGCCAATCAAAGCACCCTCAGGGTGGGATGCAGCCTAGGTGTGCCAGGAGACTGTGATTTTCCCACCTTGTGCCCAGGATGTCTGAACTCGTCCATCAGCTGGGGTCATCTCCCTGCCTCTCCCTCCCTGGTGGTGTACAATGCTCCAACACAGCCCTGGAGGTGTCCCAGGCCAGGCTGGACATTGGGGCTGGGAGCAGCCTGGGACAGTGGGAGGTGTCCCTGCCCATGGCAGGGGTGGCACTGGATGGGCTTTAAGGTCCCTTCCCACCCAAACCTCTCTGGGATTCTGTGAAACCCCAGAGCTGGAAGCCCTTGAACACAGCCCAGTCCTTGGCCACCCCTCTACCTGCCCTGCCACCCCCCAGCCCCACCCAACCCCAGCACTGGCAGACCCCGGGGACGGTGCTGCCCTGCAATCCCACAGTGGATCCGGGGATTCCATCCTGGTCCTCACTGCCAGCTGCAGCCTCGGCCCGTGGAAGAGGCAGATGCTTTTGGAAGGATTTGTTTTGTTGTCCTGTGCCTTTCCAGGGTCTCCAGAGCACCTGGCTCACCTCAGCCCCTCAGTGAATGAGGAAGAGGCTGTTCAGAGACATTTCTTTGTGCACAGCAATGAGGGGAGAAGCTCGGGGATGGGCACCAATGGCTTCTCTGTGAAAGGGTTCTTCCCTTTGCCCCATTAATAGGATAAAATTTGCAGAAGGAGCCTCTCATTTTGGTATTTCAAGCCCTCCAAGTCCTGAGCACTGTGAGCAGCACCTCACCTGCACTTCCCCTTCACCAGCCAAGTGGTTCCAGCTCTGAAATCCCATGGCTGCACTGTGGACACCATCCAAGCTCTGCCCTGGAGCTGCTGTGATTCCCACCAGCTGAGGAGCTGCCCTCCTGATTCTTCTCCTGGTAATTAGAACTCATCATCTTTCCATGGTGCTCATTACTGTGGTGCTTGAGTGCCTGTTTTTACAGCCTGAACAGCTCGCAGTGCACCAGCTCCTCTGCTCACAGACAGAGAGCAACCTCTCAGCTCCCCCTGGAATGAGCTCTCCACATCCTGCACCCTGCCCTGCTCTCCCCTCCAATCACTGCGTCCACAGCACTCCTTGATTAATTTTTTTCAAATAACACTGAAAGGAGGAAAAGGCAGCACAGCTGAAGAAGGCAGTAAACAAAGTCACTTAACTCTTTGCTGTCCTTCACGAGGATTTTAACTGCCCTGGTTATGTTGTCCAAGGGTATATTGGGAGAAAAAAAGACCTTGGAAGAATCTGAGTGTGAAAATGCTCCCTGCAGTTCTGTGTTATCAAAAGCCAGAAGGGAAGGGATGAGAACAGTGACGGAGAGCAGGGTGAACCAAAGGACCCTCATGTGCAATGTGGGAAACCAAACATCCCCTCCAGGCTGTGGCAGGGCCTGACCTGGACAGGTGGGCTGGGACTGTTTCCTCCTCTTCCACTTTCCTTCTCCTACCAAAAGCAGAACTCAGGGAAGGAGGGTCTCTGCAGGGCACCAGCCATCCATAAAGCCCAGGATGGTATTTTACAACAGGGAAACCAAGGCACACACAGACGAAATACCTCAGTTAACACTGGGAGGTGCCAGAGCAGAAATCCCTCAGGGCTCCAGGCTCTCGTCCTGCCAAATACTTAGAGGTGCATCTCTGCAACAACCAAACTGTTCTTATCAGAAACAAGGATACCCTGAAACCAGAACTCCTGGATGCTACTGAAGGGAGAGGTCAGATGGCTCTCTGGTTTCCTTCACCTCCCAGCTCTCAGATATGCTTTCAAACCACAGCTCTCTCAGATTTACCTGTGGTTTGATCTTGTTCCTCGCCAGAGAAGCTGGAGAGAACTTTGTGCCAGCAGCACACCCACCCCTTACACCACGTGCCCCTGCCCAAAGAACCCTCCAGGAGATTCCCAGAGATGAAACCCCTCCTGGTGGAGCTGGGAGCTGCCAGCACTGCTCACCCTCATCGCTGTTGTCATCCACCAGGATGATCTCCTTGAGCAGGGGTGCCGGCGTGTGGTTGACGGCGCTGTGCACCGAGCGCAGGATCACCGACAGCGCCTCGTTCACGAAGATGAAGATGATGGAGATCTGCGGAAGGTCCTTCCCGTATTTCAGCTCTTTGCACCTGCAACACAAAGGGCAGAGAGAGACACGGGGTCAGCAGAGCTCACAGGGCAGTGCTTCCAGCCAGGCACATGGGAAATACCCAGGGGAAGCCCACAGCTGCCAGCTCCCAGCTGTGCACAGCCAGGGACCCCCAGTGCCTGCAAACCCATCCTTGAATCCCTGCTGCTGGGAAGACACAGCAGCAAAGCAGAGCCTCCCCGGGCTCAGAGAGCACAGGCAGAGCTCACCTGACCCAGGCTGTGTTCCTGTGCTGGTGGGCAGGACCAGGAGTGGCCTCCAGAAATCAGCAGATGCCTTTAGCAGTTCAAGGGAAACTCCCCAGCCCCACTCTGTCCCAAGGTTTCCAGGTGCTCAGAAATGAGCCTTGTGCTTAAGCAGCACTTGGGAATTTTCTTCCCATTTGCTTTGGAAAGAAATGAACGTAAAATGAGCCTTGGTTAAATAGTCTCAATAAATGTTTTTGCTCCCTCAGCAGATACTTTTGAGCACACTCCTGTCTCTGAAGCAGAGGGGAAAAGGGGAGAGCAACCTTGAGCTCAAACATCACTGGAAAGGCCAGGGGAGAAGCTGTTGGGAACAGTGGGAATGGTGAGGGTGTGGGGTGGGAAGTGATGGGGTTTGGGGTGTTGGGTGATTTGGGTTTTTTCTTTAAAGCATTTTTAAAGACCTGGTGTCTTTGTACTCCACAGCCAGGATGGTTAAACCCAAACACTGGTGATCACCCCCCTGGGTTTCAGGAGTCACTCCTGAACTCGGGCAGGGTTTGGGGCTGGCTCTCTGCTCACACACACTGCCCAGCAGGACAAAGCCCAAGCTCCCAGGTTTCCACCAGCACCATCCCTGGCAAGCAGCGGGTCCCTGTTACATGGACACAGAGACCTGGAGAGAGGGACACCCCTGGAGCAGGGCTGGGGCAGCTCCAAGGGAAGGGGTGTTCTGGGTGACCCCCAGCTCTCCAGGGAGCACAGGGACATGGGTGTTGTTCCTCTGCCACGTTTCATCTCAGCCAGACACCTCCTCTTAACAGAGCAACTGTGGAAGGCAAACAGGAGATCTTGAACCACTTCCAACAATTTAATTCAACTCTCCAGCTTCCCCTTCAATAAATCCACAGGGGGAAGGAGAGAAGGAGCCTCCCCACATCCATGACAGATCAGACATGGGAGCAGAGTTCCCAGAATTACAATGAGCGTGCACAGAACAAACCCTGCCCAGATCAGCAGAGAAAAACCAAAGGCAGAGTGACATCCCAGCAGCTCGTCAACTCCCCAGCAATGCCTCTGCATTGCATTGTCCTGGGGGTTTCTCAGGCAACAGCAGGTGTTCTTCAGACTCCAAAACGAGACTTGGGAGACAAAGATTTCCACAGAAACACAGTTTTCTTTATGAGTCTCCTTTAGTTAAACAAGTTTGCTGGATGAAAACATGGTTGTGTTTCTCGATTTAACTATTGCCTTCCCTACAGCAAGCCAAGAGCTCGACAGACAGCAACCAAAGGATCTTCCAAAGGGAAACTTTCTTTAAAATGAATGAAAGAACGGTCATGATGGGGCAAAGTGACAAGGGACCCTGAAATCCTGCCAAGAAAGTCAAAGTAAACTGACTCAGACATTAAAACCAGCTTTTGGTAGATGTTGATACCTGCTCCGATGAAGACAAGGCTGTCACAGGAGCAGGAGCATTTCCTTTAATCATTGCTCACCTCTGGGCAGCCTTCCCCCGAGGAATGCTGCGGGGGATAAAGAGCTCAGCCTGTGATCAAAGAGCTTTGGAGGCAAATCCAAACCCAGCTCTTTGAGGTTCATCTCCTGCTCATTGGCATTCTCCCTGTGCCACTCCTATCAGGGCTCTCCTTCCCCAGTCTCCGAGGACAGGCGGACAGAGATCCAGGGAGAGGAGATAAGCCTGGAAAGGAGGAGTGGGAAAGGCAAACCCCGCATTGCTGGGGGCACAGAGCCCCAGTTCTCCAAGGGCAGGAGAGGCTTTGCATAAGCACCCTGCTCTGGTGGCTCTGGCTGCACCCACAGGGGTGAGAAAGCAGCAATTTTAAGCCCAATTCACGTCAAGTTTGTTGGGCTCCTCCCACAGGGTCCCTTCAGTGCTGGTGCCAAAAGCTGTGGGGTGAGCGATGCTCTGCCACAGCCTTTGGCTCCACCAGGCTCTTCCCTGTGGACAAGCCAGCAAATATCCCTGCAAGTGTGCAGGAAAACACCTGGAGCTGCTGGGCTCTCCTGGGGCAGGGAGGGGAAAAGGGGAGAGCAACCCTTGAGCTCAAACATCACTGGACAGGCCAGGGGAGAAGCTGTGGGAAACAGCAGGAATGGTGAGGGCACAGGTGGGGGGAAGGGGTGGGTTTGGGGTGTTGGGTGGTTTGGGGTTCTTCTTTTAAACCTTTTTCCTAGAAAAAGGGCTGATCTGGATGCTTGGTCCTTCTGCCCATGTGCAGGCAGAGGCACAGGTGTGGCTGCTTTACTCTGGGAACACTCAGACCCTTCAGGGAGGACTCACTGCTGAGTCTTGGGACAGGTGAGGCTGCAACCCCCACACCTCCCTCCTCACCTGCACCCTCGGGAACAACACCCTGCCCACCCTGAGAGGCCCTTCCTGCAAAGGGGGGAAGGCACAAGATGGGCAATTCCTGCTGCCTTTAGTTTCAAGCACAACCCTGAGGAACAGCACAGAGAACCCAGCACTGAGCCCAGGTGCCAGCAGGAGCTCCAGAGGCTCAGGGACAGTCCCAAGCAATGCACCAAACCTCACCTGAGACACCTGACACCCTCTGCCCACAGTTATCCCCCTCAGCCTTTGGCTGTGTGCCAGCCAAGGCCTTTGGAATTCAGATCCCAGGCCAAAATACTTCAAAAGACCTTCGAGCCCCTTCCATTGCCTAACGGGGGCCTATGGGAAGGCTGGAGAGGGAATTTTTGCAAGGACAAGCAGTGACAGGATAAGGGGGAATGGTTTTAAGCTCGAAGAGGGTCATATTGGAAAGAAATCCTTCCCTGGGAGGGTGGTGAGGCCCTGGCACAGAGAAGCTGTGGCTGCCCCTGGATCCCTGACAGTGCCCAAGGCCAGGCTGGATGGGGCTTGGAGAACCCTGGGATATGGAAGGTGTCCCTGCCTGGAACAAGATGGGCTTTGAGTTCCCTTCAAGCCAAAGCACTCTGGGATCCTGTGAATCTCAGGTTCTGTTTCAAACACCCAGCTCACGCTGTACCTGGCCAGCCCAAATCAAGGCTCCTTCCAGGAAGCTGAATGTTCAAGGGAACACTCCAAACACTTCAAAACTTTTAAATTTAAATTAAATACAAGGGACAGACCACCACGATACGCTCCAGGGCCAGTGATCAGTTACCCAGCTAAGGCCCAGCCCATCATTTGATGTTCCATTTAGCCCACGACCATCATTCCATCTGTACCAAAGGCTGCCTCAGAAAGTTCTCCCTGCCCATGGAGCCGGTGCTCTCCAGCCACGTGCACAGCTGCAGCTGGCCCCAAGGCAGAGGTGCTGCCACATCTGCAGGACACAGGCACTGGGCCAGTTGGCAACAGGGCCTAACTGGAGAAAATGGAGGGAGGCTGCAGGTGATTCCTCCCCATCCCTGCTTTTCCAGGTGAGAAGCACCCCCCTGGCCCAGCACAGAGCCCCTGCCAGCATCTGGAAACGAATCAGTGCAGGTTACACAATTACATTTTCCCCCACTAAGTCCTGCTCTCTCCAATTAAACCCAGGCTGGCACCTGCTCGTAGGATTTATATCCAAATATCGTGAATCAATAGCGGAAAGAAAGAGCCCCCTTAGAGTTTTGTCTCTCCTTTAGATCAACGGGATATCAAAGAGGCATTTTATGTCCCATTAAATCATGCTTGAATATGTTCCATTAAATCATGCTCACAAAACTCTCCAAGTCTGAGGAGGCTGGGGAAAACCTCCCCATGTTCAGCACTGGGTTTAATTTAAGGACCTCACCAAGGTCTCATTGAGAAATGATCTTGGCCTTAAACAGGGAAAAAAAAGGGGTTTCCTCTGTCCTTGGTCCAAGGCTCAGGCATGAAGGGAGAGGTTTAGGCTGGATATCAGGAAAGGTTCTTCCCCCAGAGGGTGCTGGGCACTGCCCAGGCTCCCCAGGGAATGGGCACGGCCCCGAGGCTGCCAGAGCTCCAGGAGCGTTTGGACAGCGCTGCCAGGGATGCCCAGGGTGGGGTTGTTGGGGTGTCTGTGCAGGGCCAGGGGCTGCGCTGGGTGATCCCTGGGGGTCCCTTCCAGCTCAGAACCTTCCAGGACACTTTCCTCACTTCAGAACTCTGAGGAGCTGATGACTGACACCAGCCTCTGCACAAACCTCCTCCCAACATCCTCCCCAGCCCCTCCTCCAGGGACACAGGGGCTGGATGGGTGCAGAGGTGACAGCTCCTGGACTGTGAGCACCACCACGTTTTTGGGTCCAAGATCTTTACTCTACCTAAAGCCCAGGCCTGCAAACAGGAGAACCTGCAAGGAAACCCACAAACCAAATGTATTTACGGAGAACATTTTTTCACCTGAATCTTTGCAGTTCCTGTTTTATGTAAGAAACCATCCCGAAACAAAGGAAGGCTGAGCAGGGCAGCTGGGGGAGGGGGGAAGCAGGGCTGAGTTTCTGCTGAACAGCTTGGCACACATCAGGCTGGATTAATCAAGACAGCCAAATTCAAAAGACAAAACAGCACAAACCCCCAGCTCTGCTCCAGCGCGTGTTTGCCTGCTGCAGAGCCTGCTTTGAATCCTCAGATCATTTGTTTTCTGCTCAGCACACAGCTGTAAATCCACTCTTCAGAGCAGCGAGTCAGATTAGGATGTTTATTGTCTGTCTCAGTAACAGGAAAGGGATAACCCAGCATTTACTGCCTCATGATCCCTCAGCAGAAAAATCACCTGGATTCACAGCGAGCACTCCTGGAGCACAGAGAGGCACAAAGTGGCAGCTAACAGTTACAAAGCACCTCCTCCTGCCCAGGGACTTAACGAGATCCACTCTATTACCCAATTAACACCTTTCACCTGTTCTCTGGGGCACAGAGCCATTTCCATCAACCACCTGGAACTGCACTGCCTGGCACCAGCCAAACCCGATGGCTTCTAACCTTCCCTAGCCCATATAACCCATTGATCAACACCAATCAAGGCAGCTTATGGACAGCCTGGAGTGTGGACTGTTCCAGGACAACAGAGGCACTCCTTGGCTTCAAGGAGTCTTCACTCCTTGGCCTTCACATCAGGCCAGGTTTGCACAGAGCTGCCAGGGAATGTCTGTGCCGTGGCTGGGACCTCCCCCAGGTAGCCCCTTTCAGAAAGAAAACAATTTAAGGAAAGACATAATAATATATTCAAGTTTTTCAGGAGAGCTTTAGGCTGGAGATCAGGGAAAGGTTCTTCCCCCAGAGGGTGCTGGGCACTGCCCAGGCTCCCCAGGGAATGGGCACGGCCCCGAGGCTGCCAGAGCTCCAGGAGCATTGGGACAGTGCTGCCAGGGATGCCCAGGGTGGGGTTGTTGGGGTGTCTGTGCAGGGCCAGGGCTGGGCTGGGTGATCCCTGGGGGTCCCTTCCAGCTCAGGTATTTATGGATCTGTGATGCCCTGAACAACACAGAGCTCAGGGAGGAGCTGGGCAGTCAGGCTGCAGCTTGCTTTGCCCCTCAGAGCACTGAGCAGAAATCCTGCTAATGCTGAGAGATTGGGAATCTCTAATCCCAGAGGCTGCACCAAAGATTACATCCACCCTTGGCCACAGGAATTGTCTTCCCCCTTCCATGCTGTGCCATGATGTGTCGTCCACTCCTGACAGCTCCCACATCTACTCTGCACAGGAACTCAACATTTCCAGACTGCCACATTCCCTTAACCTGTGCCTTTGGCATGGCCCCTTCCCCCAGTGCCAACATAAAATCTACCAAAGCTTTAAGAGGAGATGGAATCCCATTAGGTGTAGCTGTCCCCATTCCCAGGGAGGGGGCAGCACTCCATTCCTCTGGAAGCCTGCTCTGGTCAGAGTTCCCTGGTTTTCAAATATGTCCAATGTTTGAAAGGGAATACTTGGATTCAGACAAAAACCAGGCTGCCACAGGCCATCTGAAATTATCCAGCAGTAATTTGATTTTCCTAATGACGCCCTTCTAATCAATCCAGCCTGGAGCCCTCTGGAGCCACCTCTCCATCTGAGGGATGGGGGGCACAGGCAGAGCTTGGCAAGATCCAGAGAGACACAGACTGGGAGGAGCAAAGAGGTGAAGAAGTAAAGAGGTGTTAGAAGAACACCCCTGAAAGAAAAGTGGCTGCAGCTCAGTCTCAGAGCACTGATGGTGGTTTAAAATCACAGTTCTAATAAACAAGGTAGGAAAAAACCCAACCTCACCCTCACTGTGCCTTAAACACCAGGAACAGCAGTCCCACCCTCTGGCTGGAGATGTATTTGTGCATTTTATGGAACCACAGATAGAACATTTTGCCCTGAGCTGTTTTATCCAGGCTGGTGCCGCAGCTGGAGCTCACGCAGAGGTTCTGCTGGGAGGTTTGGCCATGCAAAGAGCCAGCCCAGAGCTGGGCCCAGCTCAGCCCCAGCAGCACAGTTCCCCCTGCAGAGGTCACTGCCAGCCCCGCTCCGGGCTCGGCCCCTGCTGCCAAGGCCTTGGGATGCCAAGGCAAAGGCCAGGGAAGCCAAATGGGAAGTGAAGAAATGCCAATGGAAATCGGAACCCTCTCATTCAGGGAAGGGCTCAAACGTGCCCTACAACCCCAGGGAAGAGTCACACACAGGGCTCCCGGGCTTCCTGTCCTTCCTTGGGTGTAAATCATGGAATCACTGAGCTTGGAAAAGCCTTCTTAAGGTCACTGAGTCCAAGCACTACCCCAGCACTACCACCCTGTTCACCACTGCCCCACGCCCCCAAGTGCCACATCTACAGGGATGGGGACTCCACCACTACCCTGGGCAGCCCCTTCCAGTGCCTGAGCACCCTTTCAGTGAGGAATTCCCCCCAATATCCACCCTGAGCCTCCCCTGGCCCAGCCTGAGGCCGTTCCCTCTCCTCCTGTCCCTGTTCCCTGGCAGCAGAGCCCGACCCCCCCCCGGCTGCCCCCTCCTGTCAGGTTCAAGCCTCTACAATTGTCCATCCCTCAAACCCAGGACACAGAGGACACCCTGTGCAGTGTCCGTGTTCCACACAGGATGGAGCAGGTGCCACACAGGATGGGCAGGCCCTGCTCTGCTTCGGATGGATGTCAGGTCAGGAAAACACACCCAGGAGAAAAGGTCAACAAAAAGCAGCAGGGAAACAGCAGCCTGCTCTGTGCAGCCCCTGGAACAACTCCCCTGGCCTGACTGATGCCCGGCACAGGCAGGGATGGGCAGCACGCTGTGAGATCGTTTGGAGCACACAGCACCGTGTTGAGCTCTTAGGGAACACATCCATGGCCAGTGCAGGAGCAGGACCTGCTCTGTGCTGCCTCACTGCGAGGGTCTGAGGAGCAGAGTCTGCTCAGAATGATCGATGACCTCAGTGTCCATTTAATAACTGCAGCACCATCAGCTCTGATGCTGCACCACCCCTCATCTTCCCAGGGATGTCCCACAAGGCTGGTCAGGACACAAATGTCCCCCCTACCTGTCCTTCTGAAATGCCACCAGCAGCAACCACCATGGAGAGGGCTGGACATCCCTGGTCTGCACAACACCCAGGGCTCTGGGGCTCTGTGCTGCTCCCACATCCTCTGGAGTCATTCCTACAGCTCCTAATGGGGTCCTACTGCACCATCTCCATCTCTGTGGGATCAGCCATGACAGACACTCAGCAGACATGAAGAGTCAGACATGGAAATCTGTGCCAGCTGGCACAAAACAGACCCAGATCATGGAATCATTGAGTGGCTAGGTTGGGAAGGACATTAAAGATCATCTCAGCCCATCCAGATCCTGTGCACCTGTGGAAGAGCAAAGGGCAGACAAAGAATGTGCTGGTTCTGATTATGGACATCACAGCGCCTTATGAAAGCAGATCCTGATGATGGCTGTTCCAAGATTTCCTCCTCTCCTCCATATCAGAGTGCCAGATCTCCCCCCCTCTTTATTTTTAATTCTGAGTTCCCCAGAATGGATCCTGACTTATTAATAATTTCTCTTTTGGCCATCACACTGAATAAATCCTGCTAACGTGCTTATCAGGAGCTTATCCCTTCCTGACATTTCAGTCTTGTATCAGACTCAAGGGTTTGCATATTTAAACAGGCAAATACTCTTTTCATCAGCAGAACAAATGATTCTTGTTACTTCCTTCCTTAAAGACACTGTGAGTATCATGGAAGTGCTCAGCTCTGCTGGCACAGCTTCCACGGAGTTGTGGAGCTGTTCCTGTAAAACATGGCTCAGGAGCAGAGAGAGAGTTCAGCTCAGACATATTTAAATGCCTTTTCTACAATGAGCTGTGGAACTGCCACAGTAAAGCCAAGGGTGCGTGAGGGACAGCTCAGTCAGATTAGTACACAAGAAGTGGAATTCTCCCCAAAATTCCCATCCCAGAGATTGCTGCTTCAGGGAAACATCAACTTGGAACTGTCACCACTGCATCTCTCAGTGCTGAGGTTCCCAAAACTGAAAGCACTCCTCAGATATGAAGTCCCAGCAGTTTTACCCCATTACAGACGCAGAGATCAGCACTCTTCCAGAGGAGCAGGATCCCATGGCGTGGTGCAGGAGCCCAGAGCCAGCCAGCGTGTCCCTGTCACCTGTCACTTTTCAGGACAGCACAAGTGATGACATCCACTGTATCAGTTCTTGCACAGAGCCCTTGGCTCCTCATCAGTCCCAGCAGGACAAGGCAGAGCAGGACACAGCTCCAAGGTCTCCTCATGGCCACACCTGGCCACATCTGGGGGCTCCCAGCTTGACAAGTCCTCAGGAGAAGGAGGCCGCTGTCCCCTTAACCAAGGCATCAGGGATTCAAACACAAGATGCCAAAGTTATGATGCTCAGGGATGAAGTGGTCAGCCCCGGGGGGACAGGAAGTCAGCAGGGCTCAGGAGCAAAGCCTGCAGGTCCTGCTGCCTGGCTGTTGGCTTTTCTCTCCTCCCAGGCAAGTCAGATTGGGCAGGGAGGAAATTCAGGAGCATTTTTAATTCTGTTTGTTTTAAAACAGTGCCCTGCAAACACAGCTGAATGCTGAATGATGTCCAAACGGGCAGGGACTGAAGGAGCAAGCTTTGAAATGCGTGTCTGCAGCATTTTACACCATCATGACCTCAGAGAGCAGCACCCTGGCTTCCTTGGCCATGAGGATCCCAAGCTGTGGGGCAAGGGCAGCTCTGACTCCATCACCCAGTGCTGAGCAGTCCCTCAGGGAAGGCACAGGCAGGGAGCCCTGACTGCTCCCCAGGGACAGCACCAGATCCTGGCCACTGGCAAGAGGGTGAGTGAGTGCCCAGGGATGAAAGGCAGTGTCTCAGGCTACAATGTAAGGTGTAACCAAAAGTGTGTATTCTATCACCAGCTGCTAAAACCAGCTGGGGCAGGGTTCTTTGTCTCTCCAGTGACACATCCCTGATAACTCCCTCCGGAGGGAAATCTTCTGTTACTGAGCCATCCAGCCTCACTGCGTGACTCACAAAATTACATCATCCCACTGTGAGATGCTCCACCCAGGGGGAGGAACCAAGCATTCCATCCTGGATGTAATCTGAGGTTTGGAACACCGCAGTCAGCCCTGACCTACTGGATTCCCGGAGGACAAGAGCTACATAACCACCCCTGGACCTTCAGAGGAGACCAGACCCTTCTACAGGATCACTGCTTCAACAGAACCGTATCTATCGCTTCAAAGAGGACTGCAGCCACCCCTTAATCGGACTGCTGCCACCACCCAACAGGGTGTTGGGTTGTACCCTGACTCTGTCAGGTTAAGCCAGTGTTTCTGTATTATTGCCTTGTTATATTTACTAGTAAAGAACTGTTACTCCTATTTCTCATATCTTTGCCTGAAAGCCCCTTAATTTCAAAAATTATAATAATTTGGAGGGAAGGGGGTTACATTTTCCCTTCCAAGGGAGGCTCCTGCCTTCCTTAGCAGACACCTGTCTTTCAAACCAAGACAGGCAGCAATGTAAAACTGTAAATTATCAGTAAAATGTAAATTACCAATAAGTTGTAAATTACCAGTGCATGTTCTGACAGCCTCTGCTAGAGGCAGCTGCTGCTCTGTACCTGCTCACACAGGCACAGTCCTGGATGAGGCAATTCAGAGCCATCTCAGCTAAGGCAGGAGCCAGGGCTCCCTTCAAGGTCAGTGAAGTGACACTGCCACTGCCAAAGGACAATTCACTCCACCTCTCCATCCCAGGTGTATTTCTGTCAGGGATGTCACTGAAGCTGGTTTTTGGGTGGGTGAAAATGCCTTTTTCCTCCCCTGATCAGAGGCAGCCCCAGGCTGAGCATTCAGACAAACACATCACTGAGGGAAGGGAGCCCTTCGTGTCCCAGCTGGGGATTCCAGGGTGACAGTCCCACAGCAAACACAGCTCTGCTCAGGCAGGTGGGGATAAAACTGGCACTGCTGTGAACCTTCCCTCTCAAACTGAAAAGGAAATCCTTGGTACAGAGCCTGAGGTGGGAGTGTTTCACTCAAATACATCTCATGGGAACCCAGGATTTTGACATCCCCAGGACAGACTTGGGGCAATGAAGAAGAAAAGTGGCCACCACTTGTGCTGCCTGGAACAAGGTGGAATGATGCCACTGCTGGAAGAGCTGGCATAAAAATGATGAACTTGAAAGGCTCAATGGAATTTTAGAGACAGCTCTTCTTCCCTGTGATCACAGAGCCACGCTGCTGACGGCTTTATGAACTGGAAGATGGAGAGGTTTTTAAACCTTTCCTGTTACGTACAGAATCACTGGATGAGTTTGTTTAGCCTCTGCCAGAATTGGATCGGCCTCGGCAGAGCGGCGCCCCTCAGCCCTGGCTGCCAAATTCCTGAGTGGGGAGTGCCACACAGGGAGGGCTCTGCCATCCCAGCAAGTGCCACACAGGGAGGGCTTTGCCATCCCAGCAAGTGTCACACAGGGAGAGCTCTGCCATCCCAGCATCCCAGAACTGGCTCCAGGGAGAGCTCTGCCATCCCAGAATCCCAGAGCTGGCTCCAGGGAGAGCTCTGCCATCCCAGCATCCCAGAACTGGCACCAGGGAGAGCTCTGCCATCCCAGAATCCCAGATCTGGCTCCAGGGAGAGCTCTGCCATCCCAGCATCCCAGAGCTGGCTCCAGGGGAGAGCTCTGCCATCCCAGAATCCAGGAACTGGCTCTAGGGAGAGCTCTGCCATCCCAGAATCCCAGATCTGGCTCCAGGGAGAGCTCTGCCATCCCAGCATCCCAGAGCTGGCTCCAGGGGAGAGCTCTGCCATCCCAGAATCCAGGAACTGGCTCTAGGGAGAGCTCTGCCATCCCAGAATCCCAGATCTGGCTCCAGGGAGAGCTCTGCCATCCCAGCATCCCAGAGCTGGCTCCAGGGGAGAGCTCTGCCATCCCAGAATCCAGGAACTGGCTCTAGGGAGAGCTCTGCCATCCCAGAATCCCAGATCTGGCTCCAGGGAGAGCTCTGCCATCCCAGAATCCCAGATCTGGCTCCAGGGAGAGCTCTGCCATCCCAGAATCCAGGAACTGGCTCCAGGGAGAGCTCTGCCATCCCAGCATCCCAGATCTGGCTCCAGGGAGAGCTCTGCCATCCCAGAATCCCAGATCTGGCTCCAGGGATAGCTCTGCCATCCCAACATCCCAGAGCTGGCACCAGCACAACCTGCCCCAGCACAGGCTGCTCACCAGGGCACGCTGACACACTGGTGAGACATTTGCGCTGCTTTAGGTGGAAAGGAATAAAAACAATCCCAGGCACTATGAAAAGAGTCAAACCAGCAGGTGGGGCTGATTTAGATTTGCTTTTCTGCTCACATTGCAATGTCAGGTACCCATTCACTGAAGGCAATTAACTGCCCACGAACACGGGTGCCCCTTCATGCAGGGGCCATCAGGTTAACAAACCACAAGACCACACACAGGCATTCACTCCAAAGTGCCAGAAGTTTCCCTTCACTCCACAGAGGAAGCCCCACACCAGCCCTGCTCTTCTGTGGAGAGATTTGTGGCTGCATTCTCCACCTCTGCCAAACAAAATACACAACAGGCAGCACTGGGAGACAAAGGTGACCAGTTCAGAGCCTGAGCACACACAGGCACCCAGTTTAACCCAGTGCAAAACTGCAACACCGTTAAATCCCTCAGAGCAGGGGAAGGAGGGATCCAACCCAACCCAGCCTGTCAAACAAAAGCTGAATTACCACAAGGGTCAGAAAAAAACCCCCACAAATAAAAATACCCCAACCTCCCTGTCCCCTCATAACACCCCAAACCAGAGCACTCTTGATTTTTAGTGACAGGCTGGATGCCCCATCCTTTTTGGTTTCACAACCCTTTCGTTGTGCCTGCCTTTACCTGCAGGGATCCAAGGACAGCAGCCACAGCTCCCTCCCACAGACGCTTTGCACTGTTCCTCCATCCCTGAGAACAGCACTGGGGCTGGGGATTTGTTCTGTGTCACACCAGAGATGCTGACAGGAGCACCAAAAGCCTGACACAGTGACACAGCTCCTCTGTCACCCTGCCACCAGCCCGGCCCCACAGGAGCCAGACGTGGCTGTGAGCACCCTCTGCCTGCCTGGCTGTGTCTGAGGAGCACTGGCCGTGGATGTGGCACTTGGGGACATGGTGGTGGCCTTGGCCGTGCTGGGTTGGACCTTGGAGGGCTTTTCCAACCTAAATATTTCCATAACACACTTGACAAAGCACAGCAAACTCATATCAAAATATGTGCAGAAGTACAGGATGAACTTTAAAGGCTTAAAAGTGATTTCTGATGAACGTAACTCTAAACCTGCCCAAGACATCCTTGTCACCCGCACACCCCAGAGGTTTGGATGCACACCTGAAAAGTGGGGAATTCTGGACTCCTCTTCCCTCTCACCCTCACCTTACCAAGGCCATTGGACTTTTTCCTGCTTTTCACCAGCCGTAGCTCCCAAGCTCCCACCACCTGCACAGCCAAACACATCCATGCACACCCAAGGCTTGGCTTTGCTGCCTGCAGCTCCTCAGGAACCCTCCTGGCCCACAGAGAACCCACAGGAACTTTGCAGCTGAAGGCCTGGGAGGTAAATCCTGATCCATGCATGAGGCACTGGTAGGACTGGATGATTTCCCCATGGCTGGGCTGCAAAACATCGTGGCTGAAGCACAAAATGCTGTAAATCCCACTGCAATGTTCTGCTGTGCCAGCACAGGCAGGGTCAGGCTCCCTGGATGCTTTAATCCATAGGCGTTGCTTCCCAGTTCTTCCCTACACATCTGTGCTGCTTTTGCTTGAAAACCTCAGCAGCAGAGGAAAAACCCTCTGGGTTTGTCCTTCTGGTGACAAAGAACTCCACAAAGGAAACCCACTGGTACCAAACAAGCTCCGTTTGTGCTCCAAAATAAAGCTTCACCAGGAAATGAATTGATCTCCATTTGCCTTTTGTAAAGATTATGAACAGGCTTAAAAGAAAGCAAGTGCTCAGCCTGCTATTCATCCTGCCACTTCCTCATCATGCTCCATTCATTAATTGCTTATTCTAGTTTGGATTTTGCTGATTTGGTGCACATGTCTGCTTGCAAAAGGGACTGACAACATTAAATCTATTGTGTCTATCCTATCATGTACATTTTTTGTGACCCAACCATCTTAAAACACCTAATGCTGTCTGGTACAGTTCATTGTTTACAGATCCAGGTTCTCAAACTATTTCTGACTGCAAAGCCTGGAAACTTCCTCACATTTCCCTGGAAAGCTCAATTTTAAAGCATCAACTTTATTCCCAATAATTCTTCTTCAGAAATGTTCAGCTCTATTTTAGAATTAGGGTCTCAAGAATAGGCATCACAATTTAGGGACATACAGACATTTCTAAAGGCACATTACTTGGCAAGCCCTAAGAAGAAATTATCTGCAAAGTTGTAAAAACAGAATGTAGAGAATGGGATTTACTCTGGCGAGAGGCTCTTGTAATAAAGTTATTAGGTTCAGGCAGATCTAAGGGAGATAAAAGCCAGAGCAATTCCGAGTGTCACATCCACTTACCCAGCTCTGCCCGTGCCCAGCTCTTTCCCACACACACAGAATAAGTCATTGACACCTCCTTGCTCTTGGATTTTCCTGCTGGAAAACTGCACAAACGGCTGCCGGACCAAGGCTGTCAAAGCAGCAGAGCCTGACTCCCCCTCTGCCTGGTCTGGCTGGGAACGTGCTGGTTTGGAACAGAAAAGCTCTGGGCAGTCCAGGGGAGCAGGTTGGTGGCACAAACAAACACACAAGCCCTGATTTCCTTGGAAGCCAGCTGGAGGGAAGCATATCCAAAGCTTAAATTGGTTCATTTATTCTCATAAGCACAGTTTAGTCAGAAGTATTGATGATAACACGGGTATTTTTCAGCAGTGGAGTTCAGAGGAGCACAAAAGCGAGTTGTTAAATTACACTAATCCCATCCTCTGCCAAAGTGATCATTTAATACTTGTGTTTGCGTTAGGAAATGTTTTATAGCACACTCCTGCCACAGAAGTCTTCCCTGAAGCACCATGTTCCCAACTCACAAGAACAGGTAATAACTTTGTAGTCAGGAAGGGAAAATTGACAATTAGTGGGATGTGTGGCATAAAGAACCCCGAGGTGCTGTGCTATAAATCCATGGTCACAGTGTTTGCAGGTGACACTGAGCAGCACAGTGGAAATAAGAGACTCTCTGACAGCCTCTAAACAAACTCCAGCTGCTCTCCCCAGAGCACTCTCTTCCCCACTGGGGTTCCAGAAGATATTGGGGCTTCAAGCACCAAAGGCTTCTGACACACTCCTGACCCCGCACAAGCTGCCCAAGTGTGCTCCAGTGACCTCTGCTTCCAAAGGAAAAGAAGGGAAAAGCTGCCCTGTGTCCCCATCTAAACCCACAACAGAAACACAGCACAAACCCCTGAACTTTTCCACAGGGAGTCTGACAGGTCCAGTTCTAGGGGGACTTCTCGGCTCCCTGGAGCCAGCTCCAGCTGCCTGCATGTCCAAGGAGCCAGGCTGCTCCTGCAGGTCACAGGAGCAGGCTCAAATAATAACCAACAAATGTTAAAGCGCAGCTGCAAAAGCATGTCTTTAGAGTCTTTACTTGCCCAGTTTTCAAGAAAAAGCATTGCTGGAAGTCAGGAGCAGCATGTCCAAGCACACTGAGGAATAAAGATCAATACTGGTATTTATTCAACAGCCTGCTGGTTTGTATTAGTGCTGGAGAAGCAGTGGAGCAGCAAAGAGGCTTCTTCCTGTCTGCAGATCACCCCAAAGGCAGCAGAAGCTGCAGCCCCATCCCTGGAGGGGCAGGAGGGGCACAGGGCACCAGCAGCCCCTGCACACACAGCGCAGCAGCAGCGGCTCCTCAGAGCTCAGGGCCCTGTTGATGCAGGAGAAATAAAAACCTGACTTTGTCTGGAGCTGGGTTTGGAAGTACCTTCTACCCCTGTGACCTTCAGAGCAGGGAGGGGACAGCCTGGGTACAGCCTCGAGTGAGACCACCAGGACCTCACTGGGCTGCAGCTCCTCCCGAGGGCAGCTCTGATCTCTGCTCTGGGGACAGGGACAGGGCCCAGGGAGTGGCTGGAGCTGGGCCAGGGAGGCTCAGGCTGGGCAGCAGGGAAAGGTTCTTCCCCCAGAGGGTGCTGGGCACTGCCCAGGCTCCCCAGGGAATGGGCACGGCCCCGAGGCTGCCAGAGCTCCAGGAGCGTTGGGACAGCGCTGCCAGGGATGCCCAGGGTGGGGTTGTTGGGGTGTCCATGCAGGGCTGGGTGATTTTGCCCCTCACTTTAAGAAAGGCATTGAGGGGCTGGAGCGTGTCCAGAGCAGGGAACGGAGCTGGGAAGGGGCTGGAGCCCCAGGAGCGGCTGAGGGAGCTGGAAAGGGGCTCAGGCTGGAGCAAAGGAGGCTCAGGGGGGACCTTGTGGCTCTGCACAAGTCCCTGACAGGAGGGGGCAGCCGGGGGGGTCGGGCTCTGCTGCCAGGGAACAGGGACAGGAGAGAGGGAACGGCCTCAGGCTGGGCCAGGGGAGGCTCAGGGTGGGCAGCAGCAGGAATTTCCCCATGGAAAGGGTGCTCAGGCCTTGGCAGGGGCTGCCCAGGGAGGTTTGGAGTGCCCATCCCTGGAGGTGGCACTCAGAGCTCTGGGCTGGGGACAAGGTGGGCATCGGGCACAGCTTGGACTCGATGGCCTTGGACGGATTTTCCAACCTCAGGGATTCTCAGATTCTCCTAAGCTGGGTGCCTTCCAGCCTGGCAGAATAAACCTGCCTGGACCACACAGAGATGGGACAGACTGGGCAGGACAGAACACATGGACAGAAAATATCCAACAATCCATTCCTGAACTGCAAATCTGCTCTGGCTGTGGTTGAGCCCTGCTCTGAGGCACAGCTCCTTCATGCCAGAGCTGTGACACTGATACTCACTGCTTGATTTCTCTACTTGCTCTCCCAGAAAATTTTCAGGTGGCACCTTTCCAAGTACTGGAAATTATGACTTTTCCTTTTTTTATGGCTGAAGCTATAAAAAGCCAAGGGCAAGAGTGTTTTTCACACAATGCTGGATCAAACCCACAGCCATCTATTAGGAGAGAATGTGCACAACCAGTCCTGGCTTTTTCCTAGAGCTGTAAGGATCTTTTAATACACTCCCACATGTGATTCAAAGGGAATTTCACATCTGAGAAAGTAATTTTTTTTTCATTCTTCCACTGTCTTGGTTCCTCTCTAGTTTTGGCTTCAGCTGTTTGACGAAGAAAAAGCCCTACATCTTGCCTCTCTTTTCCTGGCTGTTGTCTGGATGTAGGGCTGAAGCCCATCAAAGCACTCTTTGCAGAAGGTAAAATAATGAACTGCAGTAACACATTGTGCATGCAAGAGAGAAGGAGCTCTTCTGACCTCCTTTGTTTGCAATAAGCAGCAATCACAACAAATAAACAGGCAAGAAACTCTATTTCCCAGCAAATACCACTCTCATAATTCAAGTAGTTTGTTTTTGTCTGCTCAAACGTTGTCCTTCTCCTCAGACTCACTGCATCAAGCCTGGCTGCCCAGCCCAGGGCAGGACACGAGTGACCAGCCCATCCCCACAGATGTGTGCTCAGGGATGTCCCAGGTCCTTGAGGAGACCATCTCTGAGCTCTCCCACTGGCTGCAGTAATATCTGCACATCTCAGACACTTCTGCCAAAGCCAACATGGTCCTGTGGGGGGAGGGGAGAGGAAAAAAGCATTTTGTTTCATTAAAGGAGGCTGTGTAACCTCAGCTTTGGGGAGGAAATGAGATGAGATGAGATGAGATGTATGGAGCAGTGACAGGGGCACCTCCTGCCCAAGCTGTGGCAGGTGCTGAGAAAATACCTCATTTCAGAGCCTTGGTACCAGAGAAACCTGAGCCAAAGGCACCTGCAAAGCCAGGGAGTTGAGTTACTGCCACAGCAGAGGAGAGCTGCTCTTCCCCACAGGAAAATAAATATGATGGCACATGAAACTTCTCCATCAGAGCCAACCAGAGGGCACAAACCCCCTGGCACAAACCGTGGCCAGGGTGGGCTCTGCAGGAACATTCTGGATCCAGCACAGGAGAGGGGAAAGCAGGAGTAGTCTCATGGGCAGGAGACTCAATGCCCGGTCTCCTCTTGGGCAGTCCTGATGTGTGTCAGTCACATCCACACTCACCACTCTCCAAAGATGCATTCTGTTGTGGTTATAAAGCCAAAATGGAATTCTTGGGCCCTGCAAGCTGAGGGGAGGCTGAGGCCCCAAGGCAGCCCCACGGCAGAGGGCAGGAGGCCCTGCAGGGATGGGGAGAAGCCCCAAGGGGAACAGGGCCTCTCTCCACCCCACAGTGTGCTCTAGCACTCAGCAAGTGCACACTGAGAGCCCACAGAGGCCACACACGGACCACTTTAGATAAAAATTAAATCAAGGCTTGATTTCGTTTCTTCAAGTTAAGTTGTCAACCAACCACCCAAAGTCTACCCAGAAGCCGAAACTCTCCATGTTCTGCACCATATCCCAAAGAAAGGCTCTCAGCTTGCTGCTCCACAGGACCCTGGTAACAAAGCAGCCGAAGGCAGATGGTGCTGAAAGGCCCAGTTGCTGCCGGGCTCCCATGGCAGCAGCTCCGGAAATAAACGCGTGATTCAGGCACTCGAGACAGGCGTGTGACAGCTCTGAGTCAGCCCCACACACGCCGCAGTTAAACCAAGCCAGCGTGAGGAGCTGTTCCCTCCTGAGCTGATGGCGATGGGAAGGCTCTGCCCAGGGCACCTCTCCAGGCCCAGGGGGCCCACGGCAACCACAGACCGGGTGCTGTGAGAACACAGCAGCAGATCAGGCTCCCAACACCTCCAAAACTTTTCCATCACAGAATCGTGGAATGGTTTGGGTTGGAAGGGACTTCAGAGCCCATCCAGTGCCACCCCTGCCATGGGCAGGGACACCTCCCACTGTCCCAGGCTGCTCCCAGCCCCAATGTCCAGCCTGGCCTTGGCCACTGCCAGGGATCCAGGGGCAGCCCCAGCTGCTCTGGGCACCCTGTGCCAGGGCCTGCCCACCCTCTCAGGGAACAATTCCTTCCCAATATCCCATCCAGCCCTGCCCTCTGGCATTTTTAAGCCATTCCCCCTCATCCTATCACTACACCCCCTTGTCCAAAGTCCCTCTCCATGCATTTCCTGCCGCACATGCAGGACCCCGAGGCAGGCAGGGGAAGGGGTTGTGTCTCCAGGCTGGGAAGCCCTCAAAACATCTGAAAAATCAAACTGTGGGAGTTGCTTATCTCTTACACCATCCTTGATCATCACTGTAATACCTCGAGGATCTCCTGCTGAGAACAGCTGTCAGGAGATTTGCAGCAGCAGGAATGTGTCATCTCCACCCAATGATCCAATAGTCCGAACAATTGTGGGTATTATTTCTCTTAAATCTACCCCTTAATCCTATAATGCCATAAAATACCACTGAATCAGAGCTTAGCAGGATTCCAGAAAGGAACAGACTTTTAAAGAGATAATGAGAACTCCACATTTATATTGGATAGGATGGAAAGGAGAGAACGGGGGAGGCAGAACATACCAGATGGGCAGATTATCTCACAGTTTTCCTTAATATGATTTCTTCAACCTGAAGCATCTGGTAATTCCACTATCAGAGATCAGATACCGGATAAGATGGACAGGCAGGCTGATCTAACAAAGCAATTTTATTTTCTGGCTGCACACAGGAGAGGTTCCCATTAAATCCTGTATCATAGGATAAAACAGAGGTGCATAAAATGCTGTCTCCAAGCAGGGAACATCTGCAGGCCCTGGGATCCCATGTAAATATGCTTCACTTTCAATATAGAAAACAATACATCTCCCTAACCCCCCTATCCTCCCCAGGCAGGCAGTGTGTGCTGAGAATGGATGAACAATAAAACTCACTCAGCAGCCTTATCCTTCAGAGGGTTTTGCAGAAAATTGAAGGAAATCTCTCCAGCTCACTTTTGTGGAGATTTGTGTAGAAGTCCTGCAGGCTGCAGGCAGCACCTTGGGTACTTCCAGTCTGGAAGCAGAGATTGTTTACCAGAACAAGATTTCCTGATTATAGGCAAAGAAATAAACTGTATTTTGGGACTTGTGGTTTTTCCTTCCATTGTTTGTGCTAATTGCAATGAAGAATTAACAGTTTTAGTACAAGCAGTTTAGTACACACAGGAATCTCATCCTAAAGCGACAAAACCCAATCAAGCACCATAGAAATGTCTTCCCAGTGCCCTTCTCATTATGGCACTGTTTGGCAGCAAGTTCTGGGTTAACTCACCCCAAAACACCAGTCCTGCCTTATCTGGCCCAAGGACAAGCTTTCCCAGCCATCCAAACTGGAATCTATTCTTTGATTAACTGGAAAATCTCATGCACACCCAGCACAGCCCTTCCTGCTCAGCAGAGGGTCGGGATCAGGAACATCAGTGAGGTCCAGGTGTGAACAGGCACAGCTCCTGTTTGGAATCAGCTCCACACACGTCATTCCATGGATCCAGAGCATCAGCACCACTGCTCTGGGAACCAGCCCAGGGCAACACCCAGTCCTCTCAGTGGGGAACAGCAGGGAAGAGTTTCCACCTCCCAGCACAGGTGAGCAGCCCCAGCAGCAAGGGGGTAAGGGAAAGGGGAATGGGGAAAGCAGAAAAGGGGAAAGGGAAAAGAGGAGAGGGGAAAGGGGAGGGGGAAATGGGAAGGAGAAAAGGGAACAGGAAAGGAGAAAGGGGAAGAGAAAAAGGAAAGGGGAAAGAAGGAAGGGGGGAGGTAAAAGGGAAACAGAAAAGATGAAAAGGGAAGGAGAAAGGGAAAGGGGGAAGGAGAAAGGGAAGGGGAAGAGGAGAAAGGGGAAGGGATAAGGGAAGGGGAAAGAGAAAGGGGAAAGGGAGAGGGGAAAAGGGAAGGGGAAAGGCAGAGGATAAAGGGAAACGGATAAGGGAAGGGGAGAGGGGAAGAGGTAAGGAAGGACAAAGAGGAAGGGGAAAGGGGAAGGAAATCTCTCAGCTGAAGCAAAGATGATAACCCAAACAACTAGAAAGTGACACCACAATTCCCCAAATCAGGACAAACAAGGTATTTTGCCCCAGCTCCTGGTGCTGGGAAAGACCTGACCTTCTCCTGAACATCACCCTCACACCTCTGGGACCATTTTCCCCAGGGAACCTCCCTCCTTTCTCTGCCTCTGGGCAGGACTGAGAGGCCCTGAGCTGTGAGCTGGGCTGGCTCCTCCTCACCAACAGCACCTGACATCCCTCGGAGCAGGCATATCTGAGTCCCTGGACCCTCAGTGATGCTGACCACGAGGTGCAGGGAGCCTGGAGACACAGAAATACACACAAAATGTGCCAAACTTCCCCTAAACTCTCCTCGCTCTGCTTCCCTTCGGCCACAGGCACAAAGAGGGAGCAGGAGCAGGCCTCAGAGCTCTGACCCAGCACTCAGGGCACGGACACCTGGCCACGTGAATCTTTCCTTAAAAAGAGGGAAAACAGAGGAAAGGATGGGGAGTGCCAGCCTGTGCCAGGACCAGGCCCAGTCCATTGGCATTCCAGACACTCAGCAGCCTTTAGCTGAACCACACAGGCTTCACTATTATATTTAAAACTACTACATGCTTTGTAATGCTTATCAGCTGGAGGGTTTTCAACAGTTTTTCTCCACTAATGCTGCAATTTCAAAGCCATTTAGGCTAATTTCCCTTTACTTGAATCTATTTTAATCAGAGACCAGGATACTTGACTTAAATGGTTTGTGTTCAACCCTTCATAAAATCAGCCATAAACCTGAATGCACTAAATAGCAAGGGAGCCCTGAAGCCAGAAGTAGGAAAAGCTGAAACTTTCCAAACTCTCCAGCAAACTCCAGCCTAACCAACTGTTCTCTTGCAGTACCAAGATAATTGATCCCCAAAACAAAAAGAAAACCAATAAACAAAACGCACTCCTGAAATTCTTACACAGATAAAAGGCACTAAGTTGTGCAGCTGCAGTCAATACCCACAAGTTCTCTCCCAAGTCTCAGCCCAGCTCCAAACTGAAGCATTTTTAATGAACTGCTGTGCCCTGTCCTCTCCCCCACTCTCCCATGGAATGATGGACAGCGGAACTGAGGAAAAATACAACGCGAGCCTAAAAATGTCAGAATTAATCCTTTTCTTCCCCCAAAATCTGAAAAGAAACATTACTTCTCAAATTAATTCCCACCAAGTAATGCTGGCTCTGCTGGAAGTCAGAGTTGTGGATGAGAAATGGAAATCAGCAGCTCAGCCTCAGGTAAGTGCTGGAGAAGGTCTCGCTCCAAGGATTCGGCATGGTGCTGGGATTTGCATATCAGAGAGGCAGAGGTGCAATTTGCACCTGCAATTCAGCGTGCCTGGAGGAGCTGCAGCAGCAAAATGCAGGCTGGGCCTCCATTCCTTTGGAAACTCATCCAAGGATTTCTGCTCTCAGTGGCTGACAGCCCGGAATGCTCCAAGGGGCTGCTCGGGATTCAGGCAGCGCCCGGAGAGGGGAAGGAACAAGAGCTGCCCCTGCTCCCAGAGCCTGGACAAGCTGCCAGCACCTGGGGACACAGAGCTGCATCCCTGGCTGCATGATCTTCAGTGCTCTGCAGATGCCAGGCAACAGCTTTGTCACTGCCCCAATGGCACAGTGATTGGGCACGGATCTTTCACAATTGAAACCTCTCTCAGCTCATTTTTTTATCAGGGATTTCACTCCAGGCCTGGACAAACTGACACTTTCCTATTTTGAAGAACACTCTGGCAGCTGTATCTAAAATGAACCTTCACAAAGATAAACTTGCAGCATGTCTTTCCTCCTCCCCTTAACAAAATGATGTGTCACCTCTTTTAAAGCCTCTTCTGTGCTGCTTGGCAGGTAAACACCACCAGCACCTTAAAAGCTCAATCAAAAAAAGGAGAGGAAGGATATTGTCACTGTAAAAACTCCCTTTAAAGGCCCAGATCTCCAGCTGGAGATCCCAGAGTGTCCCAGGAGGATCCCTGTGCTGAGAGGAGCCCAGGGCCTCCAGAGGTCCTGCAGGGACGTGAAGGAGCTGACAAGGAGGGAGGGAGAATCTCTGCACACTTTTACAGGGTAATAAACACCAAAAGCTCAGTGAAAGCAGAGCTGAGCTTCTGATGGCACCAATTCCACCCAAAATCCTGTACTGCTTTAGGAAAACAGAGACAGACTGGGAAGAAATTCACTCCTTTCCCCTGATAAATCATCTTGATGAACTCTCTCACTCTCACCAACTACCTGAAACAAGGGTGGGGCCAGGTGGGGACCACTTTCTTCTCCCAGGTACAACTGACAGAACAAGAGGAAACGGCCTCAAGCTGCGCCAGGGGAGCTTCAGGTTGGATATTGGGAATTATTTCTTCCAGAAGGGGTGGTCAGGCCCTGGCACAGCTGCCCAGGGCTGGAGTGGAGTCCCCATCCCTGGAGGGGTTTAACAGCCCTGTGGATGTGGCACCTGGGGACATGGGGCAGTGGTGGCCTTGGCAGTGCTGGGGAACAGTTGGACTCGATGATCTTTGAGGGCTTTTCCAACCTCAGTGGTTCTGTGATTCCACGAGCTCAGTTCCAGCCCAGCCACCCCAGCCTGAATGATGAGGGAAGAGCCGACAGCACCAAACCTGAGTGTGAAAGCCACTGGCACTGCTGGTGCTCAGGTGACAGCTGAACACAACCACTCCCTCCTGGAGCACCTGGCACTCACTTGGTTGGGCGATAATCCGGGATGGAACGGTCCAGAGAAATCTTCTCGCTGAGGTAGGAGTTGTAGCCATACTTCTCATGGGGTCCCTTTGCTTTCTCCTCCTCCTCAGGGGACAGGGTGGCTGGGAGGCCACCCTTGCCACGGCCACCATAGCCCTCAATGAGGCCAAGGGACTTGGACAGACCTGAGGGAAAACAAAAACATCATCACTGGTAAAACTCATCATTGGAAAAACCCATCCTTGCTAAAACCCATCCCTGCTAAAACCCATCACAGGTAAAACCCATCACAGGTAAAACCCACCCTTGGTAAAACCCATCCCTGCTAAAACCCATCACAGGTAAAACCCATCCCTGCTAAAACCCATTGCTGTTATTTCCCAAAGAAACAAGACTACTCCAAAACTCCTGGGTGTTTGGGTTCCTGGGTGTTTGGGTTCCTGGGTGTTTTGGGTTGGTTTTCTGCAAACATTCCAAATTCTCCTTCTTTGGCCCAGTGCTGGAACAGAAGTGACTCAAGTCTTGCAGTTCCTCGTGGCTCAAGCACGCTGCTCCTGCCAGCCCTGCCCCTGGCGGGCAGCTGATAACCTGTCCCAGGATCTGTGTATTTATTCAGTTGGTGGGGAGGTGATTCAGGCCTCCTTCCCACTCTTGGAGAGGTAATTACATGGAAGGTTAGATGTCCCCAGGAGAGGGATAGGTTGAACACAGAGCAGGAATAAAATAGGGTTGGTTAAGTGCCTGCTGAATGAATTTTTGCTCAGTGTGAACAGTGAACAGCATACAAATGGTATGGATTTAGAAACAATTTCCCCTCAAAGCTTTCTTATCTTTTAAAGTACAGCATTCCCAGACCCTTATCAAGGGGAATTATTTATTTATATCTGTATAGCTGAAGGACATAGGCAAAGTTCAAAATGAGCTGCACATAAAGAACTCCATGGATGATCTGTGGTGCCTGTGGGAAGCCGAGTCCATGCTCATGTTATTATTCATTAGACAGAACACCTGCAATTTTAATATTTTTCATTAGCAGAGATTCAGTCTCCTTTTGTCAGAAACATAAAAATAATAATGATGGATTCTGTTTTGCTTTTTTGTCTGTTTGGTTGCTTTTTTTTCCTAACAGACACCAGGGTATATTCCCATTGTTTCAATGACAGAGGCCTGACAGAACAGGACAGGTTTTGTCACCTCCGAAGCTTCTGAAGGGACAATAACCTTGAGGCTGGTCCAGCTCCCAAACCTGCCACTGACTTCCATTGTCCTGGACAAGACATTCCTGCCTCCCCACAGATTTAAACACTTTTTTCCTCAAAAAGTAGCACTGAGAGGCAGGAAAAAATCAGCTGGGAATGTAAATCACAGTCGGAAGCACAGTTTGAAGAATTATTATTAATTATTTTTATTATTATTATTATTATTATTATTATTCCTTCTGACAAGGAAGCTCTGAACATCCTTCCCTGCTCCACCAGAGCTGACAGAGCCCCTCTGACCACACTGGGCTTGATTAGGTTTTGTCTGAGGACAGCAACAACAAATCAACTGCCAGAGTTTGCTGGCTGTGACGTGGGGATGGATCCCACATCCAAGCTGCCTTTCCCAGCTCCAGGCTCAACAGGAGCCAGTGATCACTCAGGAAGGCTGGGAAAGGAGGCACTCTGTGGCCTGCAGAAGGTCAGCAGATCCCTCTGTGAACTTCCCAACCCCAAATGCTTCCACTCCAGGAACCCTCAGCATCTCCCAGTTTGCTTTTAAAGCTTAATTTAACTTTTCTTGATTCATTTGAACCCATTTCTCACTGCCCCAGTGCTTCTGCTTTTGGTGCTTTGAAGGCACACACCTGTAAGAGGGGCTGCAGGGAAGTGGGGACTTCCTGAGGAGGGCAGAGGCTCCATGCATGGAGGACACTCAGTGGGATGTGGGAACCAGGAACATCCCAGCACCTGGCTCTGCTTAGAGCAGGTTTTAAAAACACAAGCTCTGGTTATTATCAACACTAATAACAGATAATTAACTCAGACACCAAGGCAGTGCTTCTCCCAGAGCTCCACACTTGAAGCCAGCAGGGAAAGATGATCCCTCCAAGGCTAATCCATCCCCCACAAGATCCCAGTCAGCCTCCAGAGGTTCTTATCTCTGGCTCAGCTAAGGGAATTGTGCTCCCAACCACAGCACCTTGGTGAAGGACCTGGAATTCGAGGTGAGGAACCTCCCTCTGTTCACAACACCACCAGCCACAGAGGCCACGCCGGCCTGGGGGCCTGAGCTGCCCTTTGCAGCAGTAGGAGATGCCTGGAGCAGGGATGTCTTTGCCAGGCAATTCAAACTGACAGGCTGGGTGCCCTCTCCAAGCAGCCAAACTCCAATCCTGCTCCACCAGGAGAGGGATGGGAGCTGCTGGACAGCCCAGGACACCTGCCCTGCCCACCTGAGCTTTTATCACACAGTTCAGGTACCCCAGTGCCCACTCTGTGCCTCCCAAAGCACAGCCAAGGCACGGGCAGAGCCAACCCGTGCTCCCAGGCTCGGTGGGAAGCTCAGTGTGAGGGTCCTGCTGAACTCTGCTCCCTACAGAGGCACCAGAGAAAGGCCAAACATGACTTTATACCCACCAGCTTTGAGTGGCAAACCTGTAATGCCATTAACTGCTTTATTCCAAACCACAATCAGGGCAACACTCAGATCCCAGCACACATTTCTCTCTGCTCACTCGGTTTGTTCATGATTTCTGCATATTCTGTCCTTCTACTACTCCAAGTCAGTAAATGCTGATAAACCAACATCATTTAACCAAAGGAATCAATCAAATGGATCCATTTGTGCTGGGCAGGGCTCACCTCGAGCCCACCATCCTCCCTTCCAGGAGAGCACCAGGACAGGCCCGCAGGGAGAGTCATGGAGATGAATATTCCCAGGTGGGATGTGCCAGGCAGGATCCTCTGGCTGTCTCTGTGCTGGTTAAACATTTCCTCTCCAGTCCAGGCTGTCAGGAGGGCTCAGCAATGTCACTTTGGTGTGTGGCACTCAAAGCAGGAATCAAGGAACGTTTGGCCAGGAAGATAATCCATGTCCAAACAGAACAGGAGATTTGTTTCCAGCTGGCTGAAAAGGTGCCTCAGGAGAGGCAGAGCTGAAAACAAATGGTCACAGCCCATCCTCATCCAGTCAATCCATTCACTGGCTTTTATTCACCACATTTTTGGGCACCTTTCTGTGAACTTGAGGTGCCTCTGCTGTGATGTCAGGAATTGCCCTGAGCGCAGCCCATGTGGCTGCTCAGGATATTCTGGGATTCCATGAAAGCTGCTTGAAATTGGCCTGGAAGGGCCAGATGTGACACACAGAGACACCATGAGCGAAACAGAGCAAGAGCATGGTGCCATCAGCTCATTTCCTGGGAGAACAGGGCTGAAAGCACAGAGCCAGGGCTGTTCCCGAGTCACAGGGCGAATCCTTTGTCATTCTGGGCAGGCACAAAGCAGGAGTGCTGAACCTCTGCCAGGAAGTCTCTCCTGATGCCTGCTCCAGCCTATCTCTAGTGATAAACACCACTAATCCCCACAAAAACTCTTGATCTTTGGAGTGAATTCAGCCTCCAGGGAATTCTGCAAGCTCAGGAGATGGGAACAGGCTGCATGGAGATGAGGACTTGGTGCAGATCCCAGCTCTGAGCAGCCACGAGCTCCACTCATCCCAAAGCCCCACTCACCCAAACCAAAACCAGGACTTTTTTTTTTTTCAGGATCTCCTAAAAATTCAGAACTTTGGAACAAATAGAATATATTGCTATTGTACTGCAGGAATAGAAGGGAAAAGAAAAACCACAACACCACTTGGAGCTGCCGAGATCTGAGCCCTTCCTGCTGAAAGGGCCCTGAGACAGGGGATCCCTGGGGACTGGCAGGAGTTGGTTTTCTTCAAGATGATATGAAAATTTAATCTCTACAGCAAAAATATTCCTAGACTGAGCACAGTTAGAGTAAATATATCCGGTTCTTCTCAAGCTGAGTGTATTTCAGGAGGAGCCAGGAGTTTTCTAGGACAGAGAAAACCTTTAGTGAAATACAATCTAATGTGATTCCCAGCCTTCATTTCCAAAGGCTCCCCGGGAGCTAGAGGGGGAGAAAAGCTTTTTGCTCCACATCAGCCTGGATGAAGGAAAACATTAACCCTCCCATACAACCCTCAGCTGAGGAAATTTGTGACTGAGGGGGCTGGGGAAGAAGGAAGAGCCCTGAAATGAAAAGGCATTTCTGAGAAACAGGTGCTGAGTGGGGGCAAGGAAGGAAAAGAACATCAACCTTGCAGTGCCTAAGGGGGTCACAGGGGGCTGGAGAGGGACTTGGGACAAGGGATGGAGGGACATGACAGGGGGAATGGCTTAAAAATGACAGAGGGCAGAGTTAGATGAGATATTGGGAAGGAATTCTTCACTCTCACCCTGGCACAGGGTGCCCAGAGCAGCTGGGGCTGCCCCTGGATCCCTGGCAGTGCCCAAGGCCAGGCTGGACATTGGGGCTGGGAGCAGCCTGGGACAGTGGAAGGTGTCCCTGCCATGGCAGGGGGTGGAACTGGATGACCTTCAAAGTCCCTTCCCACCCAAACCATTCTGGGATTCTAATAAAGGAAAGATATTTGGAAAAGCAAAATTTTTAGCTGCATCCTTCTGTATTTATATCTCCTGCAGCACGAGCTACAGAGCACACACAGCTCAGGGTGAAAGCCACATTCCAATAGGGAAGAGGAACACAAAGCCCCCCTTCTCCAGAAGAAATAAATAAATAATACTGAAATAGTCCTGGAAAGCACAGGAACCATGAAAACAAAACCAAAGCAGATGTCTCTGCAAAGTGCAGCCCTTACTCACTTAAGCACAGTGCATTTTCCTGCCCCAAGAGCTCTCACAGGGGTGTTTGTTCCTGGCCTAAGTCAGCCACAGAGCTGAAGGCCACCAAGCAATCTCTGGCGTGGGGAAAAAGCCAAACTGGGAGGTAAATGGCCCAATGTGGGAGTGTGTGACCTGGAGGGGACAGAGAGAGAGAGGACACAGCAGAGAGCCTCTCAGGGCATTGATGAGAACCAGCTACAAAGGGCACAATGTCCCAGGAAATGCTGGAAATGATGGGAGCTGCTGAAGTTTTTAGTGCTGTGCTGCTGATCGCTGCAACACAGACTGTTAAAGGGAGGGCTCATTGCTGAAAAGGGGCATTGGCAGAAGAACAGGCACTTTCAGAAGAACAGGCTGCTTTCCTCTGCAGCTTTGGTGGAACCTGGGGCATGGGATTTTCTCTCCTTGCAGCAGTTTTTCCACCATTTTAGCCGGTCTTTGCTCAGAGCTGTTGTTTTTGGGGTAAATAACTCCCACTCCTCTGGCTGTACCTGTGTGCCAGGGAACGCTGTGCTGCCACAGGGCTGTGGGAACTGGGCAGGGAATACCAAACACAGCTGAGCCTGGCAGCTTCCCTTGCTGTTACAGCCTCCCCAAAGCATCCTTATAGTCCTGCAGGGGAAACTAAAAGTAGCAGTAAAGGGATCACAAGCTGAGAGTTTGCTTTCTCCTGGGGAAAAAAAAAAAAATATATATATATATAAAGTTTTAAAATGAGCTTAAACAGTAGAGCCCAGTGAAAAGCCAGCATTTCCCTGAACCCTGTACAATTCTATTCACTGTACCTGCTAAATTGACTTTTTCCAGGGCTGACCACTTATCAAAAGGTTATCCCCCAAATCAGATGCTGCAGCTAAAGGGTCAGTGCTTCCCCTTCCACTGAACAGTCCTTTTCCAGCAGCTGGATTTTAGCATATCAGAACATCTCCCCCAGGGCACAGAGCTGCCTGCTGTCCTTCACCCTGCAAATGATGTGTTGGTTTGCTGCAGAGATTACCATGAGCATGGTGACTTTCAAAAGTGGGGGGGTCAAGAAAACTCCCACCCTCTGCCTTCACGCTGAATGACAAATGGGAACTCAGAAAAAGCAGCAGATGAATGGGCCCAGGCTTGGCAAGCAGGGATTTTAGCAGACACAGACTGGAAATAGAACATATTTTACCTGTACTCCAACATATTGCATCTCTGAAAAAGCTCCTGCCTATGAAAAATAATGTGAATAATGCTGGCTGAAATGAATTTGTCCAACAGAGCATTAAGATTTCACTTAAATAATTGTGACAGGTGGGGGTGAGGGAATTGAACCCATTTTCTTGCAGCCCAGCCAGGCAAGGACAAAAACCAGGATGGGAACAGCTCATTGCTAAATATATTTAATAATACAACCTTTTTAATGCCAGGCTGGATGAGGCTTGGAGCACCCTGGTCTGGTGGAAGGCGTCCCTGCCCATGGCAGGGGGGGAATGAGATGAGCTTTAAGGTCCCTTCCAACACAACCACTCTGGGATTCTCTGATTTAAGCTTAGATTGAATGACGACCTGTAGAAGAATGTTTTAAACCCAGCAGTGCTTAAATCATTATGGGAACAGCCAGAAACATCAAGGTTTCTCCCCACCTTGCACTCCTTGGAAAGGAGGGAGAAGGGAGCACGGTCACTGCACAGGCTTGAAGTCTCGTGTGAAATGTTTAAGCACAAATATACATTTATATATCCACACCCACAGGGATTCAGAAAAGAAGTTTTCTTATCAAATGGGAATGGAAACAGAGGGAAATTACCTTTGGAGCCAGAGGGAGGATGAGCACCCAGAGCAAGGACAATACAGTCATCAGGACAATGTCAAAGCCTATTTAGCCTATTACACTACCAAGTTCTGCTTCCAAATTATCATTTCCCAATCAAGATTTGCCCCTGGCACAAAATAACAGAAATCCTTCCCCAGGCTGAGGCTATTTAGTTCTGAGGAATGATTTATTTGGTTCCAACACCTGGGACTAGTAAAAGAGCTTGGACATCGCTCTGTCCTCCCTGAAAGTCCAAAAATAGTGGCATTTACCACTCTGTTCACATTGATGAAATAACTTGTTGAAAAAGGCAGAACTTGGCAGCAGAGCTGGTGCAGAGCAGAAATCCATCAGCTAAAGAAAGCTCTGTGCAGCTCAGCACTGCTGCCACGGGAGTCTCAGGCAGAGAGACCTTGTTCAGACACAAAACACGAGACTGAAGGTGATTCATGTCCCAGGGAAAACCTGCACACGTGTGAGGCATTCCTGGCGATGTGAGAGCAATGCCCTTCCCTGTGGGTACAGCCACCAGCACCCCAGGAGCTGTCCTGCTGCTGGACCGCCCCTCCCAAAGGGGAAATCCCACTCAGGAAGCCAATCCCTTACAGCTGTTACAGGTTTGTCCCAAAATGACCAGTTACACCCCACTGCCCTTCGTGTTCATTCACATTCACAGCACCCGCAGCTGCCTGGGAATTCTGGATAACAGCCTGGGATCCAGGAGCAGGGAGGGATGAAGGGTGCTGGCAGAAAAGGTAAAGAAAAGAGTTTGTTGCAGCAATCTCACCTGCATGTCATGACACAAATACAAATTTACACCTCGGACTGACATATGGGATCATCACATTCTGGAAATACTGGAGGAAAGGGAGGAAAAAGAGGCGAAAAAGAGCAGATCACAGCGTGTAACAAAAAGGAAAATCAGGGTTAAAACCATCGCTAAGATCATTTAGTGAGACAGCTGACTCCAGTTACACCACACCTGTGTTTGAGATGTCAGAGAACTCCAGAGAACTGGCTTTAGTGAGCCCTGCCTAAGGGCTGCTTTCAGGGATTCAGTATTCCTGGGATTCAGGCACAAGCATTTCCCCACCAACACACAGCAAGGTATTTCCATGAGCTGGTCAGAACAGTCCAGAGCAACCTTCCCATTGGCTTCTCCCTGGTCTGTTCCAGTGGCACAAATCTCCACAAAGCACCACCATGCCCAGGCAGCAGTGAGAAAGCACAGCGGAGCCTCAGAGAGGGGAGGGAGCTCTGTGAAGAGCACCCAACACAAAATCCCAGACTGGTTTAGGTTGGAAAGGACTTTAGATCCGATCTCATCCCCACCCCTGCTCCCAGCCCCAATGTCCAGCCTGGCCTTGGACACTGCCAGGGATCCAGGGACAGCCACGGCTGCTCTGTGCCAGGGCCCCCCAGCACAGCCAGGGACAAGTGAGGAGACCCAAGCAGGGAGAGATGAGATGCCCCACAGAGCAGAGCACATCCCCCAGCACAGCCCACCAGGACAGCAGCTTCATCCAAGGCACCAGAAGCACATCTGCAAGGCTAGAGCACCCTTGGTGAGACCTCTGCCATCAGCAGCCTGGGCTCAGTGCAATTCCAGGACCTTCATCTCCACCACTGTCACTCGGCAGACAAAACACTCCACAGGCTCCTCCCTCTAGCCTTTGGGCCATTTCCCCCTCCTCAGACGCCAGGCCCATGCTGGGGGAGCAGGGCTGGCTGCTCCAGCCCAGCCTGAGCCTGGGGTCACCTGCTGAGGCTCCAGGACCACAGGGGCTCTGGGCCCACGGCTGCTGCTGTGGATGCTCCGTGAGAGGAGGATGGAGGGAATTATGCCAGGCTCTCCTCACCCTGCCAGCAGCCAGGGGAAAGAGCCACACTAAAAGCTTTGCCCAGCCATCCATCTGCTGGGAGGGAACCCACAGGGAGCTAAAACCTGATGAGAAATCGTAAGGGGAGTCTGTATTAGCAGCTACCAAGGCCACAGAGCACAACCCATGGCAGGGCCTGACGCTACAGATCTGACACTGTTCCAGTAACTTCAGAGATCAATCCAGGGCCTGTCACCATTCCAAAGACAGACAAGGTCCCTGGCCCCGGCACCTAACGGGGTATTGATTCTCCACACACCTGAGTGCGAGCTTTGCTGAAGGGTGGGCTTTGCTGAAGCCCCCAAACCGTTCCCAGCCATGTGCCTGGCTCGGTGCCTGTGGGTGGCTCGAGACACAGGAGCTCGAGGGAGCAAGGCCAAGGGCAAAAACAACCTTGCACATTTACACCGGGCAGCCAAGGGCCCATTTGGGTGATGAATTAAGCAATTACCTGCAGCTTTACTTTTAGGAGGCAGGCTGCAATTCAAGCAAGAGAGAACTTATCTTGCTCTCCTCTCTGAGCTGCCAGGACATCGCTCTGGCAGGACACTCTCCTACGTGCCAGGCTGCTCAGAGGCCATGGCAGGAGCAGCTCTGTGCCCAGGGAAATCACAGACATCCCATTACTGGGAGTCTTCAAGGTCAGGCTAGATGGGGCTTTGAGTGACCATTGGAACAAGATGATCTTCACAGGTCCTTTCCATGCTGAGGTTGGAAGAGTCTGGAAACTTCTTTACTACAGGCAGTTTCAGAAGTTCCCAAACTCTTCCATCCTCAGCAGCAAAACATCAGCCCTCACATTTGTGCTCAGGGAGTGATTTCAGAGGCCAAACTGCAAACTGTTCATCCGCAGGTAGTCACTCCCACCACCACTCCGGGCTCAGGCAGACCTTTTGTTGAGCTTTCATTGCTGCTTTTATCCTCCAGTGCAAAATTTCAGTTCTTTGGGTAACGCAGTCCATTCCCACCCAACCATCACGACCCTTCTGCTTCCAGGCAGAGCTGCTGCTTGGGCACAGAGATGTCAAACTTCAGTGCCAGCCCAAAACCACACAGCCAAAGGTGGAGAAACAAGGATTTCCTAAATCCACCTTTTCCCAGAGTAGCTGTGAGTGGAGTTGCACCTGCAGTGTGATGGGATTACCACAGGAACTGGAGCAGAACCACGGGAACAAGCATGGAAGCGGGGAAAGAACAGAACCCACAAAAACACAAGCCAACAGTTTCTGAACCCCATTCAAAGGTTATAAATAATATTTAGCATTTTTATTTTCACAAGGAATCTGTGATTTCCAGATCGTGTCTCTATAGCAAGCTGTTAGTGTTTGTGCTTTCCTCCAATGCATGTGCCTGTTTTCCTTCTGAAAACATTTCCTCTCTGTATAGATTGGCCTCTTGGAAAGGGGAAAATCGTTGCCATTTGGCAAGATAAGAAATAAAGAAACCCCACAGTGGAAGTGCAGACGTCATCAGTGCAAAAGTGGCTGTTCAGGTTTTGGGCTGACTTTTGTGGGTAGGTGGGAGGTTACACAACGCTGTGAGCCCCGTGCACAGGGCACCCCCTCCACAGAGCCCTGGGAGAGGCAGAAACTGCAGATGGTCACCAAAACACCTCCCAGGCTACAGCACCTTACAGAGGCCTCCCTGTTTCCCACTCCTGAAGTGTGGGGAAGGGAGGAAAACGCGGGTGGTGTTTGTAACCCAAGGCCCAAGCAGAGTTCAAGGTCACTGAGACAGGCTGGGCACCAGGGGACAAAGAGGGGACGTGGGGGTGTACCCTGAGAGCCCCACTTGCACAGGGGCCCTCAGAATGCTGCCAGGTTTCTCCAGAGGGGCCCTTTGGTCCAAATAATCCCTCCCTGGGCTACCTCGAATGTGCTCATTCTTTAAAGACCAACAGATCAGAGAAGGGATGACATTGCCCAAAATTGGCTTTCCCCAAAAAAGAATGTAATTTTGATGTGAGCGTGGCTGCAGAGAGAGGGTTTACAAGTGCATCATCAGCAAGTGTGTACAAGCTTCATCCCACTCATGGCATTTTACTGAGCTGTGAATGCACTAATTACTTTTTAAGGTCAAGAAAGTCCATTTGGCAAGGGTTTGCTTGGTGCATTTAACTTCTGTGCTCAGGCACTGTCCTCACTCAGTGCCCAAGCCCATTTACTGCTGGTTTTGGGGTGTGCACTCAGTGCTCTCAGACACACAGAGCACCCCAGAGAGTGCTTGTGCTCTTCAAGCTCCTTCCGTCTGTTTGTGCTCTGCCAATGGGCCGTAGGGGTGACACAGCCAAAGCCAGAAATAAAGGAGCTAATTTGGCCATTAGAGAGAAATCTTCTCCACTGCAGTGCCTTTATCCCTGCACACATCTGCAGTCTCCTGCCAAACACGGCAGCCACGGAGCCGGGCTGCTTTATGTAAGGGATGCATTGTTGGAATGAGCACAGCAGACGCCTCCTGGACACAAACCTGGCATTGTCCCAGTGCCACCCAGTCTCTGTGTGGGGAAGGCAGAGCTTTGTGTGCATCCAAGGACCCTGCTACCAAACCCAGCTCGCTGAAACCACTCAAGTGCTCAAGGAAAGCATGAGCTGAACTGCTTTGCCTCGAGGAGTGAGCCGGAGCTCACCCTCCACCATCCACGCACATCTGAGAATGGTTACACTGCTCAGCATTGGGAACAGCTCCTCAGAGGCCCCAGATCTGTGACTGTTTAACTCTGTGTTTCTGTAGAGAGCTTCTGATGATAGACACTAAGTGCTTTAAAACCATAATTAATGCTCAAAGCACTCCTGAGAGGCAGCTAAATATAGGAATGGGAGTTTCAGCTACCTGGAGTAGGACTGTCCTTGATCCTTTGTAGAACTCTTGGTACAATTCACAGTATAATAGGGTCTCGGTCCCATTGTGTTTGAGGCTCCCAGAGAATTCAGGGGAAAACACACCTCACTCCTTATCTAGGTGTCAAACACAGAAAATAGTTTATCCAAGGTGACTTAGCCAAGGATTAGTGTTTACAGACAGAACCTGATCTCTTAGGAAATTAGAGAAAGGAAATTCGAGAACCTGCCATGGCAGGGGGTTTCCTCCAGAGGCCCTGCCCTCTGGAGTGACCACACCAAGTGACAGGTGGCACCTGAGCACTGACCACTCTGCTTTGGCTGCCAACCCCTGGCTCTGTGGCTGATCTGGAAGGACCAGATCAATCCAGAGGGCCTTGGCCACTCCAGCACTTCACAGGATCCCATTTTTAGCCGAAGAGGAGCGTCTGGAGCTGTTTTGTGAGAGCCAGGTGTTCAATGAGAAGAAGCCCCTGAGCTGGATCATGCACCCAGGTGTGTGGTGTCCCCATGGGCCTCCCTCAGCCTCGTGCCCTGTGGAAGGGATTCCCAGATGTCCTGGGGAGTGCCACCAGTGCCAGGACAGTGCACCCCTGCCACTGCATTTTTCACTTGGGGAGCAGAAGGCAAAGAGGACTCACAAAACGTGGCCTTTGCCAATCCTTCCCTCTGGAGGAGCTGCATGACTTCCCAGGCCAGCACAGTCCTCATCTCCATTCTCCTTCCCACCCTCCCAGCCCTCCAACACACACACACCTCCTTCTTCTGTCATTCCATCCTGCCTCCATCTCATTTCCACCCCTCTGAGTTCCAGTCTCCTTCCACACCACATCCCCTGAACACTTCAGTCCTTGCTCCCCACAGTCCCCTCCTGTCCCCAGCACTGCACATCCTCTGACCTGCCCTGGAGCAGCCAAGATCAGGCCTGAGACTCCCACCCAGACTGCCATGAGTACTAATTAATTCCCCCTAAAACCCGTGCTAATGAGTAACCCTGCAGCTGCCCAGCTCACAGGCAGTGACTGCTCTTTTTGTGTTGATACTTACAGTTTAAAAAAAACCTCTAAATGCCTTCCCATTGCTTGTCCTAGACAGGCAGGGAGAAATCCAAATTGTTAAGGCCATATTTTAATTAATTCCCAAACTGATAATCTTAAACAATTTGGGAAGTATCTTGCAACAGCTCAAAGTGAATTATATCCTCCCCTCCCTCTTCCACCTCCCTGAGGAACACAATCAGCACCCACCTGCCAAAGCTTGGCCCTCCTCACTCTGCAGCAAAGTGAAGGAGTTAAGAGGGCAACAAAAAGTGTTGTTGTACAAAACCCAGGGTCAGCAACCTCCTTTAGCAGCTCCCTGCCTTTGCAGGTCAGGTTTAGCAGGGAATCTGCTGCTCTCTGGAAAATGCAGCCTCGGTGGACATGGAGCTGCCAAACCCTGAGCCCCATCCCCTCCCAGGCCCAGGAGCTGCTGTGGAAAAGATGCCCTAAAAAGAGGAGAGTCGTGCTTAAAATCCCCAGAATGAGAAGAACAAATCCAAGCAGAGAATGAAAATCTGACCTCACTGGGAACATGGGACAGACGAGAGAAGCTGAGGACCTGAAGTGGGGACACCTTCCTCTGTGGGGACAGGTCACTCTCTCCCCTGACTCACTCGAGGGCTGAAGGGGATCATTTCTTTTCCCCCACTCTTTCCTAAAGACATCTTTCCAGGATCTGCCACTTTTTTCTTCCGTCTTGCCTTGGCCAAGCCTTCCACACCCCCAGCGTGCAGACTGTGTTGTCCTTGGGGAAAGGACATATTTTAATTAATTCCCAAACTGATAATCTTACACAATTTGGGAAGTATCTTGCAACAGCTCAAAGTGAATTATATCCTCCCCTCCCTCTTCCACCTCCCTGAGGAACACAATCAGCACCCACCTGCCAAAGCTTGGCCCTCCTCACCCTGCAGCAAAGTGAAGGAGTTAAGAAGGAGGAAATATTAAGGGTATTTCCCTTCTGAGCAAAGCAGCTCCTGCTTCAGATGGGCGTCAAGAGAGAAACCACAAGCATTACTTCCACTTCTCCATGTTTACTTATTAAGGAAATCCCATTTTTGGACAACACCTAAGAGCAACTTGGATCTGTAATTCAAAGAGAATAACAAATGGTGAGCAGGAAGTGAGGAAAGGCAAGTTTTGGGCTCAAGTCTTGCATTTCCTGTACACACTTTCACAGTGGAAGGTGACTGCAGGACTGCACTTGCTCTTCAGTGCTGCTTTTCCAGTCTAAAGCTTCCCATCACACCAGAAATTCCCATCCTGCTTCCCCTTTCCCACAGTCACCCTGTGCTCACAGCCCTCCGGCATCTCCACAGCCAAGTGGCTTCCAGCCCATCCCCACGCACAAATCCTGCCCTGTGCACCAGCCAGCCCTTCCTTTTCCTTCCTTTTCCTTCCTTTTCCTTCCCTCCCCCTCTCCTCCTACACTTTCTGTGCCATGATCCACCCTCCTGCCTCAGCCGTCTCATCCCTACACGTGCTCGAGGCCCTCAGGAACATCCTCCAGTGCCACCGACCTGCTCCAGTGCCTTTTTCCTCTCAGAGAGGGAATATTGGTGTTTCTGGCTATTAAAGCATCTAATGGCAGCATTCATCCCCCTCTTCCTCAAAACTGACCCTTCTCACTTCACCCTACCAGCAGACAACCCTGGGTACCAAAACCCTTTTATTCTGCACATCCAGGTTTTATTCCTCTGGATACATTTGTCTTCAGTTTTCAAATTATTGATGGAAACATTGCCTTCAGAAACCCAGAATCCAAACCACCAAGGTGAACATCTTCAGGGGCTGGTGCTGATTTGGCATCAACTACAATTCAGCCTTGAAACAAAGACTGCAGGACTTTGAAATCCGAAATTTGGAGTTGAACTTTCTAAGTCTGTGAGAGCCTTCCCTGGAGGAAAGGCAGGAAGAACCGTGAACCTGATGCACTGCTGTGCTCTGCAGGAACTTCAGAGTGAGCCATTAGATTCATTTGCATGAGTCAAAGTAAGTTTTGAGCCTCAGAACCCACAGCTGGGAGCCCTGGGTGCAGGGGGACAGCACCTGAAGGCATTGCAGCATTTGGCAATTACTCTGCACACCTTCTGCTGGGGATTAAAACAAGCAGTGAACTCCTGAACCCGAGGTGCTGAAATGGCTTTGGAGCAGTCTGACCTCCTGGGAGTCCTTCCTCTTGCCTCTGTGAGCCCCAGGACACATCCCTTTTATCTCAAACGGACCAGTTTGCTGCAGGTCAGGGCTTTCGGAGGGGAGCGTTTACTGAACCTCATTTCAGACCCAGGAAAAGTTTTCTCTGTGACACATCACCCCCATTACCTACTTGTGTCCATCATCACTTCCCTAATTTCGGTACCAGGCAGAGAAGGAGCAGCTGGAACCAGGTTTTTTCCTCTGTTTATGCAGGGGGCAGGGCAGGGCAAATAGAACACACAAAAATACAGCACAGAAGTAATAAATGTATTTGTACTGCTCAAGGTTTCTGCTCCAAACTGGGGCTGGCAGGAGTTTGTGGTACTAGGAATTATCTTGCTAAAAAAACAACAACAGAACATCCTTTTTAAAGGTCAGATTCTCAGGAGGATACATTTAGAAGGACAGTATCACATCCTCTAGGCCAAGCAATTTGTCATATTTTCAATACATGCTTGGAAGGGATGCGCTGCTCATTTCAACTAGAGCAGCCTCAAAAATCAATTGTTTTCAGACCAAGGCTTTTGAAACAGCACATGTGCTACACCCCAAACCCCCCAAAATCCCCACCCCGTTTGCCAGCACAGGCAGAGACCCTGCCAGCCCAAGGAGAGGCCTGGGAGGGGAGTGGAGACTGGAAAATACTCTGCACAAATGAAGGCTAAATGGACATTTCTGGCTGTGCTTTGATGTCCCAGCACGGCTGTTCTTCTGTAACCCAGAGCAGAGGGAAAAACCTCAGGATGAGAATATCTGACAGAAAAAAGACAATATATGTTTACTAATGTTTCAAAAGGTCCCAGGGCAAATTGCCCAATTTTGCACAGATTAATTAGAGTCATTAGTTAAGTCATTAACTGTAAGGTCTGTGAAGCACCGTGTTATTTTATTGTTCTTTTGTACTCAATGAGATCTTGATACATGACTGGGTTTCCTGAACACCACCTAGGCACAAATAACCAATGACAACAGCAATAAATGAATATATTTAAGGTGACTGCAAGACTCTGGGGCAAGCCTCTGTTAATCAGCACAACTTTATCACCCTCAGGAGGGAGGTGAGCCTGGCCTGGGGGCTCTGTGTGCTCGTGCCACAGCAAAGCCAAGGAGCCCCACAAACTCCCCTGGGTCTGAGACTGGGATTATTGCATGGCTGAGACTGCAGGCACTGAACGGAATTTTACCAAATCTGCTTTTATCTTTTGCAGTGTCAAAACTCTGATCTGCAGCCAACGCTGACTTATTTTTAAACACTTGCCAGTGTGTTATAAAATGAACATCCCTCCCCTCCCCAGGCTGGGGAGAGAGGAGCTGCTCCTCCTCCAGGAGCAAACCCCATCTGCTGCAGCTCCTGGGATCCACCACGTGGGAGGAAGGCAGGGCAAGAGCCTGGTGGATCCAACTGCACTGAGCACTCAGAGCTCTGGGCTGGTGGGGATCAGCCAAAGGCTGGACTTGATCTTGGAGTCTTTTCCAGCTGGGATAATTCTATCAATCACCAGCAGGATGCTTTTAGGAGCACCTGACGGGCAGCCTGTGCCCATTTCTTGGTATCACTCTCTGAGAGCTCATGGAGCTTCCTCATGTGAGTTGACTGCACTTTGTGCTGTAAATACAACTTCCTCTTATTCTCCACCTTAATGCCTACAACCCCCAACATTTCCATCAAGCTCTTCCCTCGCAGAGGCAATGAAACCCCAATGAAACCCCAAACACCGGGGCTGTGTGTGGGCTGTGCCAGCCCCTCAGCGCCGTGGTGTTCGTGCTGCACAGGAACGTCTGTCCACAGAGCAGCAGGAGAAATGCTTCCCATATGGGCCCTGAAATAAATACCTCATCCCATAATTCCCCATATGTTACATGCCTGTAATTGTCTGCAGAAAGTAACTTGCTCTTTATGTGAAAAAAAAAAAAACAAACACCAAAACCCTGCTGTGCATATTTCTGGCTTTTATTCAGCTTGGCTCTGTGAATGCTGGGTTAGGCCATGCATTAGTCAAATGAAATAATAAACAGCTGAAAATCATTACACAAGGCCTAATCCTATCTTAAGGATAAGTCTATATCCTAGACTTAGTAATCAAGTACTAAGTCCTATTTCCTATTATTAGTAATGGGAAAAAAGTGTGATTCTGGTAAAAGTTTTCAGGGAATCACAATTAATGGCCAGGAAAAAAAAATCAGTAACTTTTCTTCTCAGGTTTGATTCTCTATTCAGAGTAATGTGGCCACTGCTGCCGTGCCTAAAACAAGCACATCATGTTTTCATTCACATAATTCCCTGTTCTGTGAAATTTAAACAAAATCCGTATGTTGGCAGCAGCTACCAAATACCTCATGGCCCAAACCACTACCAGCAGCTCCACAAAGCCAGTTTTTCCCTCCTTCCAGCACGCCACCCTTCCAGGCCATCTCCTCTGCAAAGCCACACTGGAGCAACAACACGTGGCTGCAATACCTTGTCAGCAGAGGAGGGAGGGAAATCACTCCCCAAGGATGCTGTGCCCACGGTCAGGTGGAAAAGCTGACATTTGGGTGCAGCCAGCTGAGCTGGAAGAGCCCAAAGCTCTTTGCAATCACATGGATTAAAACTCTCCAAGTTCGGAGCTCAGCATTACCCAGCACACGGGGCTGGCTGAGAAGGAGTCTGGTGGTCCCTTCCTTTCCATCAGGGCTGGATGGTACCTCTGGATGGACAACTCTGAGTCCCACCTGGGATCCTTTGTTTCATGGGCAGAGGTTGTTTTTAATCACCAGTCGGGTAAGGTAAAGGCAGAGAAGGAATTCCCCCCTGCACCACCACCAGAATTAGAGGCAAGTGGTCCATGACCTTTATAAGTCCTTTGTGTCACATACGCTGCAGAAATACAGAGAAATAGCCTAAATCACTCTTAGATTGGAGACTCACTAAGACTGCTCAGGCCTGGAAAAACAGAGAGTTTGGAGAATTTCCCCCTCAAAAGCCAAAGCTTTGGGCAGCTGTGACTGTGGGAGCACAGCCCCTCACGGGAACACTCCGGTCACACAAGTGTCACTCCCCAGTGTCCCCAGCAGAGCAGTCCCGCCAAACATGACATCAGTCACACCCCAAAAGTCCACCCTGAGGAACACGTCTCCAGTTCCCTCACTGCTGGGAAGGAGCACTTCCAGGAACCAGGAATGCACCCAGGAACAGGAACAGGCTCAGAGGAATGGTCAGGTTGGACTGGATGGTCCTTGTGGGTTGCTTCCAGCTCAGGATATTCCATGATTCTGTGAGCACTGAAGGCAGCCAGTTGGAGCAGCAACAAAGCCAGGAAGAGGAACCACAGATTTCTTGCATCTTTCTGAGCACTTGACTTGGGCTTGGCTATAAAACATTTATAGGAGTTAGGATGCTGCACAGCAAAGGCAAGAACAACGCTGTTATTCCCTCTCTGCAGTAAGTTTGGATTCTGCAGCTTTTGCTGGAAAATCAGCAGGCAGGCACACAGAGCAGCCAGGCTGGAGGCTGAGGAGACTCTCCAAGCAAAGGGAAAACATGTGCTTTCCACAGCTCACTGGCAATTCTCCCACTGTAAGGTTATCCAGCAATAAATTTAGTGGCAGATCTCTGGGTTTTGTCTTTTGAGGCACGAATACTTCAGGCCTTACAGTGCAAGTATAAATATAATGTAGGTGATGGCAAAGGAGGAACAGTCCTGCTATAAAACACACACAGCTAAATGCTACTTTGAGGGAATCTGAAGGAGAATCAGTGATTTCACAGGATGAGTTTTCCCCTGGAAACCTGCTCGTTTTCTAACATCTCAATACATCTGTGCAACCCTTTTAAAAATCCAGCCATCCAACAGATCCAGCCGGGGCAATGCTATCACAAACACTAAATAAAACCCCAATAACATTAGAGCAGTGCCTTTCACAGGCAGCAAGCCGTGATTAAGATAAGAAAGGTGAAGAAACCCCGGAGATTCGAGGAAGGAGCAGCTCCAGGGGTGTTTGCTGGAGTGGATCCAGCAGCATCACAGCCCAGCTATCTCCCATGTCATCGCCCCATCAGATTGCTGCAGCACATCACAGCCTGTCACACACTCCCAGCACAGCCTCCACGTCTCTCCAGCAGCACATCTGTCATCCTGGGAGCTCTTCACTCATCTCTGCTCCATCTTAGGCCTGTGCATGATGCTCACATGTGCCACAGCAACTCCTCGAAGCAACAGATTTTCCTTCCCACTGAGGCAGCACAAATGGGTTTGTTACCTTGGCTGGAGCTCAGTGTGAACAGCAGAGAGCCTGGCTGTGTGTAAAACACAGAGCCAGAGCCAGCTGGGGCTCTGGGGCTCTCTCCTCTTACTGACCACCTCTGCATGTTCCCAGCTCTGATAAAGAAACACATTAAAAAGGTTTCCCAGCCTCAGGCCAAATCAGAGCTCTGGTTTAGGCCTATTACACACTATTTACATTTGGAGAGAGAATTTCCAGGCAAGCACCCACAGCCAGGTGTTTAAGGGTATTCAGACTCTGATTTCCACTGATTTCACTACAAGTTAAATCATATTTAACTTAAATCACAAGTACTCCAGAGTTCAGTAGGTGTTTGGACAATGCTCCCAGGCACAGGGTGGGATTCTTGAGGTGTCTGTGCAGTGCCAGGAGTTGGACTTGGATGATCCTTGTGGGTCCCTTCCAGCTCAGGAGATTCCCTGATTCTGTACTTGGAAAGACAAGTGATCTGTGAGGGTCTGAGCCAAATGACTTGCCTGAGGTCACAGGAGACAAGTGGAAAGAGGTGGAACCTCAATTTGGTCCACAGCAAACTTAACTGATGACAATCTTTCCTCCTGGCACATCAGAGACCTTCGGGGCACAAAAGGAGATGTTTCAGACACCATCTGTGTCCCACTGCCAGGGGATCCTGGCTGCACCTGACCCCACAGCTCTGGATGCCTTTCCCACCCTGGTTTGGGTTGGAAGGGACCTTAGAGCCCATCCAGTGCCACCCCCTGCCATGAGCAGGGACACCTTCCAGTGTCCCAGGCTGCTGCAAGTCCCATCCAGCCTGGCATTAAACACTAAAACATATTTAATATGAGCTGTGCCCATCCTGCCCAGTCTGTTTTGGTCCTTGCCTGGCTGGGCCATTTTCCTGTATCAAGTCACAGAATCCCAGGCTGGGCCAGGCTGGAAGGGACCCCAGAGGGTCCCTGGTGCCACCTCCCTGCTCAGGCAGGGCCATCCCAGAGCACAGGGCACAGGATTGTGCCCAGAGGGCTCTGCAATATCTCCTCAAATATCTGCAGGGAGGGCCCAGGGCAGGGCCCAGGCTCTGCTCCGGGGCCCGGCAGCGGCACCAGAGCACCGGGCAGGGCCTGAGCCCAGCAATTGCCCTGCACAGGAGGCAGAACTGCTGCCCTAGAAAGAGCAGGAATAAAGAATTTGGCAGAAAATGAAGGTGCAGTTAATGTTAGAGTAAGGGGAGAGTGGCAGAAAATAGTGAGAAATTTGAGAGGAACCGGTTAGAAAAGTACAGCAAGTGTATGTAAGAAGAGATGAGGAAAAGGCAAAAGCAATGGCAAAGGTGATGGCAGAAGTTGTAAGAATTGTGGACATTGTGATTAATAGGTTTGGGTGTTTAGTTCCCTTTTCTGCTTGGTGTTTTGTGCGGAGCTGTAAGGCTCCAGTTACGTGGTGCTTGTGCAGAGCTGAAAGGCTCCTGTTTGGAGGGGACCCGTGCCCCTGTGCCTTTTGTGTTTTGTTGTGAAAAGCCAAAATTGGCAGGTTTCAGTTCTGAGGCGAATCCGGAGCTCCTATCTTGTGGGGAACCCTCCCCTGCCACCGGTCTGTGGATTATTGTGGAGAACTAGAATTGGCAGATTCTAATCCTGCAGCCTTGTGGGGATGGTGTTGTCCCTGTGCAGCCCCAGGTATTTGGCATGCAGCCTCATCTGCGGGGGCTGTAGAAAAACCTATGGGGAAAATGTTTTGCTGTCCTTTCTTGGTTAATTTGTCAGTCACCTCTCTACTCCTGGGGTGGACTTGGTAAAAAAAAAAAAATTGAGATAAGGAACAATTGGTTACTAAAAGATGATTGATTACTAAAAATGTGATTGGTTATTAAAAAAAAAAAAAAAAAAGCAACTCAAATGCCTGATTCACAGACTGCAACTCTTGCAAAACTTTTAAAAGCAGTCTCACTCCCTCCACTGAAGAATCAGTTGGAAGAAACCTCACTGAAAACCTGTGGGAGACAACAAAAGTGGTGCAACAAGCACTTCATAGAATAAAAACTAAAACTCCACTTGAATAAGTTAATGCAATTAAACTCTTGTTTCACTCAGACATATTTTTCTTTTTTTTTGGGGGGGGGGAAGTTTGTTTCTTTTCTCTTTTCTAGGAATGTCAAATGTCCCGACATCAAAGATAAAGAAAGCAGTTTGAGAGCAAGGAAACTGCAAGCAGCAAAATCACACCTAAATGTGATAACCATTGCTTCACTGTCACTTTGTGTTAGCCCCAAAAAGTTTTACTTCTTTTTAATAATCGGTCTAGTGGGCCAAATTTTCACTTTTCTTTTCTAGGAATCTACCAACACATGAGATGGAGCTGTGTGAAAACCAATGAAATTTAAAGTGTCACCATAATTGCTTGCATTGTCAGTTGGTTAATGTTTGTAATTTGTTTGTGTTTTCATTGCAAGTGACTTGGTGAAAGATCAAATAGTAGTTAAAGCATTCTACATATTCTTGAGTTTAATTTTTGTCTAACTTGTTTTGTCTTTTTACTGAAAAATGGTGTGGTTAAGGTCTTATAGATGTATCATTTGTCTCAACCAATATTATCCTGAGTTGATATAAGAATTTACACATATTTGAAATCCTACAAATATGGACTAACCTTCCCAGTTCTGCCTCAGAAGGCTTCAAAATTATTATAATCTGGCTAAATTTTTTGAATTTTCTAATTAGTGAATTAAAGAATCTTGACAAAACACAAGCAAATGCTACATGAGAAATGATTGAATCCCCCTTCCTAAACCAAGAGGGATATAGAAAAGCCTTCTACCAGCTCTCAAACTAAAGTGCTGTTCAATCTCATGCCATATGTCTTAAGAAGGTGTTTTAACTTTTCCTCACCCCTCCTATTTATAGCACATTCTGCAATCTCAGTTGTAGGTGCAGAATGGGATGAAGGCAATTTATTCACTAAAAATTAAAAAAACCCCAAAAAACCAAAAAACTAAGTTTGAAAGAGAATTCATTTCATTTTTAATCCCACCAAAAATAAAGCCACAGTTTGTAGTCTGTGTCAAGATTAAATGACAAGAGTGCTATAATCTGTCTCCTGGAAAACAGAGCATAGCCCTGATATAAAGATATGTTTGCATGAGAACATTTTGTATGGAAATGTTTTGTGTGTTAGTTTTGTATCATAAAAACTAATCCTTCATAATCTACAGAATTATACAGCAAAGTAAGAATATTATTATAACAAAAACTGTATAAAGAAGCTACAACCAAAGAAGCCTCCCTGAAGATACCTGACTAGGACTTTAAAGTGTAAGTTAAACCACTAAGATTAGATAAAGGGAAAACCCATTCTTTGACCAACTCAGGCCTAGGAAAAAAAACCAAACCAAACAAAAAAAAAACAACCGACCAAACAAAGAAGACTGAAAAAAGAAAAATACCCATAGATAGTAAAATAACAAATCAAGTGATCCCATTAGTAAGAGATATTGAAATTCCAGGGAGATCAAAATGGGCTCCCCCAGTGATTATTGAACTACTGGAAGGGGCACAACCAGTGTCAGTTAAACAGTATACACTAAGGCATGAAGCACGAGTAGGAATAGAACTAATAATTACTAAATTTATTAATCAGAAGTTGTTGAGAGAGTGTAGATCTTCCTGCAATACCCCAATTCTACCAGTGCAAAAGCCAAATGGATCAATTAGTTCAAGACCTGAGAGCGATAAATACAGTATCAAAACCACTACATCCCATAGTAACCAATCCTTGCACTTTACTCACAAAATTACAAAGTGACTGGGTGTGGTTTTCAGTTTTAGATTTAAAAGATGCTCTCTTTTGTCTGCCATTAGCTGAAAGCAGTCAGGAATTTTTGCCTTTCAATGGGAAAACCCCAGAACAGGGAGAAAAAGCCAATTTACATGGACTGTATTGCCACAAGGATTCAAAAATAGCCCCATGATATTTAGAGGTCAATTATCCCAAGAACTGGAAGCCTGGACACCGCCACTTAGAGAAGGTACACTCCTGCAGTACGGTGATGACCTACTGATAGCAACAAGGACCTGTGAAGACTGCAAGAACTGGACTGTAAGTTTTTAAAATTTTCTGGGACTAAGTGGATATAGAGTCTCCCCTGAAAAGGCTCAGCTAGTCTTCCAGAATGTTACATATCGAAGGTATAAACTAGCAAGAGGGGAGAGAGCCTTGGGAGACAACAGGAAGGAGGCAATTTGAAAAATACCCTGGCCACCTACAACCAAAGAACTGAGATCCCATTTTCTGGGAATGACAGGATGGTGTAGATTATGGATCTACAGCTATAGACTCATTGTGAAACCTTTATACCAACTCCTAAAAGAGACTGGGGGAACTCACCTATGCTGGACACCAGAGACTAATAATGCATTTGTAATTCTGAAACGTGAGTTGATGCAAGCTCCAGTACTGGGCATACCAGATGTCACTAAACCTTTTCTGTTGTTCTCACATGAGAGACAAGGACTGGTGCTGGAACTTTTGGCACAGAAGCTGGGACCATACAAAAGGCCAGTGGCTTATTTCTCCAAGCAGCTGGACGTGGTCAGCCAAGGATGGCCCGCCTGCCTGCGTGCAGTGGCAGCTGTGATCCTGAACATAGAGGAAGCCCTCAAGTTCACACTGGGACAGCAGAGAACTGTTTTTGTCTCTCACACAGTGTCAGCAGTGCTCACACAGAAAGGAAATCACTGGTTAAGCCCACCTCACTTTCTCAAACACCAAGCTGTCCTAGCAGAATCGGAGGATGTGAGTAGCCAAGTAACCAACGTTTTAAACCCAGCAGCTTACCTCCAGGGCAAGGCTGCTGAGGAGCCTGTACAGCATGACTGCATTGAAACCATGGAGGCAGTTGACTCCGGCCGCCTGGACCTAAAGGACTCTCCGCTAGAAAATGCAGACAACTGGTTCACTGATAGGAGCAGTTATGTCAAGGATGGTGAGCGGCTCGCTGGGTATGCAGTTACAACCACAGACGCTGTCATTGAGGCAAAACCGTTACCTGTGGGGACATCAGCTCATAAGGCTGAAATAATAGCCCTAACTCGAGCCTTGGCATCAGCCAAAGGAAAACCTATCAACATTTGGACTGATTCAAGGTATGCTTTTGGGGTGGTACACGCTCATGGGGCTATCTGGAAAGAAAGGGGTCTATTAACCTCACAGAAGAAATCAAGCACGCTACTGAAATCGTACAGTTACTGGAAGCAGTGGTAAAACCTTCAAAAGTGGCTATAATGCATTGTAAGGGACACTCCCAGGGTGACACTGTCCCTGAAATGGGAAATACTATGGCAGACAAAACAGCAAAGGCAGTGGCCAGTGGGGTTCAGATCCAAGCCCTAGCTCTAATTCCTTCTAGCATCCTTATAAGTAAAAAAAAAAACCCACCATACGACACTGATGATTTAAATTGGATACAAGAAGACAAGGGACAAATGAGCACAGATGGGTGGGCTAGGCTAAAGGGTCTCATAATCATACCCAGAAAACTATTAAAATTATTTACCCAAAGCGAACATTGCATCAGATCACCTTAGATGACACTTCTTGAAGGCTTAAAGAGGTATGGGACAAACTTACAGCATGGTTACCCAACTTATCCTGGCTTAAACAATTGTTTGTAATAGCTATTTGTGTTATTGCATTGTTACTTAGTGTTTGTATTAGTAGTTACTGTTGTATGATATTATGTACCTGGAATCGCAATGCCTATGCTCAATGGCACAAGCATAAACTTAGAAATAAGATAGAGAAGGGTTCTTGCTTTAAAGACATGCAAGATTTGTAAAGAATTACAAATAACCAAAGAAAAGGGGAGATTGAAGAAGGGGCAGTCAATAACTAACTCATGTAAGCACAAGTTAACTATTGGGAGACAGCAAATGTTAGTTCAGACAGAAGATGTTAATTACACAACCTAAGAAGCCGAATTCACCCTTATCTTGTCAAGATAGAGGGGACAAGGATCATCTCAGAGACCGCTGAATCATTCCTCAAAGGACTACGCATGCCCAGGGAGAAAGGTGAAAAGTTCACTGGGAGGATGACTACTGGCCTTCATCAGAGAAGACCCCCAAGGAAGAAGAGGAGCCTTCCTCAGCGCGACCACCGGGACACACAGCGCATAAGCGGCCCGTATGCTAATGATATTAATGATTTCTGAAAAATAATTTGTATAACCTGTCCCAAGGAATGTGATGAATATTCATAATTTAACCCATCATACTGTGTTGTAGAGAGCACCGGGTGTGTGTGTTTGGAGGAGCGATCCCCACGCACCCGGCACGCCAAATAAAGCAAATACCCACTTCTCTGACTCTGTCTCTCAAGTGTCTCCTGGCCCGGTTGTGGTGCGATTCAGCAGCTCTACTGATGAAGTTCATTTAAGCAAATGCAACTGAGCCTAACTTCTGTAAAAAACTCTCACTGATTTCTGGTAAAATCTGGCCTTCAGTCCACAGGGATTCTTTGGAAAAGGTAGCCTTTGATTCCTCTTGATGTCATCTAATGCTGTGCCCTTGAAAATCTCTTCCTTACGTTGTCCAAACCACCACTTCCAAATCCTGCTTTCTGTGTGTCTGAAAGACTGACCCTGTTCTTCCTCCAGCATGAGCTGTGATATTCCTTACCAGCTGCACTTGCAAGATCTCTGTGGTTTTTTAAATCGGAATATTAGTGAAGATTAAAAGGTGTGTTATGAAAAACAACCAACATGGAGATGCGAGACAGGATAAGGAAAGTGATTTTTCCCTTGCAGTGACTTTAATATAAACATTTTGTTTATGTTAATGTAATTATGTTAACGTAAACAGCAGAACATCAGCATCAACAAGAGCACAACAAATCAGGAGGGGTGACACAGCCCCTGTGGGGCAGGGAGGAGCTTTACGTGGCCCAAGTTCTCAAGCACAAATCGACTCCTCAGGCACAGGGGGTCCCTAATGACCCCTGGGTGTGCAGCACTGTCCATGTGTGGCCATAAACAATCCCTTGTCCGGCAGTCCTGAACATCAGGCAGCCCAGGCAGAATTTAAATTATGAGCCAAACAATTCAATCCAGCTCCAGCCCCATCTGGAAGAGCACAAGCCAAGCTCTGTGCACACCTTCTGCTCCCCAAGCTTTAAAGGTGTAAATGCAGTACCCTGGAAGTGCCCAAGGCCAGGCTGGACAGGGCTTGGAGCAACCTGGGATAGTGGAAGGTGTCCCTGCCCATGGCAGGGGCTTGGAACAAGCTGAGCTTTTAGGCCCCTTCTGACACCGACCAGTCTGAGGTTGGATGACTCTGAAATGTGGGAGCTCACACCCCACCACAGCACTGTCCTTATGCAGGGTCACCCCTCCAGCAGCCACCCTGGCTGAAGGCAGGCTCCTCTGCAGGCAGAGATGGCCACCAGAGGAAAGCTGAGACGGTTCCCAGGGGGCAGAGGAGCCAGAGCAAAGACACCCGTGGCTGGAGCACTGAAAAGAGCACTGGTGTGGCCAGCAGGAGCCAACATGGTAACAATCGTTCCCCTCGTCAGCTCCTGAGCTGGAGAAACCCTGCCCTCCTCCCCAGGGTGAAGTGTGAGGCCATCCCGCAGGGAAGGACACGGGGAGCTGGGGGAGCTCCGGGGGAGGGCAGCATGCAGGCTGGTGTGAACAGAGGGAGCCTTTGGGCCCCACTGGGTCTGTCTGCACCCCAGCAGCCAGAGCGGAGTGTGAAGCTGCCAGGCCCTGCCTGCCCCTCCTCTCCCTCCCATCAGGGAGGAAGGCAGTTCGAATGCTCTGCTCCAGGAACGTGGGGGATCAGCACATTTCCCTCCTGAAAACAGAGACAAAACCAATTCCTAACTGCCCCAAATGTCCTGGGCATATAATATAGATTCAGCCAAGGTTCAGCGGGTGGCAGAGGGTGATATTAATCGGGATTGAGCCTCTCCCGTGGGATTGCTGCTCATGTCACCACCACACCTGCCTGGAACACCCTGCAGAACCACCCTCATTAACCATCCCCTTTGTGCAGCGCTGCATTCATTCACGAGCTGTTAAGTGGAAAGGAAATGCATTGATCTCCAGGATTTACAACTACAGCCCAAAACACAGCTGGGTTTATTAGGTGAATCAAGCCTGCACATGCACAAAAAACGACCCTCTGTGAGCTACACTTATGAAAAACATCAATTTCCTTGGGAGGCCTGCGCAGTTTCAGACCACACAACACTCCTGTGCATTAGTTAAAGAGCCTGCAAGCCTCTAGCACCATCAGTTTGCTCTGATGGAGGTGTTCCTATCCAGTGTCACAAAGTGAGGATTATTGAACCACTCTGCAGAACTCAGCAGAGCCACGGCCCCTCCTCGGTTCAAACCCACTCAGAAAGGCTCCCAGTCCCAGCCACCTCTGCAGGTTCCCAGGCACGGTGGTTTCAACCACAACATTATTGCCCTTCTCCATGAACACTGCTAGATTACCACAGTCAAGTTCTGTGGTTGGGTTTTTAAAGCAGACTATTAATTTTTCTATAAAACACACATCTAAAACCTTTAGACTGTGATGAAAAGTCTCAACCAAAGACCCAGCTTAACCATTTCTCATAAACATAACCCTGTAAGTGCTGGGTCCTGCACTTGGGTCACAACAACCCCATGGAACACTCCAGGCTGGGGCAGAGGGGCTGGAAAGTGCCCAGTGGGAAAGGCCCTGGGGATGCTGGTGACAGCGGCTGGACATCAGCCCAGGGGTGCCCAGGTGGCCAAAAAGGCCAGTGGAACCTGGGCTGTGCCAGGACCAGGGCAGGGATTGTGCCCCTGTGCTGGCACTGCTGAAGCACCTTGAGTGCTGTGTTCAATTTTGGGCTCCTCATGACAAAAATTCCTGAGGGGCTGGAGCGTGTCCAGGGAAGGGAACGGAGCTGGGAAGGGGCTGGAGCCCCAGGAGCGGCTGAGGGAGCTGGAAAGGGGCTCAGGCTGGAGCAAAGGAGGCTCAGGGGGGACCTTGTGGCTCTGCACAAGTCCCTGACAGGAGGGGGCAGCCGGGGGGGTCGGGCTCTGCTGCCAGGGAACAGGGCCAGGAGGAGAGGGAACGGCCTCAGGCTGGGCCAGGGCAGGCTCAGGGTGGGCAGCAGCAGCAGGAATTTCCCCATGGAAAGGGTGCTCAGGCCTTGGCAGGGGCTGCCCAGGGAGGTTTGGAGTGCCCATCCCTGGAGGTGCCCAAGGAAGGGCTGGAGGTGGCACTGAGTGCTCTGAGCTGGGGACAAGGTGGGGATTGGGCACAGGTTGGACTGGATGGGCTGGGAGGGCTTTTCCAACCTCAATGATTCCATGATTCCATGAACAACCCTGTTGCAGAGTGCCCTGAGGACAACCACAGCAGTCCTGAAGATGCTCTTCCTAGAGCCAGTTGCTGCTGTGCTGGTGAAAGCTCTGCAGAGACAACTGATGAAGGTTTAAAGTGGGTTTCACTCAAGAGGAGCAGAACAGGCATTCAAGCACAGAAAAAGCAGCTGGAGGAGAAGCAAGTGTTTAACATGCAAAGGCAGAGAAATCGTCACAGAGCCACAGAATCACAGAATGGGTTGGAAGGGACCTTAAAGATCATCTTGTTCCACACCTGCCATGGGCAGGGACACCTTCCACTGAAATGTCAAGGCTGCAATGGCAGCACAAAAATCTGAAGAGCAGCATGTGCCCCACAGAGAGCAAACCACCCTCCAGATGAACTTGCACGGACAGACACACTCCCAGTGTTTCTAAGATGTAAGAGCCACTCTTGCAGCTCTGAAGCAGTCCCTGGTTCAAGGTCAGATGCCAGGAGGATCCAGGTTAATCAGTTTTCAGAGCCTGCAAACGAATGCTTGATACAGCAGTTTTCTCATCAGAAAGGTCCTACTGACCTGTGATCCAAAAAGGGACAGAACTCCCCACAAGGGCTCCAGGTACCCCTGCTGCCCCTGTCTCACGCGAGCAGCCACGTTCTACAGTCACTGACAGAGCTCTTCCAGCTGACCAAACGTGCTGAAATCACAGCAAAGCGAAAGGGCCACATCAGTGCTGCGAAAAAATCGCCTTTCCTCCATCTCTCCCCACTCCCTACCTTAGATTTATTTGTTCCTGGCAGAGACGTAGTGAGGGTGACACTTGAGGAGCTGATGGCACAGAATGACATCAATTTTCCCTACACCTGACAAATGCACCAAGAAACCAGGGTCAGAACCAGTGGTCAGGGTGTCTGCAGGACTGCAGGAGGTCAGCCATGCTCATCTTATCCATATCTAAAGTTCTGATGGAGAAAAGTGCTGTTTAGAGGGTTTCTGATACAGACCTGAGGCACTCTAAGGGTTAATGTCACCTGTCTGTCACACAGGAAGTCTGAGGAGGGGAAAGGGCTCATCTCAAATGCCACGGGGGAAGAAGAACCCATGGAGAGCAGCAAGGAGAGGCACAGTTAGTGCTGAACTGATAACTCATCCAGCCTGGCTAAACAGATGATGCATTTTGTGAGTTCCAGGCACTCTCCCAGGAACACTGATGCAGCTTTTTGGTATGAGTCCAAGGGACTTATCTCTCAGTCATTCTGCCTCCTTGCTAAAGGTAGGAAGAAAAATGTCCTTTATTATCAATTCCAAATTGTTCTCCAGCTGAATTACCTGTGAGGAGGTGAGGTTATTTTAGAAAATACACGGAGTTCTGTATTTTTAGCTCCATGAACCTACCCTGTAAGAAGCTGAAGATTGTTGCTGATGTTTTTCAGTGTAAGGAGTTCCTGCCTTTTGGCTGCTCCATCCACCCAAGGCTCTCCTGTGGGGATAAGGGAGGAGGGCGGGGGGCCCGAGGAAGGACAGAGTGTCAGTGAGCAGATTTAACCTCAGCCTTGGGCTTTATCCACACGTGGCAATAAAAAGCGGGAAGCTGCACAACTTCCCAGGTCTCCTCTGAGCACTGATTCCATGTGAGACCTGCCAGCTTCAGTGTGTGCAGCTCAGCTGGCTGGGGCAGGAGCAAGGTGGGATGTCTGCAGGAGAAAGCTTGATAAAAGGGCTTGATAAGGGGCTCTGATGGAACAAGAAGTTCCTCCCAGGCTGAGGAGCATCCCTTCTTGGCTACAAACTTCCAGGGAAACAGCCTCCTCACGTGCACACAGTGTGCTCTCCACACTGGGCACGGACATCTCTCCCTGTAATGATCATTCAAGACTTGTGAGTGCACCAGGAAAAACATTAAACCAAACTTGGTGGAAGGTGCTTTACCACAGGAGTCGTGTTGGACACTTCAGGGGTTTTTTTTGGCTGCCTCTGAGCTGAAGGTTTTAGAGCCCTGGCTGTGCCTGCACACACGGAGCAGAGATTTCTCATTTCATACATCATTTACTCCTGCAGTGATTCCACAAAGTCACAACACATCCCTAATACTCGGAAGAGGAGAAATCCATTCTTCTCATGATAATGGCTCCAGCTGGAGATCCTGAGCAGAGATTTCTCAGCACAGCAATGCCTCTCGCTACAGGATAATCACAGGTCCTTAATAGAGAAATACAAGGCGAACCCAGGAAAACACCAGCTCCTGGCAGCCAGAGGATCACGGTCACAGCAGGAGCTTTCCCTCAGCTCTGAACAAGTTATTCAGTGCACAGCTCCAGCCCCAAGTGGAGCCTAATTCTCACTGGAATCTGTCAGTGTTCCAGAGAAGAAAAGCTGCCTGGGGGGGTCAGTAGATGGTAACACGAAGCATCCAGACCCCTTTCCATAACTCGGGGTACCAGCAGCAGTTAAACCAATCGAAAGAGTTATGACACATTTGCAAGCTCAGTTTTGGTTTAAGTGTCTTCCAGTCAGGATTGAGCTGGTTTTAACTTGAGCTCTGCCATCCCATTGCTCCTGTCCTGCTCCCTGCCAGCCCGGCAGACAGAGTGAAGCTCTGCAGGATGGGCACCCCTGGCCCATTGCTGAAGTTTCAGCCACGTTGTGCTACAGCACAGCTCCAACAGGCACTGTACTAAAGGGGAGAAATATCAAAAAATATAAATAAAAATAAAAGAACAGAAAGTGAGAGCAACAGAACTAGGAAGGAAAAGGAGGATGACATGAAGAGCGAAGAATGGAGATGTAAAGGGGAGCACTGCAGCTCAAGGCTGCAGGGTGTGATCAGGAGAGCTGCCAGGCTGGGCGAGCCCTGTGCTGGGAATCCACCGGTGCTGGAGCTCCTGGGGAACAGCAGAGACAAGGAGCAAGCTGAGCTCCATGCCTCACCCACCCCAACAACGACTGCAGCGACCCCCAGGGCCTTAGCAAGGTGTAAAACCTCACCAGGTAAAGCCCCCAGGGGAAACTCAACACAAAAATGGGTCCAGAACAGCCATCATGGAAAAAAACCAGAGGTTACAGGGAATTTTACACCCCAGAAGGCCGCACTGCCAAAGAAATGAGCTGCTTCCTCTGCTGCAAGTCTCACCAGAGATGCCCTGGTGAGAGTTGGCAGGAAGGTAGCAAAGCAAAATACTTCAAGGCAGTGGTAAATGAAGTTCACTGACTTGTAATAGAAATTCGTGCCCATCTTCTGAAAAAAGTCAGAATTTTCTTTGGAGGATGTGGGGGGAAAGAAAACAAACTTTAATCAGATGCCTAATGATCCATCCCAAATCCATTTGGAAAAGTCTGCCAAAGGAAGTACACTTTAAAGTGTTACCAAAGGGAAGGGACTGGCAGTAGGACAGGGCATGTTAAAGTGAAAAATTAAATTAAAAGCTCAAGGGGAAACTTATTATAAACCTATTACTGTGAGATTTTTCATGCCTCTGTTTGGTCTCCAAAACATTGATTTATTAGAGATCAGCAAAGATGGGAAAGGACATACAAAAGAATTCATTGACTAATATATGAATCTTCTATAATTTATACAAAATCTCTCTGCGTGGTGTCCTGAGGGCCTGGGATCCTTCTGTGCTGCTTTGGCAAACAAACAAGACCCCAATTAACTCTACCAGACACAGAGCACAACACAGCTCCTGCACACCCCCTGGATAAACGCAGACACGGAGCAGCAATCAGCCTCTGGGGGCTCTTCTGACCTCTGAAATGAGGAGGAAATGTTTGATGCCCAGCAACAGGGGAATTATCCCAAGGCTGTGAGGGGCCCTCGGGAATACCTGACTTCCTGCCCTGGACCTGCTTCCATGAGCCAAGCAATTGGTCTGGGAATCTTCCTGGGGGCTGTGTAGGGCAGCACCTGCCCTGCCTGGGGGTTCCATCTGTGTGACCTGAACCCAGACATTCCCCATCCAATGCTCCAGGCTGGGCAGAGTGGCTGGAAATGGGTCTGGTGGGAGGTGCTGGTCAACAGCAGCTGAACATCAGCCCAGGGGTGCCCAGGTGGCCAAAAAGGCCAATGGCACCTGGGCTGTGCCAGGAATAGTGTGGGAGCAGGACCAGGGCAGTGCCTGTCCCCTGTGCTGGCACTGGTGACACCTTGAATCCTGTGTCCAGTCCTGGGCCCCTCAGGACAACACAGACCCTGAGGGGCTGGAGCGTGTCCAGGGCAGGGAAGGGAGCTGGGAAGGGGCTGGAGCCCCAGGAGCGGCTGAGGGAGCTGGGAAAGGGGCTCAGGCTGGAGCAAAGGAGGCTCAGGGGGGACCTTGTGGCTCTGCACAAGTCCCTGACAGGAGGGGGCAGCCGGGGGGGTCGGGCTCTGCTGCCAGGGAACAGGGCCAGGAGGAGAGGGAACAGCCTCAGGCTGGGCCAGGGGAGGCTCAGGGTGGACACTGGAAAAAATTTTTTCACTGAAGGAATTGTAAAGCATTGGAAGGGGCTGCCCTAGAAAATGCCAGTCTCCTTCCCTGGAAGTGTTCAAAACAACACATGGGTGTGGCACTTGAGGACCATGGTGGTGCTCTGGGTTGAGGGCTGGACGTGACGAACTTAAGGCTTTTTTCCAACCTGAACAACTCCATGATTCCAAAGCATTTGAGGGCAAAATCTCCCACATGCAAAACATGCTCTACAAAAGAGCATCCCTTAGTTAAGCTCCTCAAAACAACTCCCTGTAGCTTCTAACACACAACCTGTAGCTTCTAACACACAACCCCTTTGCACACGTTTGCTGTTTCCAGCTGGATCCAAACTGAGCCTGGGATCCACCTTTATGTCAGCCCTGTATCATTCCTGGGATTCCACGGAAGGGCAGCCACGGGGGCTCAGGCAGCACCAGCTGATCCAACACAAGGAGCTCACACTGCGTGAACCCCTCTGCCGCATCCCCCTGCACAGGCTTGGCATTGGCACCTCCAGGCTCTGCCACTCCAAAGGGCTCCCAACAAACTCTCATTACAAATTCACAGCTGCAGCTGACCCCCATTAGGAAGTGGTTTATTAAATTAAAACCTCAGTCCCAGAAAGAGATGTTTGCTTAACAGATGTAAACGATTTGGAGACCTCGTGCTGCAGGGCATGAAATAAAATCAAAGTGTGGCAAAGCCCAGGGAATTAAGCCATAAAGGGGAAGCAGTGGGAGGGATGCAGGGACCTCTTGCCAAAGCGAAGCTGCTTATCACAGGCTTGGTACAGAAAGCTCCCAGAAATGCCACATGTAAACAACAAAAACCTCAGCAATTACCAAGGCATGCTTGGACAACAGGTACTAATGACATTTGAAAATGTAAAAAGCCTGATTTTACAGCCCCTAAGTGAAGATTTGCTTTCTGACAGCTTTCCCCATTTGCTTCTGTACAGAACTGGGTACATCATTTACAATTATAGATTACTGGGCTTTTAAACAAGAAGATTGCATTTTTTTAAACAAGGAGGTTCCAAGATGTTCAAGTGAAACCTACCCCTGCTGACTCCCTCTATCACTGCTGCACACCAGGCTACAGGGCTTGCAAAACCCCAAACTGAACAAAATGGCAACAAATGGCAACAAAACCAGCCAAAAACCCCAAACTGGACAAAAAATCAGACTCCAACCTAAAGAACCAACATGCTCCTTATCACCTCACCTCCAAACCCAGAGAGGATTTTGGACACTGCTGGATCCCACATCTTTCACTTCACTTCCTCTTGGAGGTCTGCATGTTCCAGCTCTCAGTTTTTACACTTCAGGAAGGCTCAGCTGCCTCTGCCCCTTTACCTCCACAGGAGGCACTCAGTTGGTGTCAGTCCCTGCTGCTGGCTCTGGGATCTCTTGGGAACACCAGTCCCAGTGTCTCCTTGGAAGGTCACATGAGCAAGGACCCATCCAGCTGCACAAAGTGCAGTTCAGATTGTTTGAAGGGCAGAAACACCCACCAGGATTTCTTCTCAAAATCCAAACCTGCTTCTCCTCTTGCCCCTAAGAGAGATGTTCTCTCCAATCCCAGTTTCTTCCAGAGTGAAGCCTTTAAAACTGCCCTCCCTTCTTCCAGAGGCCCAGGTGGGTACAGTTGCAGCCTGCACAGCTCAGAGACATCCCAGTGGCTCTGACCCTTTTGAAGTGGCTGCATCCAACCTTTTTCCTTACCAGGATAAGGCATCTAAGTCATTTTGTGTCTCTTTATCCATTCCATGGCTTTGGAAGGTTGTGAACTCTCATCATTATGTACCCAAGGCAAGGCTGAGTGCTCTGGCAGGCAGCAGGGGCTGCAGGCAGCAGTGGTCCAGCCCCAGGGAATTGCAGGAGCTTTACAGGAGCGTCACCGGAGCAAGAGAGAGGGAATCAAAAGGCTCAGTGGTGCAGAAGCTCCATATGCAACAGCACAAATTGTCAGTCCACACGTATTAGGAAAAACATCTAGTTAATTAATCTCCTCAAGAAAAGATGATTTCCAGGGGTTTCCAGGGCCTGGCACTCTCGGAGCTCCACTCCCACAACAGACGGGCGCGGAACACGCTCGGTTTGCACACAAGGGCCCATCTGTTCCATCTCCCACAACTGCATCCAAGAGCTCCACTGGCTGGATCTGCACTGCCACCCCCACGGGAATGGCTTTATCCTATGGCACAGACAAGCATGTCTCACAAAGGACACTGTCATCATCCTGCTCAACTGTTTGTGCTCTTTCCCTCCCTGGAGCTGAGCCCTGCCAGCTTCCCGACTCTGAGGACAGGAACTGGGCATTCAGCAGCAGCTTCATTTGTCCAGTGCCATCCACACGGACCAACTGATAACGGCAATTTAGCTTTCAAAGCCCCAGGCTGAATCCTTGGATTTTATAATCTCACCACAGAGCAGAACAACTGAGCTGGGTGATAGTGAGAAGCAGAGGACCTGCTGACCCACAGCAAGGGTTGAGCTGGGGGGGTTCTCCATCCAGATGTGTGCCAAGCCCTAGGAGAGACCTCGCCAGTGCCTCAGAGTCCAGCTGTGCCATGGAAGCAGCTCCCAGTGTCCCACAGTACCCTGGGTACCTCTGATCCCGGATCACTGTGCTGGCACTGCTGGCTGAGGGCCACAAACACTTGGAAAAGGGCTCCCAGCCACCCAAAGCCATTATCCACAGCAAACTGCCTTCAGCTCCAGGCAAGAGGCTACAATCCTAAATCTAAGGATTTAATCTAAGGATTACCACCTGTTTGAAGACAGCTCTAAAACAACAAAGGATAAACCAGTTTTCACTTCTGATTCTCTTTTTGGCTATTCCCCAGTTCGTACCAATCCCCAAGTCCTGTTTTCAGGACAGCCTTTCCCAGAGTTAATCCTGACATGGGCCAGAGTCCCTTCCTCCCTCTCTCTTCCCAAGGGGCTTTCTGGTGAATTGAAAACATCCTGTTTTGGGAACTGGCAAACGCTGGGTATTTGGGCAATATCCTGCCTTTCCCAACCTCTCCTTTCCCTCACTGCCAGTGAACCTGACAGCTTTTGGACCCTTCTCTGGGCAGGGCAGACACTGCCAGTGTAACAATATTTTGCCTGCAGATGTTTTCGCCCAGTGTAAGCTCATTGCATCCCACCAGGATACTCCTGAATACACAGAGCCACAGAGCTTCCCTGCAGGAATTACTGCTTCCCACTCCATCTCCCTGCTGGCTCTGACAGCCCTGGCAGGTTGACACCAGGCTGACGAGCAGACAGAAGCTGCACCCTGGGAGCAGCATGGGTTATCTCTGCATCCTGGCACATCCATCCTGCTGCTGGGGCTGGCTTGTGCAGAGGCTCTGCTGCCCTGAGAGGGGCTCAGGGTGACACCCTGGCCCTGAGCCTCACCTCACAGCAGGGACTGGGGCCAGCACTGAGGGCAGAGAGACCTCAATGCTGAATCCCACCCTGAGACTCCAGTCATGGACATCAAACACTCCCCTGCACTTTACACCCCTCTAACAGACCACCCAGGGCTATGCCTGAACGACTTCATTGGTATTTCTTAATTCTTTAGTTCTCTAAGTGCTCTGCAAAAATTAGATTTTTAATAGAACCTACTTGTTTTACTATTCAATCAAATGACAAAACGTCTAAGGAAGGCATTGTCTGGTTTGGTCTCCAACAGTTGAGCAGATTAAAGTGAGGTTTTAAAAATATTATATCAAAATAAATCTTTCTGAAAGGAATCATTAAATTCCCCCATAGACAGCACTTGTTTTAATGCCTCAGAACGAGGCTGTAAGAGGTTTTCCATTTCTGTTTGGGTTGTTTACACTCCCCAGCGTCAGGACACGCAGATCTGAAGTGCATCCTATCGACACACACATTAAACATAACTGCTCCCAAAGATAAATCACAGCTTTGCTGGAGTCTGCCATCAGCAACAGAGGCCAGTGTGGGATTGGGAAAGCTGCAAGGATCACTGAGCAGGAGGAAGAGCTGAGGATGGAGATGGGTCGGGGGCAGATCTGCCAAATTCTACCCAGAGAGAGCTCCCAAACTTCCACAAGGTGCACGTTCAGAGAAAAGGGGGGAGATCCCTCTGCAGCCCCACTGACCACTGGTAAAACACATCCTTGGGGGTGCAGGGTCACCCCAGCTCCTAAGATCTCCATAAATCCTGATGGTGACAACATTAATGGCCTCGAGTTCCACAAGTGGCCCAAGGCCGTGTCATTCTGGGCCTGGGTTTCAGAGTTTACTTTGATTTTCTGAGACACTGAGGCTCGACAGACCCTGCCACGCAGCTCAAGGATTTGGAACATCTTCCGGCCCTTCCTTCTGGACAGGAGACATGGTGGGACAAGGAGGACTGAGAAGCACTGGAGCCATTCAGGTTCATTTCTGTGAGACACTGTCCTGTCCATCTGAGCCCTGGAGCCCTTTAAGAGCAGGAATGAACAGAAATTCCTACGTCACTAGCAGGAGTTATGGATACAGGAATGTTTTTGAATTTCCAGCAATTACTGGTGCCATTTTGCCAACACCTGGCCCAAGTATCCCCCCCCTTTCCCACCCAGACTGCTGGGTGCAGCCCTGGGCAGCTCCAGGTAAAACCAAACAGAGAGAGAGAGAAAAAAAAATGTAGCAACACAAAGCAAGAGGATAGCAAAGATTTTAAAAATGCTTTTTTAGATGAGGAATGAAATAAAGTGGGACTCTCCACCCTGGCAGAAAGGCAGATGAGCTCAGAGGACAGGAGAACTCTGCAAAGCTGAATGGAATAAAAGCAAAAAAAGCAAGATACAGCTCCTCATTGCACCTGGGGAGGTGTTCACACATTTTCACAGAATCCCAGAATAGCTGGGGTTGGAAGGGACCTCTGGAAATCACCCAGTCCAAACCCCTGCCAAGGCAGGGTCACCCAGAGCAGGTGACACAGGGACACATCCAGGTGGGCTTGGGATGTCTCCAGGGAGGGAGACTCCATGACCTCCCTGGGCAGCTGTTCCAGGGCTCTGCCACCCTCCATGGAAAGTTCTTCATCCTGTTGAGGTTTCCTCTCTGCATTGAGTCAATAAACTTATTTTTTATAAATGTTACTTCAAGCAGGCCACAGATTTCCTCTAGACTTCGCAGATTTGCTGTTCTCAGTGAAGGATGGAAGCCTAAAAGAGCTGAGTTCTGACTCAGAGAAACAGAAATGTTATTAAAAAGCAACAGGGGACAGTAATTGCACAGAACAAAGTTGTTACAGGAGCACTGATGCCCCGAGGTGGCTGTGAACATGCTTTTTTCACCTACTCGTCGGTGCTTAATTTTTAACTTAGTTCCCAGATCCTGCCAAATTCCTGACGGGCTTTGTTAACTCAGCAGATGGCTCCAGTGAAACCCAGCTACCCACAGGGCAGGCGCTTCCAGGCAGAGACAACCAGACACGCTGCTCTTAATAAATATTTGTCCCTCTGCAGGGTAGGCAAAGAAAACTTCTTAGTGCCTTGTCTGCCTCAATGAACAAATCTTCATCTCTTCATAAACACGATCAGCTCAGACCAGACTGTCCCAGCCAGCAGCTCCAACCAACAGCCTGGACATTCAGGACATCACACTGGACATGCAGGAGTGTCCAGCAGTTCTGGGCCTGTGAAAGCTCACATCATCCCAGCTTCATGCAATGCCTGAGCTTCACCAACTCTGGACATAGAAATTATTTTGCAGGTGATGCAAGTGGAGCTGAGTCACAAACCCAGGAAGCAGCGCTGGCAGGGCACAGCCAGCCCTCAGCCACTGAGAGAAGGGTGGTCACAAACCCACTGGGGCAGGAACATCAGCTCTTAGGGTACAAATGATGCATTTCCATGGCTGGTGTGACCATGGTCACTCTGGTCCAGATGCACATCTGTGTCCCTGCCCACGGGACACTGGGCATTGGAAGGGGCTGCCCAGAGAGGTGGTGGAGTCACCATCCCTGAAGTGTTTAATGAAGCGTGGATGTGGCACTCAGTGCCGTGGTCTGGGTGACAAGGTGGTGTCAGGTCATAGGTTGGACTCAATGATCTCCAAGGTCTTTTCCAACCTGGCCAGTTCTGTGATTCTGTGACCCCAGGGCTGAGGGGCTTTAAGTCCCTTTGGCCCCAAAGCCCCCTGTGATGACTCTGGGACAAACTGACTTCACCCCAAGGACAAGGACCAGGGACAGCACTCTGTTCTGCAGAGGCAGGTCCCCCACTGGGGTGGCACCCAGCCAGACACAGGTTATTACTAAGAGAGCCCATTTTAAAGAGAACAGGCCACAAACCCCACACCCACCCAGGCAGTGTTCACTGATGGCACACACGTGACTCCATGCATCACCTGGCTGCCAAACCAGGAGTGTGCAAAATCAGGAGCAAACACATCTCACCAGCCACCTGCTGCTCCAAGCCATCCCCTGCGGCATCCCCGGATCCCCAGAGCCCCTTGGCAATTCCCCACAGGGACGTTCCCGTGCTCTGAACGTGACCCCCAAGACCCCAAAGCGAGGCACCCCCTCCTCCTCATTTAAGTGAGGCAACCACGCAGGTTTCCCACAACGTGAAGCCAAGATGAGCGTTCCCCAAAGCCCTGTGTGAATGGTGCCACTCCCCAGTGCCCAACGCCAGGCTGGGCACACACAGGAGATCCTTGTAGGACATGGCATTTGCTCAGCTCCACGTTCCCCACCACTGGCAGCTGAGTGTCAGGAGAGGGCTCAGCCAGGGGAGCTGACGCAGACTCTTGGAGATTATATAAATAAATAAAGAGCCCACTCCCAGCCCCGCTCACTCTCCCTCTCCCTTTAAGTAGGTCACTCTGCCTGCTATGGAAATCAGCTCATCTTCAAAGCAGGTTTGTTCGTCTCCTTATCTCCTCAATGTAAGGAAAGTGCAGAGCATTGTCAGAGCAAAGGGTGATTTCAGACTAATTTGATTCACTTCTGTCACGGGTATAAATATGAAAGTGTCCACACTTGTCAGAAAAACCAACTTGAGACACAGACATGAAGGACAGCTGGAAGGTGGCTGCCCTACAGGTGGTTCTGCTTGTGGCCTGCAGCTATGTGTCCCTGACAGGTAACACAATGCAAACGGAATACAAAGGCTCCTCGTGACCTAGCAAGGGGAAGAAAGAAGAAAGAAAAATCTCTTGAATTAGACTGAAAAAGCTCAGGGGACTCACATGAGAGAAGCCCAGCTTACATCAGTTTCAGCCTGAAAATTAGACCCTACCTTTTTATTTCGTTAGCCTAGCAAAGAGCATTCCAATTCGTCCTGGCAATTAATGAAGCTCAGGAGCAAAGCCTGATCCTAACCCTGCTGAAATCCCTGGAAAGAGCAGAGCTTACACCTGCAATGATGAAACCAGAGTCGCTTGGGTTTTCCGAACCTCCCACATGAAGGGATGCAGGCAGGGCCCGCCCACTCCTCAGAAAAATTTACAGGTTGGGCTGCAGGGTTTTAAACCCTGCCAGTGGTTCCACAGAATCCTGGAATGGTTTGGGTTGGAAAGGGACCTTAAAGCCCACCCAGTGCCACCCCTGCCATGGGCAGGGACACCTCCCACTGTCCCAGGCTGCTCCCAGCCCCAATGTCCAGCCTGGCCTTGGGCACTGCCAGGGATCCAGGGGCAGCCACAGCCCCTGCCCAGGGAACAATTCCTGCCCAATATCCCATCCAGCCCTGCCCTCTGGCACTGGGAAGCCATTCCCTGGGTCCTGTCCCTCCATGCCTTGTCCCCAGTCCCTCTCCAGCTCTCCTGGAGCCCCTTTAGGCTCTGGAAGGGGCTCTGAGCTCTTCCTGGAGCCTTCTCCTCTCCAGGTGAACACCCCCAGCTCTCCCAGCCTGGCTCCACACAACAGGCAATACTGAAGGAATAAAGGAATTCCTGAGCTGTGCCCATGCACTCACAGAACACGTTCCTGCTGCTCCCAGTTCCAGCCCTGGTCACTGGACAGGTGACAAGGGACACCTGGGGAGCCGAGCTCTGCCCCAAGGCCAGGCACCCCGGGCTGCTCCCACCCAGCTCCTTTTGGGAAGCTCTGGGAGCGTGGCAGGATCGAGTGTGCAGAGTGCAGGGAATGCACAGAAGGCAGGAAAAGGAATCCCAGGGCTCACAGGAGGCAAGTACTGGAAAGGTTTTGTGTAGCAACATCTAAAAAACGAGTCAAAGAAAATGAACCACAAAAATTTCATTATTACTTCAATGCCCCTATCAGCAATTTTGTTTTAAAAAGTAAACTAAAAATCAGCATTTTAAAACTGAAGTAAAAAGGAAGTTCCTTAGACTGGAAAAGCTTTTGCTTTATGCACCTCTGAAGATAATCGCCTGTACAAGCTCCTGACACAGCACGAGCAAACTTCTCCTGACTCCCAATTGTGCAGCTTCAGCCTGTTCTTTTGCTCCATTGATCCAGGCAGAAGACTCCTGGATCAGCTTTTTTTCCCCCCTCCCCAACTTCTTGAATTTCAACTCCGAAGGCTTTAAGCCGAGGCTCAGCGTGGAGGTGTGGGAAATGCCAAGGAAGGAGCAGGTGAGAAAGGGGAAGTCTCTCTTCTTTTTTAATACTTTTGGGAGACAGAGTGAGGGGCTGCAGGTTGGATTCTGCCTCCAAGAGCAGCAACATTTTGCCTTCTAGACTGCAGAGAGGGAGCCTGGAGCTGAAAGCAGCAGGAAATGAGCTCAGTTTAAGGTACCCACAGCAGGTGTGAGCAGGACCACACCCAATGCCCAGCACCAGGACCTGCAGCACATCCTACCCCTGGCATCACAGCCCTTTCTGCCAAGTCAAGGAATTCTTTCACAGGATGTCAAGTGGAGAGAGTGTATTCCAAGTTTTCACTCACACTCGAGCTTCCTTAAGAGTTTAAGGTTTTAGTTGAAGACTCGAGTCCACCCAGCCCCAAAGCTCTGCCCTGGGCCATGCTCATGAGCTGTGTTACTGCCTGGGCACACCTGCCAAACACTAAATAAAAAAAACCCATAATTGCAGTATGCCTGGAGGCTTCTGAATGTGGAAAGAGCATGATTAATATTAATAAGTGTGATTTCATAGTAGGCAGAAGTACAGAAAATAGACAGCACTGTGCCTTAAACCCTAGAATCAACTGGGATTTTGGCAGCACATGCTGGAGAAGACAGTAGCAGCTGTCAAGTCACAGCTGGAGTTGCCTCTGGTGAAGGTGATTGAGAAATGGGATTAAGGAAAAAAACAACACAACAAGTAAAATTCAAGGTAAAATAACAGGCAGAGGGAACAGACGGCTGAGCTAACAGGCCTGCCTTGCTCGCACAGCAACCCAACAGTTCCAAGTCGCACATTTCCCTTTTTCCTTCAAGCATAGCCCCAGCCTAACTCACACTTTACAAGCTGTTTTTTAACCACTTCTCTGGCATTCTCAGCTCTGTTCTGCAGGGAGGTCACTCACACAAAAAGGCTGTGCTGGGGTGACCCTGGCTGGGCACCACCAAGCCCCTCTGTCACTGCCCTGGGCAGGGGACAGAGGACACAGGGAAAGGCTCTGCGTGGGATAAGGGCAGGGAGAGATCCCTCAGCAGGTGCTGCCATGGGCAAACAGGCTCAGCTGGGGGAAATCAGTTCCATTTCTTGCCCATCAAATCAGAGCAGGAAACTGAGAAATAAACCCAGATCTTCAAACCCTTCTCCACACCCCTCCCTTCTTCCCAGGCTCCACTTCACTCCGGATTTGTTCTCCCTCCTCCCCCTCAGAGGCTCAGGGGATGGGAACGGGGCTCTGCTCAGTCCATCACGCGTTGTCTCTGCTGCTCCTTCCTCCACAGGCCTTGGACTCCTCCCACTCTGCCCCTGCTCCAGCCTGGGGTCCCTCCCAGGGCAGATTCTCCAGGAACTGCTCCAGTGTGGTTCCCTTTATCCATGGGGTCAGTCCTTCAGGAGCTGCCCCAGTGTGAGTCCCTTTATCCATGGGGTCAGTCCTTCAGGAACTGCCCCAGTGTGAGTCCCTTTATCCATGGGGTCAGTCCTTCAGGAGCTGCCCCAGTGTGGGTCCCTTTATCCATGGGGTCAGTCCTTCAGGAACTGCTCCAGGGATCCCTTTATCCATGGGGTCAGTCCTTCAGGAACTGCTCCAGGGATCCCTTTATCCATGGGGTCAGTCCTTCAGGAACTGCTCCAGGGATCCCTTTATCCATGGGGTCAGTCCTTCAGGAGCTGCCCCAGTGTGGATCCCTTTCCATGGGGTCACGAGTCCTTCCAGCACATCTGCTCCAGTGTGGGCTCGTCTCTCCACAGGATCACAGGCCCTGCCAGGACCCTGCTCCAGCAGGGGCTTCCCACGGGATCAGAGCCTCTTCAGACCCCCCTGCTCTGCCCTGGGCTCCTCCAGGGACTGCAGGTGGATCTCTGCTCCCCCATGGATCCCCCTGGGAGCCCCATGGAGCCGGCTGCTGTTGGCTCCTTGGACATGGGGGAAGCTTCCAGCAGCCTCCCCAATACCAAAACCTGGTGACACAAACCCCACACAAAGGTCAGTGTCCTCACAACACCTGCGGGGCCCTAAATGAGATCACCTGGTCCCATCCCACTGTCCCCTGGAGCAGCAAAATGGGCCATGAACAAACCACTCTACTCTTTTCATTCCCACAGGCTCCTTGAGGAGCTGCTGCCCAGGCTGTGACCTCTCAGTCAGCCACATTTCTGCTATTATAAAATTGCCAGAAAATCCTAATGATTAAAAAAACCCAAACAAACAGAGCAGTAAGTCCCAAATCACAAAGGGCCCCACAGCAGCCGCCCCTGGACACACCCTCGCTGACTCACAGGAGTTTATACCACGAAACAATGCTCACAGACACTTCCCGTGTTCTCCAGCACTGCTGCTCCTCTGCCACATCTATTTTTGCTTCCACCGGGGGTCTGGACATCAAAAACCTCCTAATAAAGAACAATCTGAGGTGAGCTCTTCATGCTAGCCTCCAAAAATCACCAATAATACACAATACTTCCTTAAAGCAAAAAGTCACTAGCTTGAAACTAAAACAGCAGCAGCATTTAAAACACCTACTACAAATGCAAACTGCTTCGGAACATCATAATTAGTAAATGGCAAATATTAGGAGTTATGGGAATAGAGATCGTTAAAGCAGACTTTAATCGCCCAGCATCTCTTCCCTTCCGTGTGAAAATCCAGTCAGCACACACTTGCAGCATTAAACCCACATTAAGAAACAAACTGCTTCATTTCTGGAGTTGTAAAAACAAAGGTTAAATATCTGCTTCAGCACAAACCCTGTAATTTTTCCACAGCAACTGTATTGTTTTGCTTTGCACAGCTAATAATACCTGCCCTGCTTTGCACCCACTCATCTCCTGAGCGAGGCTCACGCTGGAATCACCAAACCAGAACAAACATCCAAGGACTACATTTGCCATTAAGGCTTCTGGAAGTACCTCTCCTTTCAGTTATACTTCATTTATATAGAGTAGCAAGTTGAAAATACACTTTTTTTTTTGCAGAGAGCCCTTTTCTCACTATTTGTAACAAAACAAGCAGCTGCACAGCATTCAAATACTCCTGGAGCAATCCAGAGATGCCCCCAGGGCTGCTGCTCCTTGCCTGGACACCCTGTCCCGTCCCCTGCCACCTCTCTCCCTGTCAATTCCGAAGGTCCCCACCCATCTCAGCCTCCTCATCTCCCCCCTTCTCTGCTCCCATGGTTTCTCAGCCCTATTTTTTTTGAGCTGCCAGTTCAACCACTCCACTCATTTTCCCTTTTTAGCCTCTTTTGTCCCTCCGTGGGGACAATGGTACCTGTTCTTGGTACATGGAACAGGGAATGGGCACGACCCCAAGGCTGCCAGAGCTCCAGGAGGGTTTGGACAGCGCTGCCAGGGATGCCCAGGGTGGGATTGTTGGGATGTTTGTGCAGGGCCAGGAGTTGGACTGGATGATCCTTGAGGATCCCTTCCAGCTCAGGACATTCTGTGATTCTTCTCACACATCACTTCCAGAAACATCTGGACCAGTTTGATGGAATTGAAGATAAACATGAACTTAACACTACCTGACCATCTCAGTCTAATGGGAAAAATTATAAACAAATTAAAGCAGTTTCTCATGCTGGAAAAGTCTGGGCAGCCTCAGAATAAAACACTACCAGAGGTGTCTCCACCCAGGTCTGCAGCTTTGGAGTGGATTTCGATATCCAAATCCAATTTCTTTGGAATTTCTGGAATTGGAGCTGGGTGTTTCTGGATATGCAGAGCTGGACATTGAAGGGAATTCCAGGATTTTCCAAACAGCTGCACAAAGAGCATAAATTATGCTGAAGGCCTCCAATGGGGATGTGATGTCCAAGTTTTATTCCTCCCTGTTCTCTGTCCCCACCGCAGCCTGGCAGGCAGCTCTAATCTGCAAGGCCTGGTGCTGCTCTCGATCGAACACACAGCATCAGTAGGAAGGGAAATTTGTGGAAGGAACATAGCATTAATTAGTACTTGGAAGTTGAGCAACTTACTAGGAAAAGACTGATAAAAGTGTAAAGTCCCATTTTACTGCCTAGCCCCTTTCATGACTGTCAGAACAGCAGTTAAACTCCCCCAGAAAGTCATTATTGATTCAGAGCTTGATCCAAAGGCAACTCAAGTCAATATGACCCGACCCTGCAACACCTCCCATGTCAGACACTGCAAGAGGCCCGAGCTACCTCCAGACACTCCTGAGGGCAGGTTTGGGAGGTGTCTGCACGTCCCTAAATCACCTGCATGATGCACCTCACTCACTGTCCCCTCCTAACACAGCACTGAGCAAACAGCCCCACGTCTGAACCATCCCTCTTCGTGCCAGAGAGTGCAGCTCCCCCATCCCATGGGGTAAACCAATCATTTATTTCTCCAGAGACTGAAGGTTTGTTCCTGACCTCTACCTGAGGGGCCTGAAAACCAGACAGCCAGGGTCCACCCTGCCACTTCATCCACAGAGCCCCTGCCCCACCAGCAGCACCTGCTCCTCCAAAGTGACACCTCTGCTTCCCCCAGCTTCCCACAGCCAGGGTCCCTCTGTGTGTCCCTTTATTAATTAGTTTATTAATTGCTGGGGTGTCCTGTGCAGGGCCAGGAGTTGGGCTGGGTGGTCCCTGTGGGCCCCTTCCAGCTCAGGATATTCTCTGATTCTATTAGTTCATTTTCTAACATATCTCCCCTTCAACCTAATCAACATGCAATTAATACAGATTTAAACCAACTGGAGTTTGAAATCCAAAAGTGACAGGGAATTAACACAACTTTAGGTCTAATTCTCCCTCCTCCCAATCTTCTGCCTCACTCTATTGCATGATTTATATTGTTAAGTGGTTTGGGAACAGCCCGTTTCTCACTGGTTTAGAGAACCAAGTATCAGGGACAGGAACCAGTCAGGGCCACTGGGCAAGGTCACAGCCTAAGGGAGGGGGGATCACTTCATCCAGGGCCATTCCAGCCCTTGGGTATGGATGCCCAGCAATTGCCCTGCACAGGAGGCAGAACTGCTGCCCTGGGCAGGGCCCAGCCCTGAACAGGCTGCCCAGGGAGGGGCTGGAGTCTCCCTCAGCGGGGATATTGCAGAGCCCTCTGGGCACAATCCTGTGCCCTGTGCTCTGGGATGGCCCTGCCTGAGCAGGGAGGTGGCACCAGGGACCCTCTGGGGTCCCACAGCCTGATCCACTCTGTGGGATTCCCCAAGGAGGAAGAAGCAAGCCCAGCATCTCTCCTGCCTTGCTTTTTCTGTTCCCACCTCTCTGATGCCAGTTCCAAGGATCCTCAAATAACCAAAATTTGTCTGCAAGGTTTTCTTTGTTCTCATATCATTCCCCACATAAAAACCTCATCTCTTCCCATCCTTGAGACATCCCTTCAGTAATACATAAGGGAACATAAATCCTGAACTTACATATTTTTTCTAATACTACTATGTGTGACTGGTGGAGCATCACACAAAACATCAGAGTTAAAACTGAGCCCTGAGCCTTTCCTGCTGGATCTTGCTGCCCTCAGCAGTGACACCAGTCCCCTCTGATGACAAGAACAGCAACTTCCAGCAGACTGGAATCCCACATTAGGGTTTTGGGCTACACTTAGCAAAGGGAAAGGCACGACATGGTTTACACCAGGGTAATGGTTATTACTCTTATTGTCTTGTCAGAGCAAATAGGGAAAACTGAAATAAAATCCAGCAGAACAGGGGGTTTATGTTCCCAGATATTTAAAGCATTCAGCGTTCCAGCCCACCTCACTGAATGCAGCAAATACTAAAAACACACAAAGGTCAACAAAAATTATTTAAAATCCAATAATGGAATATAAGTGAGCTTTAAAATTCATTAAATGGCTTTTCACTTTTTTATTCTCCTCCTCTGCTTCGTGTTTGTCAAGTGTGATCAAGCAACTGCTTTGGAAGAATTAGTAGTAATTTGGTGCAAACGTGAGTGCCCTCATGATTTCATTTAAAGTGTAATATAGGCAAAGACCCAGAAAGGAATTCTTATCTTAAAATTAACCTCTCACTTTACCTTTATGCTCTGAGAACAGGCACAACCACGGTGGGCCACTACCCTACCCAAAATAGTGCATGAGCTCATGAAGATTAAAACTAAGGTAAAGTCAATTCTGAACCAGCAGGTAAGAAGCTTTGCTCGGCTCTCTGAGGCTCGAGGAAACAGCCAGAGTAACTCGGCTGGGGCACTGCTGGTGTCTGTTAATCCACTGCTGATTTCTCTCTTGTAGTGCTTTTCTGCTTTCTGTGTCTCAGCAGCACTTGGACACACCAAGGAACAGCAATTTGGATTCCAGTGCCCACAACACAGAAAGGCCCTGCTGTTCCATAGAGGAGATGGGAGCAAAGGAAGCCCGGTATCCCATTTGGGTGCTGGGGAACAGAGTCAGAGGGATTAAGGATGCTCAGAGGCAGCACATGGCACAGCTCAGCCCTTCCCAGCCTGAGCCTTCCCCTTCCAGAGCCAGGGAACTGCTGGGGGCACTCACACCTCAAACCACAGGAAGAGACCCAAGACCAAATGGCTTTAAACTGCCAGAGGGCAGGGATGGATGGGATATTGGGAAGGAATTCTTCACTCTCACCCTGGCACAGGGTGCCCAGAGCAGCTGGGGCTGCCCCTGGATCCCTGGCAGTGGCCAAGGCCAGGCTGGACATTGGGACTGGGAGCAGCCTGGGACAGTGGGAGGTGTCCCTGCCACAGCAGGGATGGAATGGGATGGGCTTTAAGATCCCTTTCCAACCCAACCCATTCTGTGATTCTAAGTCATTTCCACTTGCACATAGCTGAGGGTACTAAAGGGGAGAGGGACCAAGGCCTCCCCTTCCCTCCTTCCTTCCCGAGCATCCCATGCTGACACATCACACCGCTGGTTTCTCTGCACTGGAATTAAGTTCCCATGTGCACCATGGCACACCAGCTGTGAGGGAAGATGTGCTGACTGACTGCGTGTGACACAGCCCCAGAGCTCCAGAGCTCTCTCATTTTCCCTGCCAGCAGGAAGAATGGTGCTCCTGCACACCAGCCTGGGTCGCAGAGCCCAGGGAGATCCCTATTTTTAACACATCCATTAAAGCAGAGTTCTCAGATTACTCCCCCAGCAGAGCCAGTGATGCTGTCGGTGTTTCCTGTTCCAGGGCAGAACAAGTGCTGGGACATGGCAGACAGCCCTTGGCATCGCTCTCTCGGGTATCAGGGATCAGAATGAATCCCAGGGAGGAGCCCCTGGGAGGGCAGGATCACAGCAACGGGGATTCATTACACAGCGAGTGCCGAGTATCAGATTTTAAAAAGGAAAACACAAACTCTGGTTTTTATCCAACTCACCAGGAATTTTATTCCTTTTTCAGGCAACTTTGCATCCCCCCAGGGACCCGAGCAGCAGAGCCCTGAGCTGCACCCTGAGCAGGCTGTGATGGCTCAGCACAGCCCTCTCCTCACACAGTTTTACGTCTCATTGCATCATTCCTGCATTATTTTTAGATAACCGTCAGGGGATGTCAGAATGTGGGTCGATAGCTATTAGATTTATAGGCAGAAATAGCAAGGCTTGTAACTATAAGGTGTAAAGCACTCAACAATTTCTAGAACAAATCTGACCGTGGGGACTGGGGGCTGGAAAATACAGTTGCTTGTACTCCCAGAACTGTTTAGGAAAAATAATCTCCGTGCTGCTCGGATCCATTTCTGGAGTTGAATCACTGCTGTTGACTCACAGGAGGGTCAATACCCCGAGTATTCAGCTTGAACAGCCCTTTGCAGACTTTGATAAGGACACCTTACCAAAAATAAGCCTCTCTTTTAAATTTAATCTATCAACATGCAGAATGCCCTCAGCTACATCCCGTGGCTCAGGCGTGTCTGGAGGAGCTGGAAGCTGGCAGCCTGCCAGCAACATCTGGAACAGATGTTCCATTTTAGGCAAAGATTAGTGGTGTGAATCACAAAATCAGTAAAGCCTCCTTAGGTACCTGAGAAGGCTCATTTCCCTCTGCTGTTGTGCCCTGTTAACAGGTGGGTTTCTCACAGGCTGCATTTTCTGATCAGCAACACTCGTGCTCTCTGCCAGGAGAGGGTAAGGAGGGAGGATGGTGGCCTGGAATGGACCAGAAGATTCTCCAGAATCCAAGCACATGGACAGCACATGCCTAAAGCCAACTTCATCCGTCAATCCTGCCTGGTGAAGAGGGGAGATCTCCAAGACAGCAAGCACAGGATTGCTCCTCAGCAATTCCTGCTGCCCTACAAAGGCCTCAGGGTATCCAGGATGCTTTGGGAGCCCAGCAGGGGAGACCTCCACCCAGGCAGAGTCCTGCCTTCTGGAATGGCAGCTGGAAGCCTGTAGGCACTGAAACATCTCTAGATGTGCCTGCTTCTCCAAATACATCCAATTCTCTCCCTGGAGACACAATAGGACACGGCTGATCCAGACTGAGGCTTGCAAACACCACTGTTATTCACATAATTACAGCACCTCTGTAGGTGTTTTGTATCCTTGGGGAGATATTTCTCACAGCTGCACAACTGAACAGGCAGTGTAAATCTAATGTACCTGTGTGAATTCTGCCAGCCAGGTAAGCTTCTGTTCTCCATTCAGGGAGACCTGAATTAATATGCAAAACTAAAACACCACTGTTGTCACTGTGTTCTGGTCACTGCTGTTGCAGCCCATGAACCCTGTGTTGTCTCTGCACGACAAATGCATTACTGGCTTATTACTCATTCGTTGTCAATGACAGGGAATATTTGGATCATGATGCCAAACAACCATCAAACCCCCAAATTATCTATCAGTTCCTTGTCAGATGGGTTGCAAACTAAATGTCACATTCATGTCTGAGCTTCCAGATGCTTCTAAATGTCTATCTTAGCCTCATCTTTTAACTCTGTTATTTCTCTAAGAAGTATTTCCTTTATTCATTCCTTGATCGGTATCAAACCCAGTTCTCAGGAACCTGCTAGGAATAATTTACAGGCAGCAGCTCTCAGGTGCCTTGAGCCTGTGCAGACCTCTCTCCTGCTGTGAGGAAGTTTAGGCTAAGAACTTCTAAAAGCAGGTACTGAATGCATAATTTGCATTATTCCTACTAGGGAATACGGCAACCAAACCTGTTGGGTACATCCTAAACATTAAAGTGGCAGTTTTCATCAAGTTGCTATATAATATGTAAAGGCCATACAACATAATACAGTTATTTTCTACTTCAGAAACATCCTGGGAGTGGGATAGACAGGCAAGCACCATCCCAGCTGCTCTGTGACAACCATCAGTTAACACAGCAGCCACATCCCCATCCTTTATCACTTATCTCCACATCACCATTTCTTATATCAAAGGATTTCACCCACCAAGGCTCTGCTCCTATGAAGAACTGTTTTAGTTCAGTAACATCATTAAAGTTTGGGCCCTTCTGCCTACAAACAGCTTTTCCCTGCTCTCAGTTATTTACACTTAGTTATTTATCTTAATCAGGGGATTTCTTAGCATTTAAGTTAATATATTACCTACCTGTTAAAACCTTAATATTACCAGACTGTGGGTGTAGTGCTAGTACACTCTCCTAAATGCTGATAAAACCACTTTTAATCTGACTTATTTACATATATAATTTCTATACTCAGTGGTTAGCTAAGTTTGTAATGTGTTTGGAGGATGATAAGTGTTAGAGAAGATAAGCATTATCTTATCCTTATGGGAAGCAATTCCACGTATCTCCAAAGTGTTTTAAGTTAATTAAGTGCCACTTTACAAGGATAGCAACACCGTGCTGAGGGCTGTGGTTCAGTGTCAGTTCCATGTCCATATGCAACCCTCCCAAAGTTAATTTCCTAATTGGATAAGCAGATGAGAGCAGAGCCAGACACACAGGAGGCTGCTGGCATGTGCTTGGCCGTACCTCAGCACATTCACATTATTCCATGTGCAAAAGCACAGATGCAGGCTGCCTTAAAAAATGAACACAGGCTTATTTCACCCCCAAGGAATGTAAAGTTCCTCTTCAACATTTAACATTTGGTAAAAGCAGCAGTTTAACCTGTGCATTTCTTTAGCATGGGGGAAGAAGCCCTCTCTGCTCACCCCTTTTCTGGCCAGCTTCACTTCAGCACTCCTTCATCACTTCTCTCTCTTTTACAGCAATTTACAAAGAGCTGTAATTCTCCCTGATCTTATACATCAAGTTGGACGGGGCTTGGAGCACCCTGGGATAGTGGAAGGTATCCCTGCCCCTGGCAGAGGGCTGGAACTGGGTGGTCTTTAGGGTCCCTTCCAACCCAAACCATTTTCTGATTCTATGATCTGTTGAGAGACTCTAAAATAAAATGTAACAGAAGAGCTCTGGATGAGTCAGCAGTGCCCTTCTGTTCTCTGTCTTACCAGTATTTAGCTTGAAGTTCAGACTTTTTGTACTATTTTCCCTCACTACTCAGGTAGATGCCACATCATCCCTGTGTCATTGGCTTCCAGGCAGCTGAGCACTTACTGGAGTCTGCTGCTGCTGTGAACCCACCACTATCCACCAGCATCCAAAGCCCTAGGGAGGGAGCTTGTGGCCTTTGCACTGCTCAGAGGCTTTAATCCAAGAGCCAGACCTCTGCTGGACACAGAGCTGGAAGGTGGCTGCCTGGGAGGTTCCTCAGGTCCCCAGTGAGCAGCACAAGTAACCTGCTCACATCTTTTCCAGGTGCTCAGCTATGGCCGGTACAGGGGATGGCTCCCCACACCCAAAACCAGGGTTTATTTAGTGCTCTCTCCCCCCTGCACCCCCTATTTTCCAGTGGCAGCACCATTTACTGACCCACCCTACTGAGAGGGTCTCACAGTACCTCTGGACACTGGACACAAACACCAGCTGTCCTCAAGCCATGTCACTCACCCTACAGCCACTGTGATGTTAAAGCTTGGCCCACCTTTGCTCTCTCAAAGTCTTATAAATGCCCAATTCCTCAAATTCCTCATGGTCATCACTGAGTCATACATACATTAGCCTCAGAAGAATGGCATTAGCTAATGGGAAGACTTTGCCCAGCACTGCCCAGGAAGCAGCACACGGCTCCTGAAAATGCTGAATGCTCCCTTCTGAGTCTCTGCTCCCTGCAGCTCCTCACCTGGTCACATAGCACAGAAACCCCCTCTTTGTAAGCACAGAGACAAACTGAAAAGTTCATTTGTGCAAATCTCCGTGACGTTGAAATAATCTGGATCACAATTTGTGCTTATGTAAATGTCAGCACACAAAAAACCAGGCTTGGATCAGAAAGACAAGTTGTAGTTAACACCCAGAGTAAAATACACACATTCCTTTCTGACCTTCATTAGCTTTCTCTGGACATCTGCTGGACAAAAGAATTCCATCCATAGCAGTGACTGCAGAAATTACAAATCCTCTGAACTCCCAGATCACTGCCTGCACATACAAAGCCCTCCATTCCAAAGGGTGCCCTCATACCTCTCTGTGTGGGAGCCATCAGTTAGAGACCAGCAAAGAGCAAACCCCACACAACCTGTGCAACGAGTTAAAGGGCTTTCAGAAATGAACAGAGCAAATGTACAGATTGAGCCACGTTTGGGACAGCTCTCCTTGCCCAGAGAGGAGTAAGAGGGAGCCTGGTGTTATTTCCAGAGTGGCATGGCAGAGAAACGTCATTCAGACACTACGATTGTGTCAAATCCCTCCTTTCCCAGCGCCAAGGCAGTGTTGTTTAGGTGTTTTCATGGCTGACCTTTACAGAGATAAATAAATACACAGACATAAAACATGAGGGCTGCTGTACCACCGAGAGCTGTTATTTCCAATCTGCTTTATACTACATGACTCACAAACCAAACCCACAGCAACGGTACGATCAGATTGCTCATTTCATCTGTACAGAATGGAGCTTTTGAAGAGATTCAGGTTTTTAAAGATGGCTTCAACTCCCACTGAAATCCAGCCAAGTCCTATAATGCAGAAGAAATCCATAGCTGGCTGCACCCAGACTGGGTTGTAGTTTCTCTCTTTGGCCAAACACTTCCCAATGCTCTGTGAGGTGCAGGCTTTCCACATGCCACCCTACGAGATACTTTATTCCACGATTTTGTAGCTGCTAAACCACAGGTCAGAAACATGACCTTTTAGAACCAAATGAAACATGACCTTTTAGAACCAAAAGAGAAATCTCTCAGTGGGTCGTGCAAGGAGCTTGGCCCAGAGCTGAGGAGGGCTTTATGAGGCACCAGCACAAAACTACCCACGTGAAAATCAAGGAGAAGTGGTGAGCTCCTATTTGCACACTTCCAGCAGACAGGAGATTTTAGAGGTGCTCCTCAACTGCCCAGGATGAATGCTGATCAAGGCACAGAAAATTCCTGGAGGGGAAGCCAACCCAGCTGCTCCTCATCCTCAGTCCCTGGGACTGTCCCAGTGCCCCTGACGGCTTCCTTTCAGTGCTGGTGGGTGGTGGTGGGGTTCACCTGGCCCCCCACATCTTGCTGTAAACCCGAGCCCTGCTGAAGCACGGCTCACAGCCACCCCTCAGAGCACTGAGCACACTGAGCTTCTCTCAAAAGCACATGTACCAAATATACACTTGACCCAAAGTTACATAAGCACCGTGCCAGAGCTATTTTTCAGCCAGACTGATCAGCGCTGCTATAAATCACCCCAGGATGCAGAGGCCAGACAAGATGTCACATTTATGTGCTCAGCTTTCTGCCTGCCCTGAGAAAACGTTTGTGATATGCCAACATATCTATTCCCTCTCTGCCTCCCCTGGTGTGTAGGTGCATGACTGCTGCTCAGCACTGAGCAGGCTCCAGCACAGCGCTCCCCGTGCCCACAGCAGCCTGGGGACAGCACTGAGCTGTCCGTGCCCCTGCAGCGCGTCTCAGCAGCCCCGGCCAGCGCCAAGAGCAGCCCCCAGGGCAGGGCAGGGAGCCCACGTTAACCTCCACAGAAGGGCAATAACCGATAACCTCAGCTCACCCTGTGTGTGTGCAGGGATAGCAGACTGCTGCATGATCCCTTGTCCTATCCTAGTCCAACGCCCTGGTGTAAGGGTCCTATCCTGAGCTGCAGTTACTGCCCAAATAACTGCCTAAATCCTCCTGGAAACTTATGCCCTAGCAGGATCCAGGAGCAGGCAATTTCACAGTGTGACTGCAAATAACATTCAACTTTCTACCTTATTCCTTGTTATTCTTACGCTTCACCTCTGTTTATCACCCAGCAGTGCTGCTTCAACATCTCGTGGTGCCAGGCACAGGCAGGACAGGTTTCTCACACGAGTGTATAAAGTAGGAATATCAATAACACTTTCCTCCTCAGCTGAGTGCTCCAGTGCTGTCCCCAAAGCCACTGCCTGAGCCAAGTGCTCCAGGAAAGCCACGCTGCATCCCTGCACCTGCCTCTCCTCCTGGTGCAAAGGGACACCAGCTACAGCCCAGGTTCAGCACAGAGACACAGCACACACCAGCTCTTGGTTCAGCACAGCACAGAATGGGGCATGAGCTCCATATTCCAAACTCAGAGAGGGAATCACACTGACACTGCCAGAAACACCAACTCTGCTCATTCCGACACACAGAAACTCGCAGGCATTAAAACTACGGCGATTGGAAGCAATAAGCAAGACCCTGGATTGAAATTGCACCCCCAGTTGTGAATCTGTGGGGAACAACTTTTAAAAAATCAGCTTCCACAGTGAGTGTTTTAATTAGATACCTCACCTAGATTTTCTTACATCTCTACAACGTGTTTCTCTATCCTGCACAGCATCTCTAAAACTCCCTTTCCACATCTCAGAGCTACTGAACCTGGTGAGATTTTAATAGAAATCCCTTTTCTGTGCTATAAAGAGAAGCATTACTTGAGATTTTAATTAGCAGTTGTCAGTGCTGAGCCATAGGAAATACTGAATAGTTTGCTTAACTTCTTAGAGAAAGTGCTTTTGCTTTCTGACCTTCTGCACTCAAATGATGCAACACACTTGAGCCATTAAAAACTCCTTTCCAAACCCAGCTCTGTAGGAGTAAAAGCCATTCCCTCGATCGATACACACTGTGCTGCTCCAACCCGTGTTCGCCCACTGCACACCCGGCTTGTTTGATGCAGAAATCGTGCCACTGTCATTTTCTGACCGCCGCTGTAAATCTGAAAGGCAGCATTCTGTTATTACCATTTCCCTCCATCCTGTGCAAGGTACCCCGGGCTTTAAACACACACGGAACTTGGAAATCAGATGCTAAATCGATTCAGTGCGTCAAGAGCCCGTTTGCACAACAACAGAAAGGAGAGCAGGGGTCCGTCATGCAAACTTCAGGCAAGGCGGGCACCTGCTCCGAGCCTCGGTTCACCACCGACCCTACCCCAAAGACATTAAAGAGCAGGAGAACTACTCCTACCATTCAGCTGCCTGTAGACAATGTCTTCTAGGAGCGAGAGCCTCTTCAGCACTGCATCCTGGATGGAGCTGATGCCGTGGGCTGTCAAGTTGGCCACTTCTGCCCTGGGATGGATGTCATGGAAGGAGTCGCTGCTCTTGGTCGTGATGGGTCTGCACTTGGCCAGGAAGAGGACGAAGCCAGCCACGGCGATCAGGTTTAACACCAGCAGGACTTTGACTCTCCTCAAAGAAGCCATCAAACTTCCCGAGGGGCCCCGCCAGCCGCCGCGCTGCCGGCAGGGCTATGGGAGCGGGCAGGCGGCCGCCCGCCGCTGCGCGCACATCGCGGGGAGCGCGTCCCGGCCGGCCGGGCTGGCCGCACGACCGCGGCGGCGAGCGGAGCGGGAGGGCTGGCGAGCAGCGGCACCGCTCGCCCAGGCGCGGCAAGCCCGCCCCGGACTACGGCCCCGCAAAGGAGGCGCGGCCGGGGCCGCCCGCCCCGCTCCGCCCGCCGCGCTGCCGCCGCCGCAACTTCATGCCCCGCGCAGGGCGGCCGCGCCGGGGCTGCGGGGCGGCCGCGGGGCCGAGGAGCCCTGCGGGGCCGAGGAGCCCTGCGGCAGCAGCGGCGGCAGCGCCGGCTCCAGCGCCGACCCCCGCCCGCCTCCCGCCTCCGCCGGCCCGCGGGGCCGCTGCTGCGCGGCGCGGGCCGGGCCGGCGCCCCCTGCGCGGGCGGAGCGGGGCCGGGGCCGGGGCGGGCGGGGGCGCGGGGCGCCCGCCCCTCACGGCGCCGGGGAGGGGGCGGCGGAGCGGCCGCGGCGGAGCCCCCGCCCCGCGCAGGGCCGGCGGCTGCGGCAGAGCCCCCGCGCAGCGCCCGCGCCTGCGGAGAGCGGCCCGGCCGCCGCCACAGCCCGGCACGGAGGCCCGAGCGCGGCGCGGGGGCCCGGGGGCCGCGGCGGGGCCGAGCGGGCAGCGCGGCCGGCATCGCTCCCGCCGGCCCTGCGGGGTGCGGAGCGCCGGGGCCGTGCGGGGGATGCGGAGTGCCGGGGTGCCGGGGCCGTGTCGGGATGCGCAGTGCGGGGTGCGGAGCCTGGGCTGCCAGGGCCGTGCGGGGATGAGGAGCGCGGGCTGCGGGGTGCCGGGGACCGGGGCCGTGCGGGGATGCGGCCGCGGGGCTGTAACGGGGGGAGATGGGGCCGCTCGCGGTAACGCGGTCGGGCTGCTCGGTGTCACAGAAAGTTTGAGCCCCCCGGGCCGGTGCGTGGCCCTCTCGTGGATACTGCTCCCCCCGTTCCCGGATGGAAGCTTTGTGCTCTCCCTCGGAACCCTGGCTTTCCCGACCCCGGCACGGAATGACAAAGAAAGCTTCCCCAGGCTCCCCAGGCCTTCCGAGCCGGAGCGAGGGAATGACTTCAGAGCTGTCACCACTCTCCTTAGTAAGGATCGTCAGTACCTCAAACCCTGACATGAGGTAAAGTGATAAACATCATAAACTACAATTCACATCCAACGTTTTAATGGCAGAAAGCTGAATCCTCTCATGAGAGCACAGCCACTACTGAACAACCCCAGTAACCCCCCTCTTCCGAGCTTTATCCATGTGCCACAGTTAACCCTGCCTTTCAGAAAGATGGCACCAACACGGATTAGAAATTCAAACAACCTTGAGTCATTGTATCCTACAAGGCAACTTTTCAAAAGGTAAGAATAACCCCTCTCACCTTCAAGCCATAATTAAAAAAAAAAAAAAAAAGAGAAACAAAAAAATCAATGCCATGGAAACAAACCTAAAATTGCCTTGGAGGATTTGGAGTTTTAATTTTGTCCTAGCTGTACATGAAGTCTTTTATGGCTTCTGTGTTCAGACCCAGGATCCTGCTACAAACCTGGAGAAGAGACAGGCACATAACTCATAGTCAGACCCTAAAATACTGTGGTCAGTCCAGCAGGTTCATTATTCTGCTAAGACGGTGAAAATGTGAATGATGTGCGTGACATAAAGCTAGAAGTACCTCAGAAATTGCTGAAATCCAGCTTTTGGCAGGCACTGAGGGGAAGCTGGTTTGGGGGTTCTACAGGGGTGTTTTGGCACATGATAAACAGAAGGTTTGTTTCCAAAGCTGACAACTGAGATTTTTCTTCTCTATAAATAAAAGCACTTTTTATTAAACAAATAAACAAACACCACCCCAACTTGGCAGAGTAGTTTACCAAAAAGGGAAACCACATGGCCTCAACTGCCAGGAGCAGAAATACTTGTGCAAGCAGAAAAGTACCTGCTGCTTATTCTGAAGCAGTCTGGGATAAAGACTCATTCCCGTTGTCCTTCACTACCACTGCTCCCACTGAAGTCAGGCTGGTGCATTACACAGAAGCAGCAAGATCTATTTTAATTATAAACCAGTTTGGGAAAAGCTGGATTTAAAAACGTTTGGCACGTGGCTGTTACAGATGATCCCAATGGAAAAAAAATAATCTTAGGATCTTAAAAAAGAGAATGCAAGAATTTGAAGCAGCTCCTTGCTGAAGCACAAGGTGAGCATTTTTGCCACCAGTTTCTTTAAGAAAGGAGCAGAATTAAGTCCCCAAAAAAGCAGGAGGGAGGGAGAAAGCCACAACTGCCCTTAGGGTGACAGATGGCCACAGGGCACCTGGCACCGTGAGTGTGTGTGGTCCCGGGGAAGACAGCATGGCAGGAGAAAATAAAGATGTCCCTAAAAAATGCAAGGAAAAAAATATCTCTGTGGGAAATAACACGAGAGCAAAAAAATTCAGAATACACATGTGCCAACAGCCCCCCTGCCCTATCCGGGACGATTACCTTCCAAAAGCTCCCCAGGTGTCTGTTGTTGCTGCTGCTGTTCTTTTATTCGGGGGAGAGGCAAGCAGCAGACCTTGAAGCTGTTCTGGCTGACAACGATCCCATCACCTGGGACTGTCCCCAGCCCAGCTACATCTGCCTGCAGGAGAGCTGGCCCTGCTGCTGGCCTCGGGGGCAGCTGGGCAGTGCTTCCCTTTGCAGAACTCCTACGGGAACCAGCCTGAGGAAAATCTGATCCCCCTTCCTGAACTGGTTTGCAGCATTCCATGTTCCACAGGCCCCTTCTGCCGTGCCACTCTCAGAAGTAATGATTTTCCCTTCCTTTCTTTCATGTGGGAGAAGTTATTTTGGTTTTGTTCAGTTGTACTCCAATCACTTGTGGCCTGAGGACCAAGCAAACCCCGAAGTATTCACACCAAGCATCACATTCCCTTCAGTGTGTCCTGAGAAGCTCCCCCCAGCATGTTCTGAACAAGGCTCAGCTCTCTGGGACTGCCAAGGAGCCAAATGCCACCTGTGCCACCAGAGCTGCAGAATTATCCACAAACAGATCCCTCTGTACCTCCCCTACAGCAACAAGAGAGCCGAATGCTTTAGATAACAAACAACAATCAGGATCCAAGAGTCCGCTGAGTCAGAGACTCACAGAATCACCGAGGCTGGGAATGACCTCCAAGATCACCGGGTCCAAACATCAAGGCCGCCCCATCACCCTGCTCAGCACTAACCCCTGTCCCCAAGGACCACATCCACACATTTTTGGAACACTTCCAGGGATGGTGACTCCACCCCTGCTGTGGGCAGCCTGTGCCAGGCCCTGACCACCCTTTCAGTGATGAAATTTTCCTAATATCTAATTTAACTTCAGCTTGAGGCTGTTTCCTGTCACCCTGCCCTGAAGATGGACACCAACAGGACACTGCTGTAGGAGACCAGGAGAAGTTATGCTTTGTGGCATTCCAGTCCTGAGAGTGGCTTCCCCACCCATATTTCCTTAGAGTTTTGCACCCCCAGAACAGTGAACTGAATCTCAACAGCAAATCCAAAATGGTAGCTTGAAAATGTTTGACAAGACCCCACTCTCTAAATCAGGGTTCAACCAAGGCATAGCTCAGCCTCCACTGGAGAGTGTGGAGGGTTTTTTTCTATTTTTCATCCTTTTTTTTTTTTTTCCATCTTCATTACATTCCTACCAGCGGAACAAAAAAAAAAGGCTTGAAACATTGTTACTAAATAGAGAGGAAGAACTAAAGGACATGGCTCAGTATCGGGCAGAGATCAGTTTGCATGTCTAATAGAAAAATTCTATTTTTGCCCATTCCAGTGGAGTTCTGTGAAAAGCACACACGCACTTTTCAAGTGCTAGCCAAAATAATTACTTCTCTCCTTCTGTGGGGGGAAAAAAATCCACTAAATCATGAATATTCAATGGATTGGTTAATGACATAGTAATGCTTTAGCTGAAATCTTTGCTCCTTAAAATACAGCCAACACGAGCTGCCAGTTACAAGAAGAATTAAAATTACAAAAATAACTTGATTTGCAGAAGTTATCATCCCCCGATCGCTTCAGGAGTGTGTGATGGTAGCATGATACCATGACAGATCTGGGGCAGACTGTCTTCACAATCTGCAAGATGTAAAACAGGCCGGAAAAAATAGTTTATGTTACTCACTGGAGCTTCTGCCAGTGCTGGGGGTTCTGCAGGGCACGGGTGCCTTCCCTCAGCACCAGCTCAGCTCTCTCCCAGCTGATCCCAGGCCCTGCACCCAGTTACATTTCCAGCCTTGTAGCACCAGCACAAAGGAAAAAAAAAAAAATGCTTGGCTCTTTTAGCTAAATTTCCTTGAGTTGCATAAATGAGCCTTTCTGTGACCAACTCCCTGTATGAGAACAATAATCGGCTAAAGAAAAAAACAAACAAAACTGAACAAAAATCTGCAGAAAAGGTTCAATTTAAAGCCAGTTTTGCTTCCTCTGAATCTTGCTGTGAGTGCAATTGAGTTATTTCTTTGTTTTCGGGCTTCAGGTGGTGCTTAGGAGTTGCATCTTCCCTTTTTTCTCTCAGGCTCTCAAGAATTTCTGATTATTCAGCCTTCATTTTGTTGCTTTGCCACTCAAAACCACCTCTGAGAAAGCCCCACGTCCATCAGGTAGGTGAATTCAAGCCTCCATGTTGCCTATGAACTCTGTTTTTCCCACTGGAGTTTTCTCCATGCCAGAATCTGCTCCCTGCAAGGGTCACCAACATCGCTGTGAGGCCCGGGCTGGTGAAATGAGTGAAACTTGTATAGAAAGATGTTTTATCATTTTCAGAAGCCAATATTCCAAAGCTGATGGCTCACTCTGCTCTCTCTGAGCCATTTCTGACAGTACTTAGGCACGTTTTTAACATCAAGGAGTGAACCCTTTATCTCCAGCCTTAACGTTCTTCTCCACTGTGGGAACAGCTAATGCACAAAAGTAACTTTCCTCAGTGTTATCTTCAAAGCTGGGAACATATTTAGTTCCCTGTTACAATAACTCCATTCATATTTCATGAATGTTTAAGTTCAGCCTGTGAGCATGGACAGCTCATCACTGATATATTGGGGAAATGCTGTGAAAAAACAAACAACTTATTGTACTTTTAGCTTATGAGATTGCTTTATGGCTCCCTCAAGGATATTAAAAAGATCTTTGCTATGGTTATCAATAAGTATCTTTCAGGATCAGCATTTATAAAGCTTCTAGAATGGCTTCAGCTCTTGGCTGACTTCAGAAATTAAGGACCTCACTCCCAAAAAAACAAAATCATAGCTTAAAGTCAACTATTCTTCAGTTTGGTTGCTTTGAACTTCAATATTCATCTTGATGACCAGAGTCTAATTCTTAAATCATTTTATTATTAGAGCTGGTTTGAAAAGCTTCAGCTTCTTTCTTGAAAAACAGGGGGGAAGGGAGAAGAGCAAGAGGAGCAAGTTCATTGAAATTTTGATAAATCATCAAAAAATCAGAAAATCCATTTTAAATATTGACTTTTTGTGTGACTAGAAAATAAATTCTCTCTTATTTCTTTTTCATTACAGAAGATACTTATATGGCCAAAGTTATTTCAGCACCTAATAATCACCTGATAGTCCCTGAGCCAGGGAATACCATTGTTTCTTCACGTTACACCAGCAAAGAAAAAGATGCCTGAAGACCTTTGAAAAAAACCACAGAATCTCAGACTGGTTTGGGTTGGAAAGGGACCTTAAAGCCCATCCCATTCCACCCCTGCCATGGGCAGGGACACCTCCCACTGTCCCAGGCTGCTCCCAGCCCCAATGTCCAACCTGGCCTTGGGCACTGCCAGGGATCCAGGGGCAGCCCCAGCTGCTCTGGGCACCCTGTGCCAGGGCCTCCCACCCTCCCAGGGAACAATTCCTTCCCCATATCCCATCCAGCCCTGCCCTCTGGCAGTGGGGAGCCATTCTCCTGGGGTTTAAACTCCCAAGGGAACCAAGAGATGACACAAAGGAGCTGGCCAGGACTAAAGCCTTTAGGAGCCTTGAGGACAAGAGGTCATTTTGTCACCAGACCCTTGAGTCCCAGGCTGACACACTCAGCTGACACACTCACCAGCACCACAGTACGGCCATGCCAGTGGGGAGCAGGGAAATGCTGAAGGATCCCAAAGCCAAACGGCAGCATCCCTGTTCCTGTGAACATCAGGACTGCCTTTCCATGGCTGTCAGAAGGGCAGATCTGCCACTGCAGCCAAGACAAAGCCCAGAAGTCAGTATCAAGACAAAGATCAGAAGTCAGTGTGCTTGGATGGAGGAAGCCCCTCAGGGCTCAGCTGTCTCCCCAAAAGCCTGGTCTTGCCTCCTGTAGCAATCTGGCCTGTCCCACAGCAGAGCAGAGTCCAGAGATGGAGCATCCCCTCTCGGCTGCTACTTGAGCCTGGCTCTGAGGACCTTCTGGATGCTACAGCTCATGCTCAAGAGGGACTTCTTATCCTGTGACTTAGACCAAGCCCTCAGCTTAAGGTCAAGGCTCAAAGCCTTTTCTGAGCCCATGGACTCCTGGGGATGCCCTGCAGGGCTCTGCCCATGCTCCTGCTCCCCCCAGCAGGACAGTGCTGGGCAGGATGAGAGTCCAGAGTCACGGAGATGGCACTGAAGGTACAAATCCAAGACTTGGCCATAATGCAGCCACAGATGCCAGCTGGAAACTGACACCTTGCTTTATTCCTTATCCATGAGAGCCCTCTGTGTGTTGATCTCAAAATACAAAGTGTTGTATTAAAGAAAGCAAATTTTTAAAAAATCCTGTGTGTTTTACAAGCCACTTTGCACAAACACTTGCCTGCTTATTTCTTTTCATGTAAATCTTCTTTTGCAGCACTCAGATGTCTCTTGCACTGTGCTTAAACTGTATCCCAGCCATGCCAGGGCAGTGTTTATCCTGCTGTGGTTATGAATGATAGGCTGACCATCTGCAAATAACACACTGGTTTAACCCAAAAAATTTAAACCTCCCTATAAAGAGGAACCACAGATGGCAACAACTGCTTGACAAATGCCAGTGTGAACTGCACCACACTGATTAAGTATCACTGATTGACATCAATAAATTCTTGCTGCAGAATTTAGAAGATGCTTCTCATAAATATTTCAAGAGGTCTGCATCCCAGAAAAAACAGTAATTCAGAGCAGTTCTTAATGTTTAGAAAATCAAGTAGGTCAAGAAACAGACATATATGTGTTTACACTCTGAGTTAAACAACTGAATTTCCCTCTCAGGCAGCCTTTTGTTTTATTTTGGGACTCTATATATGAACTGTGTTCCCAGTTCCCAAAACACCGAGTGCCTGTCTCAGCAAAACCTCACAGGTGCTGTGTACCCTTGCAGAGTTCAGTGAAAGGTAGAGTGGGAAAACCAAAACCAAACTGGATTTTATTTCAGATTTGCTGTTGATTCATTGGCTGTGTCCAGGCAAAATGCCCAGAGCTGAGTTTTCAGGGTAGTTACAGAACTGTAGCATGGCTTGGATTGGAGAAGACCGTAAAGCCCTTCTTGTTCCACCCCTGCCATGGGCAGAGACACCTTCCACTGTCCCAGGCTGCTCCCAGCCCCAATGTCCAGCCTGGCCTTGGGCACTGCCAGGGATCCAGGGGCAGCCCCAGCTGCTCTGGGCACCCTGTGCCAGGGCTTTGTAAATCCTATGTCCCCACCTTTCCTGTCAGCTCTCTCAGCCTTTCCTCAGAGAGGAGCTGCAACCCTCCATCCCTCTGATCATCTTGTCCCTCTTCTCATGGGTCAAATACTCAGACACTCAGCTGAAGGCTGCAGCGTCACAAGGGCTGAACAGCCCGAGCTCCTCAGCTCAGCACTGGTGCCAGCCACAGGGGGTGGTTGGTTTGGGAGGTGGGGTCGCAAAACTGCCAATCCCAGTGTGGAGGCCCCCAAAAGGAGCTCTTTGCAGGTAGGAATCTCCTTTTTACTGCAAATATTCTCAGCTGGGGAGTCACTCACAGAGAACCCTGCTTAATGTTTAGGTGAAACTGCAGTAGGAGATTGGGACAAAACAAAGCAGAGTTTTGGCTGGGAGGACAAACCGGGGGGGCTGAGCCTGCTCCACTCCCACCAGGCACTGGATGGCGAAGCTGCAAAGGAAAGCAGATCCCAAGGCTCAGTCAAACCTGTGACTTCCTCCATCCAATGAAAACTGGTGCCCAAAATAGGCTGTGATTTCTCCCCCGCCACAAAATCAGGCTCCAAGCACCATTCAGCGACCAAGCCCAGCCCACCATGCCCCAGTGACAGACGACTCCAGCCACTGCCAGGCACAAACATCTCCAGCCTGATCGAACAGCTGAGTCTCGATACTTCACAAGTACAAATTGGCTGTTTTTGTATAGCCTGAGTAGTTACTCAGCTACCCTGAAGGGATTGTTCTTAGCTTTGAAGATTGCTGCTTTCATTTCACAAGAATGGCCAGAAAGATTTTCCATTTTCTTTCCAACAAAAGCATTTGTTGTGGGGGAAGGATATGACATCTTTAAGGAGGCAGGGAGAGAAAATGATGTGCTAGACCCTGCCTCTGAAATAATTCTGAAGGAATATACATTTGCATCTAGGGCTGAAGGTCTCACAGAGTAGCTTTTAAAGGAAAAAACCTGTGCTGAGCCCATCCAATTCTCCCTCCTCTAGTCTATCTCATCGCAGCACTTGGGAATTTCCCTTTGTCTCCATGTAAAAGAGGAATAAAGTATTATGGAGCTATTCATCCAAGTTGTACCCACGGTTTGCAACGGTGCAAGAAGCTGGGGTGTCCTGAGCCCTGCCCTCCCACAGCAACTCTCTGCCTTTGCCCTGCCCTGCAAGAACCATCTGGGAGCAGTGGATGCACTCCCGAAGTCCTGCTTTTGCACTGCCTCAAATCCCAGAATCATAGAAGAGAATCCCAGACTGGTTTGGGTTGGAAGGAACCTCAAAGCCCATCCAGTGCCACCCCTGCCATGGCAGGGACACCTCCCACTGTCCCAGGCTGCTCCCAGCCCCAATGTCCAGCCTGGCCTTGGGCACTGCCAGGGATCCAGGGGCAGCCCCAGCTGCTCTGGGCACCCTGTGCCAGGGCCTGCCCACCCTCCCAGGGAACAATTCCTTCCCAATATCCCATCCAGCCCTGCCCTCTGACATTGGGAAGCCACTGCCCCCTGTCCTGAACCTCCAGGCCCTTGTAAAGAGTCTCTTTCCAGCTCTCCTGTAGTTCCTCCGGGCCCTGCAAGGCCACAGTGAGGTCACCCCAAAGCTTCTCCTCTCCAGGCTGAACAATCCCAGCTCTCCCAGCCTCTCCTCCCAGCAGAGCTGCTCCATCCCTCGGATCACCCTGGAGCCTCCTCTGGGCTCCTCCAGCAGCTCCAGCTCCTCCCTGGGCTGGGCCAGGGCTGGGGCAGCTCTGCAGGTGGGGTCTCACCTGAGCACAGGGACACAATCCCCCTCCTCAATCTGCTGCTCACGCTGTTTTGCTCTCATCATTTGAAAAGATCAGGATTGATTGACACCAATCCAGCAGATGCCATTCTCTCAATCCTGCTGCTCCCAAGGACAAGCTCAAGGTTTGGCAGTGACTTGGGCTCCCCCACTTTGCCTGTTCATTGTCTAAAGGCAAACACTCCTCCAGTAAAGCAGGTCTGCAGCACTTAAAGCCTTGGGCTGGCTGGCTCCTCAGTCTGTCTCGGCAAAGTGATTCCTCCTGCAGTCATTCCTGCAGTCATCCCTCCCCACGCCCCAGCACTGCACTTCAAAGGCCAATGGAACATCAGAGGGACACACTGCAGTGCTTTGTTTTCCTCTCTCCTGAACTGCTTTTTTAGCATTTTAAAACACAATGTGCTCATGAAAGGTTGTAAAATTCCTCATAAAGTTGACTGTGCCACAGGATTATAGAATACCTCTTGGAACAATGGATAAACAGCTAATCTTGGATCTGTCACCAGAAAACACTAATATATTTCAAAAAGCTATTAGCCCTTAAACCAAAAGTAACAGAGAATTTGATTTTGGGCAACAGGCTATAAACCACTGAAATTGTTTGGCAGCTCTGCATTGAAAGCAGGTGGAAAAAGCTGTTAAGAGCCCTGGCATTTATTTTATTCAGCTATTTAAGGCATAGTTTACATAGACTCCACAACATGTGCATGAAAACTAACACTAAGTAAGGACACTTGAAAAGAACAGGGGATCAATTGATTTACCACACATTTTCAGGAAGCAGGACAACATCTGCTATGTTATGCAAGAAGGGAGTGAAAGGCAATAAATATTACAGATAAAAAATAATAAACCATCAATGGCCTTCACAATTTTTACAGCATCATATCTTTAAGGAGCTTTAGAGCCATCAGCTCTGACCATAACCTCCAGATGAGCAATATCCATTTTGTGGATGGAAACACTAAAGCTCACCCATTAATCCTGAACGCCCTGGTCAGTTCTGAAGGGCTTTGGGACAGGGATGGCGAGGATGACCAGGGATGGTGAGACAGGGAGGAAATATTTGGGGAATGCAATGGGGAAATAGAGTTTGAGATTGCCACATAGAAAGCCAAAGACTAAATGGGTTTCACACCTTGTTTCTTTCCCTGGTCTTGATAATATCTGCTCTTGTGTTTTGTCTTAGCAGTGGATCCCGGAATCCCAGGCTGGGCCAGGCTGGAGGGGACCCCAGAGGGTCCCTGGTGCCACCTCCCTGCTCAGGCAGGGCCATCCCAGAGCACAGGGCACAGGATTGTGCCCAGAGGGCTCTGCAATATCCCCGCTGAGGGAGACTCCAGCCCCTCCCTGGGCAGCCTGTTCAGGGCTGGGCCCTGCCCAGGGCAGCAGTTCTGCCTCCTGTGCAGGGCAATTGCTGGGCTCAGGCCCTGCCCGGTGCTCTGGTGCCGCTGCCGGGCCCCGGAGCAGAGCCTGGGCCCTGCCCTGAGCCCTCCCTGCAGCCAGGGACAGCCAGGGCTGAGGGCCCCTCTCAGCTGGGGCTCCTCTCGAGGCTGAGCAGCCCCGGCTCCCTCAGCCTGTCCTGGGCACGGAGATGCTCCAGGCCCTCCTCATCCTCACAGCCGGCGCCGGCCCCGCTCCAGGAGCTCCCTGGCCCTGCTGTGCTGAGGAGCCAGAGCTGGACACAGCTCCAGAGGTGCCCCTGGGGCTGAGTAAGCCACAAACGAGTAGGATGCAGGTCATGAAATAAAAAAAGAGGATGAAGGTGAGTTTTCTGAGAAAAAAAAGACATGAAAAGATCAGGCAGATGGAAAAATGCTTCACATGAGGAGTGCAGGAGTTACCTTCTCACAGAGCAGAGATACTTTTGTCAAGTACTTTGAGAGAGGTGATCTTTAAGCTCTTCAAATCCTCACAGAAAGGGAAAACAGGAGCAGGACTAAGGTGAGGAGTTTCAGGCTTGTGGCTGAGTGCTGGAGCCGGAAATGGCTGAAGAATCCCAGCAGCACAGCCAGGACTGTGCACCAGCAGTGATGCCATCCCAGTGGGGGTTTGTTTGGGGCCTGGACAGTGGATTTGCATTTTATAAAGAGAAATTACTGCAGAAAGGCTAATGTTCAGTGGAAGGATATTTTTGGTATTTCTCTGGAAAATAACCTATTGGATGCAAGACTTAATCTTTTTTCCCCTTAAAAGATATACTCATCTCAGAGCCTCTTAAGGAAGGGAGGTATCAGAATAATTACCCAGAGCGTTGCTGCTCTTGTGTTCCTGCTTTGGCAAAAGCTGGGGCACACAACAGCTTCTCAGCACAGCAGTGCTTCTGGTCTGCACACATCCAGGCCTGAGAGAAGGGAACGGAGCTGGGAAGGGGCTGGAGCCCCAGGAGCGGCTGAGGGAGCTGGGAAAGGGGCTCAGGCTGGAGCAAAGGAGGCTCAGGGGGGACCTTGTGGCTCTGCACAAGTCCCTGACAGGAGGGGGCAGCCGGGGGGGTCGGGCTCTGCTGCCAGGGAACAGGGACAGGAGGAGAGGGAACGGCCTCAGGCTGGGCCAGGGGAGGCTCAGGGTGGGCAGCAGCAGGAATTTCCCCATGGAAAGGGTGCTCAGGCCTTGGCAGGGGCTGCCCAGGCAGGTCTGGAGTGCCCATCCCTGGAGGTGCCCAAGGAAGGGCTGGAGGTGGCACTGAGAGCTCTGGGCTGGGTCAGTCACAGGTTGGACTCGATGATCCTGGAGGTTTCTTTCCAACCTTAATGATTCTGGGATTCTGATTCACATGAGGCTTTGGTGATTTCTTTCTGTCAATTAGACACACATACCTATGAGAAAGCAGTGAATCCTATGATTCTGTCAAACCCAGGGTTCAGTAATAAGGAAATTATGCCTCCAGAACCCTTTCATTCACCAGCCTGAAAGCAGCATGGAGCTGACTCATTCCATGGGGCTGCTACCAGCAGTCTCTAAGTTTCCTACAGGAAGTTCTTGAGGTACAGGGGAGGCACTTCAGGAAAGAAAAGAAAGAAAGGTTATTATGACCCACGGAGGGGATAGGAAATAAGGAGGCACAAAACCCCAGGTCTGAGAGGCTGGACACGTCCCACCAGCAGCTTTCCAAACTGCTCTGCTCTCCCTGGGAAACGTTTCCCCATTTCCAGAAATCACCCTGAAAAGTCACAGGGTTTGGAGATCTCTGAGCACTCACACTCATCTGACTGTCCCTGTTTGGGGGAAAGTGTCCTCCTTTCCAACCGAGCATTTGTCATCTTGCACAGAAAAATTCCACAGATGGATTCTTCCTGTACCTAACTGCATGAAGTAAAAACTGAGCAGGTCACTTTGAAATGATATCTATGCATATACATTTAAAAAAACAGAGAGAAAAGCCCTCAGCTCAGTTTAGCACTAAGTGGCCTGTGGTGGTTCAGTGGGGATGGAGGAGGAATCAGGGCTGGGATCACAAGGAGCCACTCAATAGGTTCACGTCAATGGGCTCAGAGTGCACCTAGCACAGAGCACTCACTGCTCAGGATTAGCAGCCACACAAGGGCCACATATCAATTATTTTGCAGTCTGACTGGAGCACCTCTTGAGATAACTGAAATGAAGGACTTCAGGCCTTAAGCTTCCCAGTTACACCTTCCAGCTGAAATCAGAATATTCTAAAAGAGAAGGGACACACAAGGATCATCCAGTCCAGCTCCTGGCCCTGCACAGACACCCCAACAACCCCACCCTGGGCATCCCTGGCAGTGGTGTCTGAATGCTCCTGGACCTCTGGCAGCCTCGGGGCCGTGCCACGGACAGCCCTGGGGAAGTCAGTGATGCTGCTCATTTAGACAAAATGTGCTCCACCAGTAAATGCTGGGAGAACTGGGATCCCAAGAACTGGGTTTTGGAATAAAGCTTTTGACCAGGCTTGGGGCAAGTTACTCAGATGGCACAATTCAGTGAATAAAACATCATTTACTGGATTTAATTCTCACATCCATGTCTTACATTTTATTTCTTTAGTGTGAAGAATCTCAGTAGTGCACTGGAAACCTGAAGGTGTATTAGAGCCATCCCTGTGCAAATGGCCAGGGCAATACCTGCCCCTCACTCAAACCCATTTAAACCCCATATTTTAAATTTCACCACAGTAGCTCCCTGATCTCATCAGTGACCAGTACAAACCTTTGAGCTGCCTTGTTGTTTATTCAGTTCCAGCTTGGTTTAGGAGATCATTTGTGATGAACAGCTACAAGGTCTCAACATTAATTTGGACCACAAGCCTACCAGGGAACAAAATAAATTTTGACAGATACAAGAAACGACCCAAAAAGGGTTAATATGAACTATGCTAATGTCCAATAAATGGTTATTAAAATTCTACAATAATAACTTGATAGTCCTCCTTATAAAAATGACAATTCTCTACCTCATAATAACTAATTATATTTAAGCTATTCATGGCCATAATTTATCAATTATCCAGCTACTAGATTTCATTTTAAAACATACTCCTACTGCGAAACAGCTTTCTGGATAAATTCTGAATAAGCAATCAAATGGCCACTCCTGGGAAGCACAGAGTGTCTGTACATGGAATGGGGCCTTAGGGGTGTCTGCAAATCACTGCAGAAAAGGTAGAATATTTCTGTGTATTTGATTCTGCTGCCACTGCCTGAATCTCTCCTTTTTGATGCAGGGATGCTGGAAAGGATCCGTTTTTCAGCTCTGCCTTGGGTGGGATAATGAAGGGTCTTTCAGCAGCATTAGCAGGAGGAAGGTTTACTGGCAGAGCTTCCAGCTTTTCTTGTAGGTGTAGCTTTAATCACTGGGGACTGTGCCGAGGCTGTTGATGTTGATTTCTGAAAAAAAGAGCTTTTGCTGCTGCTTTAAAGAGCTGCCAGTGCTTGCAAGATGATTATGTTATATATATTTATATATATATATTTATGTGTACATAGAAGCATTCTGCTTTGAAAGAACATCTAGGTCATGCTTTCCATACTGATCCACCTTCAATCTGCATCATCAAGGGCACTTTCAGCGAAGCGAGAAACTTCTAAGGGATCTCTGCTGCTGCTGCTGCTTCTGCTTATTCCCCAGCCTGAAGTTTAACCCTCACCAGAGTTTTGGGTTAGACTGGGGGATGGAGGGGGGGTACAGGGATGGATTCCGTGAGAAGCTGCTGCAAGTGTCTGATGGAGCCAATTCCAGCTGGCTCCAGGACAGACCCACTGCTGGCCAAGGCCGAGCCCATCAGGGACTGTGGTAGCACCTCTGGGGTAACTGAGGTAAAAATGGAGGGGAAAAAATCCCAAAACTGCCCCAGTACAGCTGGAGAAGGGAGGAGTGAGAACATCTGAGAAAATGAACTCTGCAGAGACCAAGGTCAGGGAAGAGGGAGGAGCTGGAGCTGCTCCAGGTGCCAGAGCTGAGATTCCCCAAAGATTCCAGGGTGCAGCCCCTGGAGAGGCAGCTGAGGGCACAGGGAGCAAACTTTCCCCTGCAGCCCCTGGAGGAGCCCAGGGCAGAGCAGGAGATGCCTGGGAGAGCTGTGATCCTGTGGGAAGCCCCTGCTGGAGCAGGGTCCTGGCCGGGCCTGTGATCCTGTGGAGGGAAGAGCCCACACTGGAGCAGATGTGCTGGAAGGACTTCTGGCCCCATGGAAAGGGATCCACACTGGGGCAGCTCCTGAAGGCCTGACCCCATGGATAAAGGGATCCCTGGAGCAGTTCCTGAAGGACTGACCCCATGGCTAAAGGGACTCACACTGGGGCAGTTCCTGAAGGACTGACCCCATGGATAAAGGGACTCACACTGGGGCAGCTCCTGAAGGACTGACCCCATGGATAAAGGGACCCACACTGGAGCAGTTCCTGGAGAATCTGCCCTGGGAGGGACCCCAGGCTGGAGCAGGGGCAGAGTGGGAGGAGTCCAAGGCCTGTGGAGGAAGGAGCAGCAGAGACAACGCGTGATGGACTGAGCAGAGCCCCGTTCCCATCCCCTGAGCCTCTGAGGGGAAGGAGGGAGAACAAATCCGGAGTGAAGTGGAGCCTGGGAAGAAGGGAGGGGTGTGGAGAAGGGTTTGAAGATCTGGGTTTATTTCTCAGTTTCCTGCTCTGATTTGATGGGCAAGAAATGGAACTGATTTCCCCCAGCTGAGCCTGTTTGCCCATGGCAGCACCTGCTGAGGGATCTCTCCCTGCCCTTATCCCACGCAGAGCCTTTCCCTGTGTCCTCTGTCCCCTGCCCAGGGCAGTGACAGAGGGGCTTGGTGGTGCCCAGGTGCCCAGCCAGGGTCACCCCAGCACAGCAGAAGGATCTTTTTCACCTCCCCAGAACTAAACAACAGCAGCAGCTTGCCCAGGGGAGGGGAGTTGTATTTTAAGGGAAGGCAAGAACACCTCAGCAAAGACAAACAAATAAAAGATTTCATAGGGTGCCATTAATAAATCACAGGTCAAAGCGATATTTTTCCATATGCTTCCCATATGGACCTTAAATGAAAACCTCACTGGGCTCTGCAGTTGCTGGGAACAGGGAATGTTCAGAGGGAATGCTGGAGGCTGGGATGTAACATCCCTCACTTCAGTACAACCTTGGCTATAAAATACAGCACTTTTATGGGGTATTAGATATAAGATAGCCATGAACACAGCAAAAGCCATCACCCTCCACCCAGTACCTGCAGTTTTGTTATGGACTATCATTCGACATCTTTATTTACAACTCCATAGTAGTGCTTTTCCTGCTAAAGCCTATTTATATCCTGGAACAGATCTCCAAGTACCTGTTCACGTGTATCTGACCAGAATAGCAAAGCCTGGTCCCCTCTGTGTATATTAAACACAGCATTCCCTGGTGAATCAGCTGTAATTGCAGTGATTAACAACCAGCAGGTTCAGCCCTCTCCCAAATCCTGACCCACACAGCTCAAGGATCACTATCTCAGCCCCTGCTGTGCTTCTCAGCCAGCTCAGCTCATGTTTTGGGCCTGCAGTTTGTGTCCCAGTGCCTCAAGGCTGCAGCAGGCTCACCTGCCCCTCTGGATATCCTGGCACATCCCTGTGCTCCTGGCACATCTTAGAACTAGAGGCAAGAACAACAGGAGAAAACGGGCCTGTGCCCAAAGAAAATGGTGTTGGCAACAATGTGAAGGGAGGTGATGGAGAACCATGGAATGGTTTGGGTTGGGAGAGACCTCAAAGCCCATCCAGTGCCACCCCTGCCATGGCAGGGACACCTCCCACTGTCCCAGGCTGCTCCAAGCCCCAATGTCCAGCCTGGCCTTGGGCACTGCCAGGGATCCAGGGGCAGCCCCAGCTGCTCTGGGCACCCTGTGCCAGGGCCTGCCCACCCTCCCAGGGAACAATTCCTTCCCAATATCCAATCTAAGCCTATTTTCTCCCAGTTTGAAGCCACTTGCCACTGTTCTTTCACTCCAGACCCTTGTAAATTGTCTGTCTCCACCTTTCTTGTGGGCTCCTTCAGGCACTGGAAGGAATCAAACCTGAGAGATTTTATTTGTCTCAGTTGAAGATACTCCACAGGGACAAGGCAGTTATTTAAATAACCAAATTCCAAGCATTTTCTGGGTGTCTTTTTTTCTGTTTGTTTAATTGCCAAGCCCCTTATTATATACGCATTTTAAAAAGTGATGCTGACAGGCTTCAGGAACCACTGGGCAAACAAAACCAATAAATCTGCAAGAAAAAAAGGATACTTTACAGAGATGACAAATTAGGGTGAAAAAATGCTCAGATTGCACAAAGTGCTTGCTGGGGAAGTTTAAGTTTATTGTTCTATTTACAGCTTCTGAAAACGTGACACAGAGAAAGCTGCTTTCTCTTCTCCCTGAGCTGCATTTCCTGATGAGCATCCTGAGAGAATATGAAATTGTGGCTGTGAGGGCAGCCTGGGCTTGTGCCCCAGGGTGGGGAGGAGCAGGAGGGAGCAGCAGGGCCCCTTGCAGGGCACAGACCTGGCGTGTTTGGGCTTTTTGTGCCAGTGAGGGGCAGCTGAGCAGGAGGGCTGGCCCTGGGGCTGGGGACAAACAGCAGCACTGGGGGACACGGCGCAGTGGCACTGGCAGAGTCTGTGGTCAGTGGTGGCACACTGGGTGCACTCACTGGCCTGGATCAGCCTGGCAGCCACCAGGACAGGGATCCCTGCAGAGCTGGCTCTGCACAGGGAGAAGAGAGAAGCAGCAGAGCTCAAAGCAGGTGACAGCAGGGACCTGGTTGCCCTGGCTGGGGCAGGGACAGTGGCTGTGAAATCCATCACTGCTCTGCAATCCACTGCAGGCTCACGCCACTGCTGCTCACAGCTGCTCACAGCTGCATTTCTTCACATCTCAACACCGGGGTTTTGCATCAATTCTTGCTAACTAATGCAAGTTATCTTTCTCCCTGTAAGTTCAGAGAAAAATGAGGTGAACCAGGGAAGCTGATACAGCAGTGCCAGAGACAACTTAGCAGGGACTCAGTTCTGTGTGAGAGGGGAGCTGAGGTGCAGGGGATAAGGTCCCACAGACCACAGGGCCAGGTGACATTTCCTGCACCCACTGCCCAACCTCCCACTGAGTTTCAGCGAGAGCTGCAGAGCGCAGTGTGAAAAATTCAAGCATGAAAGAACTGGAGCCTATTCATGGCACACCCAGGGCTGCAAGGTTTTCCTTTCTCAAGTTAAAACAAAAGCGTGGAATCGATTTTTTCTGAGCCAAACATCTCCTGTGACAAATACAAAGCTACAATAAAATATCTGGCGACTTCACTCTCCTCCAGCTCAATGTAAGAACTCAAATCACCTGGGACACTCGAGCTGAGAGCTAAAGCACAAGGAGATGATGTGCACTTAGAAAGGCCAGTCTCAGGCTACAGAGGGTTGGTTATTTCCTATTTCCCCTCTTGTGAAGATTGTTATACTGTGACTTGCCTACTCCAGAAAATACAGCATGAAGTTTACTTTAGGAAGATGTTTGGTTTTCCCTAAAAGAGCAACACCATTAGAATTTTATCACTCTCTTTAGCTGTAGCCTTCTAAAGAATTAAATCATACACATTCCCTTTTGTGACATCTAAGTCTTCAATATCAAAGCAAGAGTCTTTTAGAATATAAAACAATGTTTCAGACATCACAGCTTGATACAATATTTGGATTTTTTTTCTTGTGATGGCATCTGTGTATTTACAAACTGGCAATGCATCACAGCTCCCAAGGGAGCAAAACTTATTTCCTCAACTAATCTCTTTACTGAGAGAGCAGTGGAGATCTCAGCAAATATGCTGAGCTATAAAAGCTTTTGTGCCTGGGACAAAGCACATCAAACCCTGGTACACAGATTCACTAGACAGAGGTGAGGGAAGCATGATCAGTCCTGCTGGCTCCCACAGTAAGAATCCCAGAATCCCAGACTGGTTTGGGTTGGAAGGGACCTTAGAGATCATCTCATTCCACACCCCTGCCATGGGCAGGGACACCTCCCACTGTCCCAGGCTGCTCCCAGCCCCAATGTCCAGCCTGGCCTGGGGCACTGCCAGGGATCCAGGGGCAGCCCCTGCTGCTCTGGGCACCCTGTGCCAGGGCCTGCCCACCCTCCCAGGGAACAATTCCTTCCCAATATCCCATCCAGCCCTGCCCTCTGGCACTGGGAAGCCATTCCCTGGGTCCTGTCACCACATAGCCCTTGTAGCAGCCCCTCTCCACCTTTCTTGGAGGCCTCCTTAAGGTACTGAAAGGCTGCTTTAAGTTCATCCTGGAACGTTCTAACTCCAGGCCTGCACTCAAAATCCCATCCATTAAACCCATCCCAGACACTGTGGGATACAAAAGCATCTGGACAGAGCCTTCTGCTCCTCACCAGAAGCTCAGAGAACCACAGCTGGAAGTTGCAGATGCTTTTATCAGAGCCCAGGCATCAAACAAGCTCTGCTCAACTTCAGTTTCAGGATGAACTGACAACGTGAAATTCCTTCATCCCAGCAGAGAAGCTCTGAGCAAAGCATGTAAATATAAAATGAAGTAAAAACGATCCTCCGTACAGGCTAATTAACTCATGCAAGGCAATGTGTATCAGGCAACAGCAAATGTGAATTCCAGAAATCTGAGGCTGAACTCTGCATCTTCTGCTCAGCTCCATCTCTTACTGATGTCAAGGGAAATTCTGATAAATAAGAGATTCAGCACCTGGCTTTTCATCCAAAGTTCAAAAATCCACAGTTACTTCTCCAAAGGAGCTTTTCCAGATCTGTCTGTGAGGCTATTCCAAGCAGAAAGCCTGAATTCCCAGGGTGTAAACCCCAAGAGGGAATTTATGGGACCATCAAGGAATGGCTGAGTGCAGAGCACTGCATTGCTGGCTGCAGTGGGCAGCACCAGAGCAGACTGCAAACACCATTCCCATTCCACATCTGCTGCTGCTCTGTCCTAAGAGCTGATCCCTGGGGAGTGCACAGACTGAGTAGAGTACAGCCCTGAATTCAGATGTGTGCTCGGAAGGAGAGTTCCTGGAGAGAAAAAAACCACCAAATGCTGGAAACTGCTGCTGGCCCCGTTCCTCTGCTGGATCTGAGCCAAAGTGACACCCACAGGTCAGAATGGTGTGCTGTGAGCTCTGTTTTAGGGGAGGCATCCAGGGTTAGGATCACCTGGCAGCTGCAGGGAGCTTCCAGGAGGACTCCAAATGTTACGAGCAGCCAGGGGTTTTCTACTTGATTGAGGTCACACCAAGAACCAAAAATTAAGGAAAAATGAGACCAGCATGGAAAAATGAAAATAAGAGGTTGAGAATTGTAGTTCTGGACTCTTCCCAGTCCTTTTTGCCTGTCCTGTGTGTGGCATTTTCTCCAGGAACATCATGTTAACAATAACAGACTCTGAGTATTCACAATTTCCTCAGGTCAGAGGTGCAGCTGTGTTTCACTGAGACCTTTTTCAGGAGGAGCCTCTACTGAGACTTCTTGGGAAGGAGCCAGCACCTCAGGACAGGTATTTGTGACTTGAGGATGCCCTTGTGCAGAGGCGAGTGTCTGTCCCTGAGGTGTGTTGGGTGCAGACCCCTCAGCTACACCACCAGCTCCTCCAGGAGCCTTTCCCTCAGCCCCGGAGGCAGCCTGGCCCTCCAGAGATCTGGGGGCTCTCTCAGGCCTGGGCCAGGCCCCACTTTGCTCTCCTTTCCAGTTCAAACACCTTTCCCAGTCCAGTAATCCCAGTCAGACCCAACATGGGGACAGGTATGGACATTCCAAGTCCTGACATCCTCGGAGCCCTCTCCACCCTGAGTAGCTCTGTCCTCCCTGATTAACCACAGCAGGCAAAATACGCCCCTATAAATCACAGAGATATTTTATCATATAAAGTCAAAAAGGCAGATTTCTTACACCACGTTTGCCAAATCTCTCACTTGTCCCACAATTGTTAAATATGAGTTTCTCTTTCAACTCAGTCTGTATTTTTATCCTCCATCTTCTCCCAGGTTCCCTTTGTACTCCTGCATTTCTGTACCACATCATTACCCACAGCCACCACTTGCTGTTAAACAGATGCTGCTTTTTACGCCTGCAGCAGAACTGACCTCTAGATGTGGGTGTGCTTTGTTTTTAAAGCATTTCTTTCCCTCTGAATGAAAATCACCAAATTAAAGCAAGGTATTTCTTTACCCCTTCTCAGAGTGTAACAGAATGCAAAAACATAAATCAAAGTATGTTTAAACACCTTTTCCAAATCACGCAAAAACCCATCTATCTTGCTAGCAACTGAGCTCTTCCCACACACTGAAAACAGCAGATGTTAAAAAGCTGTTTAATCTTCTTTAGAGCACTTTAGGTAAAAAGCTGTGGCTTTCAAATATGTACAAAGAAGGTCAGAAAAGTAAAATGCCTTGAAACGGTTTTGCTCAGGGGCCATGGGATCTGAAGTGACCTCTAATTTCTTGAGTTCCCAAACTTCATTACTATCAAGGCCTCTTTCCTTTTTGATGTTTTAACTATGCTGAAGGTGGGTGTTGCTGGGTGGGGGTTGTAGCTAAACCTTTTAAGCATTTTTGATTTATTCTCCTTGCAAGGTTAGTGTACCTGAGACTGACGTTAATGACTGGAGATCCACCGAAGTGGAGATTTACCACAGTCACTTTCCCATCCCCATCACAAGGATGGTTTTACAGTTTCTCCTGGATGTTCACAAAAATAAATAAATAAATAAATAAAGCTGCAGCCCCTTGACATCTCAAACCACACGACTATTTCCTAAAGTTACTGCTGTTAGAAAGGTTCCTCTTGCTTTACAAAAGGGTCCTGCACTCTGCACTGGTTTATTCCCATGGACACTGCCAACATCTGCACCAAATCCTTGAGAACCTGATCCCCTTTGAAAGCAGCACTACTCCACCTCTCCTGCCCTCAGGGGTCCCACCAAACACCAAAGCAGGTTTATAGCAGGGTCTACAAATCACTCCTGTTCTTTTTACAGGCTGTCATCTCTCCTGGTAGGATGTATGGCTGTCAGTGTTTATTACTCTCCTCCTGAATAACACAGACCATTTTCCATAAGTACACACACAAACCTGTTAAATCCAAGTTATGGCATTCCTTGATGCAATTTAGTTCCTCTCTGACACACCAAAAAAAAAAAAAAAATCAATGATTCAATCCAATTTCAGTTTGGTCATTGATCCAAAGAAATGCTAACTTCCTGTGGTTTTTCCTGCACTTACAGTTTAAAACCACCAAGACCTTTGGTTTTTTTTTCTTTCTTTTTGAAAAGGAAGGTTCCCCCTGTTTAATTCTCTCTAATATTATATTGTAGCTTCACTTGAAAGAAATAGATCAGGAGAATGTTCTGCATAAGAGGTGAAGCAAAGTGTAGAACAGCACACCATGAACAGCTGGAAAATGGGAAAAGCCAGAACTAAGGGAGCGCTCATGCACACCTGCACTGCACGGACAGAGCAAGGGCCCAACGCAGTGAGGGCACAAAAAATACCTATCTCTCACAGGCCCTGGGTGAGACCTCCCTGCACAGCCCTGGCGCGGGCTGTGGTTGTTCTCAGTGGTTTCTGCAGCACACGCTGTCCCTGGATTCCCCGGCTGTCCCCGGAGTCCCTGCCCAGCACTGAGCACACAGGGACAGCGGGGTCGCAGCCTCCTGTGCCTGCAGCGCTGGCTCGGGGCCAGGCTGGGGCACTGGTGTGGTTTGTGCTTTCATCAGGAACATGCACTAATCCCTCCCCTCTGCTCCCTTCCCTCCACAGCAGGGCCCCTGCTCAGCCCAGGGCTCCAGCTCTCCTGCAGGATAACCCTCACACGCTCCTTCCTCTCTGTCCGTGTCACCAACGCTCCGGAGGCTCCCGACTGCCCGGGACATGGAGTGGGACCTGCCTTAGCAGCTGCCCATGGCCAGCTCTGACTCCAGATGTGCTCAGCAAAGAGCTCCTGGCAGCTGGAGATGCCTCGGGAGCCAGGCAAGGCCGGATTTCTCCATGGAGTGGCACACAGCACCTGGGGAAGGGCACAGCACCTTCACTCACAGATTTATCACCCCAGTGCTGCAGGCAGGAGCCCTTGGCATCATCAGCTCTCAGTTTTCAGGCAGCCCTTCACTGGCTGCCTCACTCAAGCCAACGAAGCATCAGTGCCATGCTCCACAAAAGTTACAATTAATTATTTTTAGCACTGAAAGGGCAAATCATGTGAATACTGGTGCACTTGACAGCTTGCTCATTTACGTCAATTTAAATAATTTATTAGAACCAGGCCCAAAAGCTGAGTTTTCTAAAAAAAAAATGTATTTGTTTCCCTATATCTGCTCAACAAAGCAATAACAGAGGCGTTGTTGCTGGCAGCTCCTTGAAGGAGTAATTAAGGAAACATGGAAGAAGCTGCCTTTCAAGACTCCTCCTCTATTCACCTGGCTCAGCACCCGGCTGAAATTAATTCTAAAGAGGTACACAGAGATCTATTGCACTAACTGGCAATTAAACAGGGAAATAAGGGGAATCTGACAGACTCTGAAATCCAGACCCACTCCAAAGCCAAGGCAGGTTAACGATGGCTCTTATTTTCAACTTTTCCTTGTGTTCTCCAGTTTGCAACTTGAACATGAAGAATGTTTCTCCCCACATCATTGCAAAGAAAGAAATAATTGAGTCAACCTTTTATCCCAGCACTTGCCCCAGCTTCCAAAATCTACCAAGCAGCTCTGGGTCAGCGGGTCTGTGCTCGCTGACTGATGTCATACATCCAAAATAGCTCACCTCGATTAAGAGAGCACAGAAAGCTTTGGGCTGCAAAAGGCAGCCCCACATCCACGGCTGTGAGGGATCTCTAGTGAAGCCATGACAAATTGTACCTTTATTTACATTAAAGGCTGCCCCAGTGGTGCTCAGGTGATGACTTTATTGGCACTGTTGGAGGTTTTTGAGCAGCAGAGCCCTCTCCAAGCCTGAGGAGGTAAAGAGGTTATTCCTGCAGCTCTGCACCATCTGCTTTGATGTAGGTTTGCAATGGTACTGAGAGCAGATTGAAAAGTGTTGAAGATTTCATAAATGTAATGAATGATGGGCTTTAGAGTCCTGGAGTTGGAGTATCCATGACAACTCTGCTGTGCCAAGGGACTTCCAGTCATAAACTGAGAAAGTCACTTAAAGCCTGGTTTTGTAAGATGCAGCCAGGGCCCGGTGGGATTTTTCTCTTAATCCCTAAAGACTTCCCTGCCTCCAGCTGTGATGGGAGACAACATCCACAGCTGTGGGGTTCCTCACTTTCAGCTGGCCCCAAGAGTAGTCACAGCGTAAAGAAGATCTACCTAGAAAATTGTTCCCAGAAGGAAGCCCCAATAATCCACTTAGCTTCGAAAACCAAAAATACAAAAAACCCCAAACCACGCACAAAACCCCCCACTTAAATCTGTTCCCATTGTAGCATCTGAAGAGTTCACCCAGTTCAGAGCCCGAGGGGACATAAAACCCAGGCATGGCACATCCCACCTAAGCCCACCAGTGCTTTTTAGAAACCCCTCTTTTTCTGACCAAGTACTGTGATTTGAGTGGTGGGGCATGGCTGCTGTTTTCCATTCAGTCAATCTAAAGAATTACTCTTTATTCTGTCTCATTAGATGATGAGCATTTAGAGGCACATCTGAAAACACTTCCCTTGCAAAGCTTGGTGACACAAGCATAGGTCAGATGACAACTTTACAACTTTGGTCTATAACTAATTCTGTTTTCCAGAGTGACCTCAGAGCACAAGCCTCTGCCCCAGCCAACTCCAGCTGCTGTTGCTGCTTGTTCCTCTCAAAGAATGAACAGAAGTGGCCTCTTCCCCTTCTGTTTCCCAACAGTGAACACTAAAGGGTAGCACACAGCCCATTCCCTTTCTGTGATTAACTGATTTGCCCACATAAATTATTCATGAGCACTTGAGGTTTTAATTGTAAAACTCGACCCTTATGTGGTGTAGGATTGTCAGCTGTCTTGGAGATTCAATGCTGGACTGTTCAGGATTCCCAGTTTCCAAGCCCCTAACCCATCACTGAAGTATTTACTAAATTCAACACTTCCAGGGAAGCCTGTGGAACCAAGTGCTCACATCCTAAATTTAGACATTGCACAGGTGCTCTGAGATTCAGGCAGAGTATCCAATGCCTTAGAGATCCAAGTTTTCCAGGATTTTATTAAAAGGCTCCTGAGAGCTCCAAGTCCCAGTGGCCTGACCCTCACTCCACACCTTGCACACACAAAGGCCACACAGCCCTGAGGAGTGGACAGCTGGGAGAGTGTCGAGCTCTGCTCACCAACAGCAACACTCCTTCCTCAGGGACCAAGGGGCTTCATCTGGGGAGACACAAAATGATTCTGGGCAGGAACCTGAAAGAAATGCCCCAGGCTGGGTCCGGCTGGAGGGGACCCCAGAGGGTCCCTGGTGCCACCTCCCTGCTCAGGCAGGGCCATCCCAGAGCACAGGGCACAGGATTGTGCCCAGAGGGCTCTGCAATATCCCCACTGAGGGAGACTCCAGCCCCTCCCTGGGCAGCCTGTTCAGGGCTGGGCCCTGCCCAGGGCAGCAGTTCTGCCTCCTGTGCAGGGCAATTGCTGGGCTCAGGCCCTGCCCGGTGCTCTGGTGCCACTGCCGGGCCCCGGAGCAGAGCCTGGCTCTGAAGGTGACCAAGGTCACACCAGGAGTGGCACAGCAAGGCTCCTGCAAAGTGAGCTCCATCACATGGGGAACAGGGGGGCCCTTGGGCTGCAGGTACCTGGGGGCAGCAGGGATAAAGCCCCAGGAGCCCAGACTGGGCAAGCTCTGCTCATTAGCCCTGGGTAATGGGTAAGAGGTTAATTAACCACCCAGCACCACAGCCCAGCCTGCTCCTGTTACATCAAAACCCAAACAGGAGCGGCACAGCAGCAGCACCACCTCGCACACAACTTACAGGGCTGATCTCCAGATGATTTATTGACTCATTTATGCTTCTTTTGTCACTAAAGTTACCAAATTTATCCAGTGTCCATGGCCAGCACAAAACCCAAACTGACCAACCCAAACCCACCCAACAAAAGAGTTTCCCAAAAGCTTTGTGGTTGCTGCTATTTGCAGTCCTGAGGGTCTACAGTTCAGCAGCAGCTTTTGATATCAAAAATGCATTATGGAAATCTGGTTCACAAGTAGACAGCACAGAAAAAACTGTATCCCTACCAAACCTAATTTGATTAGCATTTATATAGAGAGCTCTCAGTATTTCGGACAAAATACTGCAAAAAATAAGTTGATAGGCTTTTGCCTTGCTAAAAAACAAACCATGGGCTGGGGCATATTTGAAAAGTTCTCTCTATTGAGAAAGAAGCTTTCCACACTTCTTCAGTTACAAATTAATAAAAAAAGCAAAGAAAACTTAATGAAAAGCAGATGTAAAAATATTTTTTAAAAATTTAAACCCTTCTGTGAAGTTGGAGATTATCTTGGAACATAGCTTTTAACTAATAAGCTCTTAGAGCCCAAATGATATTTTTAAATAAACCTCCTAATTTCAAATGGTTATGACTTCGGGGAATTTTCTAACTGGGATCCAGGTAGCTTTAAATGGAAGTAAAGAGGCAAGAAAAACGATAACAGAAATTAAGTAAGGGAATTAAACAGAGTCAATTGATTCCTTTCACGTTCAAAGTAATGCAAGGTCTATATTCAACAAATGGGAAGGTAAATCAGAAAATTTCCTTTATGTCCACTCCTTAAATCTGCACCTAATTGATTTCATGCACTTTACATCTTTATGAGCTTACAGTTAACAACATGTTAATATAAATAAAAGACACGACTCCAGTAATGGCTTCACTAAAACTAAAATACCATGGGAGTGCTGTAAGTGATCTTTCTTGCTGACAATATTGAATTTATACTAAATATAGAAGACAGTTATATAGATCTACTGGGATGTGCTCCTGCAGAGGATTTCGGACAACTGGGAAACATTCTGATATAGAGACCTATCACAGAGACCTGAGTTTCTGCAGTTCATTGTGGGTTCCCTGATAATGGGGGATTAACTGAAAGGAGGGAAGAGTAGAGATGTGGCCCTTCAGGGCAGCAGGAGCCCTTATTCCCCAGCCAGGAGCAGCGAACCCTCGAGAGAAGTTACACAGTGCCAGATAACTCTGTTTCAATCCTTGGCAATCCTGCTGGTTTGCAAGCTGAAGTTGTTTGAGTCGCTTTAAAAAGATGGCTTTTATCGTCTTTTTTATCTGCTCATGTTCTGAGCAGACACAAGTGGTTGTTAGTCCTGTCCTGCTGCAGACCGGGGAGACACCCGGGCACTGGGTTCCTCCTACAACATGTTTTTGGGACTTCTTGCACGCCTCCCATAGCTGCAGCAACCGGGGCAGCTCTAACACACAAGCAGAGCTGCCTAATTCACAATTAAAAATCCATTATATGTCACAAGAGTAAATTTCTTTAATTCAAGATGAAATCAGAAGAAATATTTGTTTTTTCCAGAAATCTCATGATTGACAGTTCCAGCTATTCCCTTCCACAGGGTCTGTGCACTAAACTGCTCAACTTTCTTGTGCCCATTTATGATGCCTGAACTTTGAAATATCAGAGCCAACCACGTTATCAGTACTGAATCCTGACAGGAATATCTAAGCCACTCCATCTCCTCCTGCCTCACCACAAAGGCTTGCCTGCTTGAGGTGTCATTCCTTGTCTCTTTGGTTTAGTTTTTAGACAAGCCATTGGTCAGGTGTCCCCCTGAGGTATTGACCACCCAGCCTGAAACATCTCGCTGTCAGACACCAGCCTCCTCCTTGCATTTATTTCATACCTCTCTACTTTCACCTCGCTTCTGTCTTGAATATTGTCTTCAAATATTTATAGTGGATTACATCCATTCCTCTCTCTGTCACCCTCCACACCTTGTAGTGATTTTCCTTATTAACCAAACCCCCCAAGCTCCTGTTCCTTTCCCAGCTACTCCTCTCTGGCCATCTTCTCCATTCCAGTAACTTCACAGTGAGCAAAATGTCATTTATTTTGGGTGCACTACATCAGCACTTCCTAGGGAAGCATAGCCCAGTGGAGCCAGCTGGATCCAGGTCTGGCACTTGGACATGCACCTTGCACCAGGAGGGCTGTGCCAGGCAGCCACAGCAGCCATTTGGGGACAGAGAATGACAGGGGTGGGTGCCTGACGAGCTCAGCTCACACCCAGCTGCCCCCTCTGGTTTCTGCTCCCAGCCCCAGTGCTCCCCTCTGGGTAAGGAACATTTACACCGTGCAGAAGTTTCCTCTGGCAGCCAGACAACGTCAGCTTTACACACAGGAGCTCCTGGAGACATCAAGGAAAGAAGGATAAAGAGGAAATCATCCTGCCTGTCCTGTCGCCTGCAGCATTGCTGCAGATGGAAGGGAGCCTGGGATTTGCAATTATAACCTCTGCAATCCTGCTCCTTTCTCTTTGGGGGTGGATTTATGTCCCTGGGCTCAGAGACTCCTCACCCGTTCCATCTACAATTCAGCTTTCAGCACCTGGTTTACATTTCCAGTGGCTCCATCCAGGATGTGTTTCAAATGCAATAACCAGGAATTCTGCATGCACAATAAAACCTGAATGTGCTCACAGATCATGGGGGTTGAACAAGAAGGAATGAATGAGACACTGACTGTCAGTAAGGAAAACAAAAATCCAGGCAATAATGGAAGGGGAAATAACAAACTGAACTAAGCTAACTTTAATGTATCAATGTTCTTACGTTCACAAAACAAAGCCTATGTTTGACAAGTTCATAGGCAAATCAAGCTTCATATATTTATTTCATACACATTTCTTTATTTTACTGTTACCTACATATTTAAGTATATTGCTTCAAGAAATAAATTCCTTTTAAAAAGAGAAATACCTCAGTGTTACTGTAAAAAACGTTCTCCTCAAGTCTGTAGAATTTTTGGTAGACACCTCTTAATCTCAAGTAAGATCAACAGTGCTAAGCTCTCCAACAGGGGCTGAAGTGCCCTCGTGGCCCAGCCCAGGCTGTGCTGCTGTCCCCTCACAGTCTGGTCTGGCATTTCCCTGCCCACATGAGCTGACTCCCCCACCCTTCACCTCACTCTGTTTTCTCCTTAGAGTCCCTGCACATGTTGGGTTCTCTTGCACTCTGTGAAAAGCACTGTGAAGCACTAGGAAAGTATCTGTTCTATGCAGAAGTTCACCAAGTTTTCCTCTTGACCCAGATCCTGGAGCCATTTCAGTTTCCAGTTCTCATGAGCTGAAATTCTACATTCTTGTTCATGTACTTTCTTCAGCTGTTTTAAAAAAAAACAACCCCAACATATCACATGCAGCAAAATACTCTCCCTTTCACATATCCATCCCACGACCTCTGGAATGCAGCTTTTTCCAGAACAGACAGGAGGAGCTGGCCAGATTTATTTAACCATATGAATTCATTCAAAATGTTCTTGCTAAATGGTGAAGAAAACAGTTTTACACTTGGAAAGTAAAGGTAAGTGTGAGATGGTGGCAAAATGCAGGAGTGTGAAAAAGTTGCTGCTCCCAACAATATTTAGCAGTGTCCTTAGGGGTTTTGGGAAGCAAACTTGGCAACAAGAGCAACACTGAAAGGACTATCACTCAATAGCTGAGTGAAATAAATGTTGGTTTCTGCTACTATGAGCCAGCTGGGTTTATCCTTGTCAGGAATCTCACACATGGTTGGCTCACAGTCTATTACAGAGGGGCAATGACTCAAACCAGGGCTCTCAGGGGCCAGCCTATGCCATCTGTAACACCAAGTGCCATATATAAGATTTGCTCTGCAGATGTATAATTAACATGAAAAATTAGTTTTCAAACAAAATACCACTGTTAAAACAGCTCTAGTTCCTTTTCCTCATGTAAATAAGGAGTTCTGCTTCATTATAAACCAGTACAACAGAAAGTTGTCCCCAAAAATCCATCCTCTCCCCTCCATTCAGAAACAAATAGCTCAGCCCTCAGCAGAAGTGAGTATCTCAATTCATCATGATTTGAATTCCTTAGTACCAGTTTCAGTATGGCAAAAAAGGGGAGAGGCTCAGAGAGGTAAAAATAAAACTCTCCTTTTTCGTGCTGGTTCATTCCCAAGCCCAGGAGAACAAGCAAGCACTGGTGGAAGGGATGAGGGGAGGTTGTGCTGCTGAGGGTTCTGTGACACTGCAGTTTGGGCCAGGGTGTCTTGGGCAAGCCTGGAGCTCTCCTCGCCTTCCCTCACTGCTCTGGGAGCTTTGGCTCAACCTGCCCAAGCCAAACAGCTGAGCTGGGGGTCCTACACACCCCCTGTGGGGCTGCTCTTTTAGGGCATCTCTGGCTGTGTCTCGTGTCTTTATGCAAAGCCCATCTGCACGAGAGACTTCTCTTTTTGCAGAGACATTGGTAAGTATCAATTCCTTCCACTGAACTCTGAAACTGCTTTCTACTCCTGGCCAGCACCCTCTCACAGCAGGACCTGGGCCTTGACCTCCCTGTCTGACAACATTTCCAAGCACAGACCCAGACTGGCAGACCCATTTCCACTGGAAGTATAACCCCAGCCTCCCCACCCTGCCTCACCAGGCTCATGGCTTGGCCATCAGCTTCAGTTTGACCTTCCAGAAAACAGCCCAGTGCTGAGCCACATCTCAGGATATCACCATGGAGACAGACTAGTGAGGCTGAAACTCTGGTCAGGCCAGCAACCAACATCTCCCTGTTGCAATTCCCATTTCCCAACCCTGGCAGAGGTCCCTGCACCCTTTCAGAAAGCTGCTGCAAAGTCTCATCTGAGGAAGCTGTGTGGTTGACACCTGTTTGAGGATCAGACTCACTTACACATGAGATTTAACTGAAAGAGCACAAAGAGAATAAATTCCAGGAGCGGAGATGGTGTTATACCAGCCTTCCACCAACCAGCAACCTGGAAACCAAGGCTCTCATATTAAATGTAGAAGAAAAATTTAAATGCAACATTTTAAATTACAAATTTTTCCTCTCAAAAGTATCGAAGTCTTGTGATTTCAACTGTTACTTCTGATGAAATTATTGTCATTATGAAATATTTGCATTGTGGAAAAATGTGGTTTTTCATTGTGGTTTCTCTTCCAATCTCTATGTAAAGCATTAAAGTGCCACCTTTCTGTTTACTGCATGAAAATTCTTTGTGTGTTTTTTTAAATGTGGAAGAAGCAAAAGCAAGCTAGCAGTAACCAAGACACTTCTAAAATAAACACAGACCTTCACAAAGTGCCCTACAGTCACAGACAGGATGTTCCCTGCAACGTTATTTCCACCTTCATGCCACCTTACCAGACTTCATTTATTATTGTACCTCCTGGAAGAACCAAGTTTATACACAGTTACTCACAGCGAGTCGCCCAAAGTCAGAGAAACAGAAATAGGAAAAAGAGCACACAGAGAACTATGGCCAGGAGAAATCACATCAGCAGCTCTGAGTATTAAAAGGGCAGGAAATATGAAAGCAGAGAAAAAACTGATACTGCTGACACTCTTTTCCAGATTAAGCATATCTGGTACATCTGACTCTTGTCAACTGGAATGAGAAGATATAAAAGGAAAGCAGATATGACACACATTTGTGGGAAGGTTTTATCTGCTGCTTGGGTGCAGACAGAACACCTCCTTCATGATCACTGTGAGGATTTCACATTGGCTAAATCCTCTGATAACATCAGAACCTGTTGGGGGGGGCTCAGAAATTATTTACTTGCAGGTAAGTAATTTGACCCAGGACAGCAGACAGCTGATCAGCCTGGAGTCACTGGAACATTGGCTCCTGTACTGAAATCACTTGTTTTTAACTGGCTTCTGACTGTCATATTCCATTGCTTCAAAACCAGCCAGCCTACGCCCCAGACACACAAGAGTAGCTACAAGGGCTCCCCTACAGACTTCTTGTATACATTTAGGACCTCTAAAAGGAATCCATCCTCTAACAATGGATTCAGGAGACAAAAAATAACAACAACAATAATAATAGTAATAATAATAATAATAATACACCCCCAAACCCTAGATTTTTCCACTCTGCACCATCAGAAGGCAGTAACAGTGCTGAGACAATCACCTCCCAGGCTGCCTTGCTTTCCCAAGGCACAAAACCTGCCTTCCTCACTCTTCTGCCCAGACCAAAAACAATGAGCAGATTGGCTGCAAAGGCCCAGACCTGCTGTCCTCCTTGTGTTCCCTGGCAGTGTGCTGTAAACACCAGTCTGGAATGACCTGAGATTGAATGGCCCAGCAACAGGCAGAGGTGACAGCAACACCACCCCCACAGCTCTGTCAGTCAGAGCCTGGCACATACCCCGACCCCAGTGTTTCACCAGACTGACAAGCCAGCACTCAAGTTCAATTTCTAGTTCAGCTATTAGGTGACGACAGGCTAATGGGGAAAATTTATACCAATTCCTGTGTAAGTGCTTTTAGATTCACAGAGAGATAAAAGCTAAGAAATTATTAGCACTAGAAGAGATGGATGATCTTTGAATTGCGCTGCTTTTTGCCTCAGTCTGTGTCCTTATAAAACTTCCCATATGCTAAAAGAAAGTCTTGGCACTCCTGGGAGCAGCATCAGCTTAGCCAAGAGTCAGTTTGCCTGCTCACATTTCTGTGTCTTACCCTCCTCTTTAGTTCTCCTACCAAACTCATCACTAAAACACTCCAACCTTATCTCCAAGTTTAGTTAAGCAATTTTGTCCTACATACTAAATTTTTAGAAAATTTATATTTTCCCTTTATAAAACAGAACAGTAGCCTATGAAGAGGCCAGCCAGGCTTTGATAGCCCTGGTTGCTTCAGTAAAGTAACCAAACTCATGGTTCTTACCTGTAGTCACCTTTGAGGAAGTGACTGAAAGTTAAACAGGTTATGCTGAGCAGCAGCAGAATGTAATTAGAGTTTCTCATCCTCAGGTCTTCTGGGCTTATCTCCTCCCCAGCAGAAATCCCTTCCTTACTTGTATCACACCCCAAAACCCCAGCAAACAGGACATATGTGCGATTCTCTGGGAGACTTGCTTGCCAACCACGGAGTGAATGGAACCAGGAAGCTCCTCATGTGCACCCAAGGCAGGGACAGGGTGACATACCTGGGAACAGGAGCCAGGTTTGAGCAGTGAGCACCAGCACATCCCTGCAGCAGGGGTGGGGAACGTTTGGAGAGTCGGTGAAGCCAAAAGGGTCAGGTGCCAGCTCCATCACATGCGTGGCACAGCGAGATCCAGGAGTGAGGAATTCTGAGTTTTGATCAGGATTTCAAAGCTGGTACATACAAAATGTGCTCTCCAGTGCTTCACCCCTCCCAGTCTTAGCTGGAAAAATCCCTCTCCTTGAGGACAGCTGATATTTTGTAGGAACTTGCGTTTAACACGCACTGACGGACCTAGATGAAGAACAAGTTTCAGGTGTAGTGAGTTAGAAATCCTTTGTACACAGATACTGCCCCAAGAGCTGGGCAGCCCCTGGTCCCAGCTGCAGTTCTCAGCACCAACTCACTCTTGCACATATGGCAGCAGTAGCATCTTTAAGGCCTTAGAAAGAGAAATACAAACCAGATTTCTGTTACCAACTGCCTCAGAGAGACCACAGAAACACAGGACCAAAACCTGCAGCTGTAAAGGGAGAATCCAATACCCCTGTATGCATCAAGTAAATGTCATATTTAATGGTGTAATGCCAAGACTGATTTTTCCATATCACTAATGACTATTCCACTAAGTAGTTAATTAGGGAGCCACAGGAAAAGCAACCCCTGACAGAGCCCTGGCCAGCACTGAGGATCCAGTTCTTCGTGCAGATCCCTTGGTGTTTAAGGTCCATCTTGGATTAACAGAAAAGGGAGAGACTTGTGCTGCAATCAAGAACAACTCGAAGTAAGCTCAGAAAAAACCCTCAGAAGTACAAAGAGCAAGATCCTTGCAGATGGCAGAAAGGTTATATAAAGACACCTCACTGAGGCTTCAAGAGGTGAAGTTGTACCTCAAATAAAAAGCACCTGTACTAGTCCAGCAGGCTGACTGTACAGGCACTACAAACCAGGTCAAAACACTTTTGAGGAGCAGCTGCAAAAGCTGTAACATCTAATAATAAATCCTTTTTGACAAATGGCCGAGGTAGTAGCCTGCTAGAATCTCTGCAGGGCCCGAGCATGATAAAGGGAGAAAAGGATCTTTCACACAAGATGAGCCCACAGTAAAAAAAGATTGTATTTTTTTCCTTTTCAGCTGGAAGGTGTCAGTGCTTGAAGTCTTTTTCCCCCCTCAAGACAGCAGGAGCTGGTGGCCCTGGAAGACCCATGTGAATTTGAAGTGCCAGTGGAAGAGTTTTAGCAAAGGTAGAAAGCACTGAGTGCCAAATCTTGAGCAGAGAACAGAATTCAATCAGGAGCTTTCAATTCATTCAAAGAAAAGAGCTGAACTTCTAAATTTTGTATTTATTCAACACCCAATTTTGACCTCGTGTTTAATCCTGCACAGGAGTTTTTAACCTGACCTTTCTGGAAGGGCATAAATACAACCTCCAAATAAATGTTCCCAAGGAAACACCTCTTTACAGTGTTGTGCTCTGCGCAGTAAGGAAAGCAATGCATGAAATGACAAAGGCACAAGACTTTCTCCAGGTAACCTGCACAGGTCTTCATTGTGGAATGGTTACAGCTCCCAGGATTGCAGGCTAAAGAAGGCAGATGTGCAAATCCCTCCAAAAAGGCTAAGTGGGTATCTGGTAACTCTTTCATGGGCACCTCTGAAAATCTAATATTCCTTACAAGTGGACCAATTTACCAATTCAAAATCTACCATTTTCTGTAACAAAACTCCAGAAGTTTACAGAGGTGCCCAGCTGGACACAGACAGACTGGATTTCTCTCTGGCTCTCACTCACCCCAGTCTGGGCACTTTCTAAAACAGTTTGGGTGAACCATCCAGTATAACACTTCTCTCCCCACTAGGTACCGACTGGAGTTAGTGACTTGGCTTAGGATGGAGATTTAACTTGAGCTCTGAATGAGTTTGGTTGGGAGTTCTCTCATCCATGTCTCTGCTCAACACCTTCAATTTCAGAAGAATAATGTGGTCTTAGAAGATTGTGTGTCAGCTCCTCTGCTCCAATTTTGTTCCTGCATTCTGCAATTGCAGCCAAATCCTGTGCCTGATTCTCTCTGTCAAGTGGTTGTAAAAGCACAAGTAACCATTAAACCAGCAAAAAGTTATAGCTACCCCTGCCAGTGGAACATAAATTGACTCCATTATCCCAGACTGTATTATAAGCAGGTACTGCAGCACTCAGGCTATTTACTAAGATGATATTTAATTATCTCACTGAGAGCTGTGAAGATAAATTCACATCTGTAATTAATACTGACTGATGACAGAGCCTGTCCCTGTGAGCACAACCCCACAGGGAGGCCTGAGGGGACAGCAGAGGGGAGCAATTCACCACGAGGACCACGACTGCAGGCCATGGAATCATGGAATGGGTTGGGTGGGAAGGGACCTTAGAGATCATCTCATTCCACACCCCTGCCATGGGCAGGGACACCTCCCACTGTCCCAGGCTGCTCCAAGCCCCAATGTCCAGCCTGGCCTTGGGCACTGCCAGGGATCCAGGGGCAGCCCCAGCTGCTCTGGGCACCCTGTGCCAGGGCCTGCCCACCCTCCCAGGGAACAATTCCTTCCCAGTATCCCATCTAAATCTACTCTCCTTCAGTTTGATGCCACTCTCCTTCCCTCCGTGCCCTTTTTAAAAACCTCTCTCCAGCTCTCCAAGAGCCCTTTCAGGTACTGAACTGCCACAATGAGGTGACCCCAGAGCCTTCTCCTCTCCAGAATCCCTATTCCCTCAGCCTGGCTCCACAGCAGAGGGGCTCCAGCCCTCTGGTCACCTTTGTGACCTCCTCTGGATTCACTCTGACTGCACACATTCTTGATCTGAACTAAACCAGATGCTTCTCAGTTCACATGTACTGGATAAAAGTGAATTTACCTTCTCTTATATTTTGATACCAGTATGCCTTGCAACCCTGGACATTTGAAGTAGCTAATCTGAATTTTAGGAACTAGGCTTGTATGATAAAACTTCCTGAGCTACTGTAACTTGAACCTAAGTTTTCAAATGATTTTCAAATGATACAGCTGAGAACAAAACACATTCATCTTCACCTTGTCAGCTTGGATACTGTCGAACAGAGCAGAATGGACACACTTCTCTTACGTGCACAAGGACTTGGCTCACAATTAGAATTCATTTCCCAGTAAAATACATAAAAGCAAAATTCCTTCAGTAAAATACTTTCAGATCTCTAAAAGGTTGGAAGGCAGTTTAAATTCTCATGATGCAAGTGCACTTGAACTCGGTCCTTTCCATTCGACTCTGATCTGTTTGCTTTTTTGCATTTCCCACAGGACACAGCACTCCAATTTTCCCTTGATGTCTGCCATTCCTGAAAGCCCAGAGGAAATTATAAGAATAGCCTAATACAGATGAAAAATGAAGCAATCAATAGGCACTAAAATGGAAAATTGCATACATGTATATTATATTAACTACACAGAAATACATCTTCCAGGAGACTGTACAGTAATTGTTGCAAAAATAAATCACACCCAAAAAGGGCTTATTAATGTTATGGGAAATAATGTTGCTTTTAATGTAATTTTTACTGATGGCTTGCTAATTTACTTTTGAGTATGCTCTAATTAGTAGCCTTTGCAGCAATTTAGGTTAAAAAAAGAAAAATCAGAGGCTATGTAGGTCAACACCAACATTGTTTATGATTCTAAAATGGAAATCCTGAGGGATTTTAAGGGCTGCTTTCCCAACAACTGTGGATTCCCAGCTATGCAAACCCTTAATTATGAGAGGAAGACAGAATGGAGATGCTAATTAATATTTCAGCTCAGTATTGGGAAAGAGGGCAGAATACCCAAGACAGCCTCAACATTTACCAAATGCATTTTGAGCAATTCTTAATTTGGTGTTCTTTTCAGGGCTGTTTGACAGTACCATCACAATGACAAACAATGGAGCACAAGACAAAGGTTATGGCTGTCCCTGTTATTTTCTCATAGACAGAGGAGTAAATCTGGCCATTTATCCCAAGGTTCACATCCTCAGTTTACTTAAGAGAAAGCCTCTGTTGATTCATGAAGCCAAGGAGCCCCTCTTAGCAAACAGAGACACATCCTGCTTTTTCCACCCACAGCTCAGATGTGTGCCTGAGGCCTCAAAACAGCACCCCTGGACGATTCTCAGAGTGACAAATTAATACACCAGATCTTATGAACAATACATTCAGCTGCCTTCAGTCAAAACCAGAACTGTCTAATTTGTCCTTTTAAGCGCAGCCCAAAGTGACAGTCTGAAGCATTACGGCAAATGTGCACTAATGAAGCAATAGCTTTTTAAGTCTCTACACAGGTATAATATGCTAATGTCAGATAGAAATGTATCATTATGAATAATATTATGCTCTATTCACTTGCTGTGTCCTCAAACAGGATGTAATAATCTCTCAAGCTTCCCCTTGTCTATAGATCCTCTTAAGAAGGAGATTAATTTTCATGCTCGTTCACAAGCAAGTCACAGAGTCTATGCAATGAACGTTATCCAAATACATCCAAAGAATGTCTCTTTTTTAACCCAGGAAGCATCCTCTCCAGAGGCCAAAGAAACCCTTGTGGAGAAGAAAAAAACATGTGTAACTTCCTTATTCTAGGAAGCAGAGCTTCCTAGAGTATTGCTCCATATAGACTCCAGAAGATGAATCTGATGTGTTATAGTAAATTGTTATATACACTGGGGATACAGGACATTGATGTGTCTCCCTGGGAATTAAAGAGGAAGCAAAAGAAAATAATGTAAAGTTCTTACACTTCAATAGCAGATAAACAGCAGCAGAATCATGGAATATCCTGACTAGGAAAGGACCCCCAAGGATTATCCAGTCCAGCTCATGGCTCTGCACAGACACCCCAACAATCCCACCCTGGGCACCCCTGGGAGCTCCTGGAGCTCTGGCAGCCTCGGGGCCGTGCCCATTCCCTGGGGAGCCTGGGCAGTGCCCAGCACCCTCTGGGGGAAGAACCTTTCCCTGAGATCCAACCTAAACTTCCCCTGGCCCAGCTCCAGCCGTTCCCTGGGTCCTGTCCCTGTCACAGGGAGCAGAGATCAGAGATCAGAGCTGCCCCTCAGGAGGAAGCTGCAGGCTGTAAATTGGCTCTGCTGTGGCTCCGTACACCACTGACATTTCAGTAGGTTACTGAAGACACCGGGGGTCATCACCCTTGCTCTCCCCTCAGAGCCTGACATAGCTGCAGTTCTCTCATCACAGAATATGCTGCTTTTTAGCCCACATTTGTGCTCTTCTCTCTGTGTACCCGAGCACAAAGATCTGTGTCTATGAGCAGCTCGAACACGAAGCACACGTGAACCTCTGACATTACTGAGAGGATCCTTTTTGGAGGAGCCACTCAGGTAAGAGCCAGAGGCTGGTGCAGACCTACATCCAAGCAGCCCCAGCCCCATGTGCTTTCTGAACTCCACAGACTTCAGGTGTTTGTTCTGCCCTTCTCCCTGCAGTGCTGTGAACAAGTCTATCAAAAGCAAACAGCAGCCCAAGGCCGCTGCGAGGAGCCTTGGCCGTAGCGCAGCGAGGCCATACCCAGTGCCCTGCGTGCGAGCCACAGGAACTGCTGCAATCTGACAGCAGATAAGGGAGTACAGATGTTAGCCCCATTATTGAATTTACTGCTGGGACTGTTCAAATGTTACTGTGGTGACTGTGGTACCAAAAAGTCCCATTCAGCAATTAAAGAATCCTATCTCCCTCTTTGTTCACGGTGATTATTCTTTCTTCGACCCAGCCAGCTCCTTAGTTTTAACCAGTATGTTTCATATGCTTCAGCAAGGACTTCTAAAATCAGAAGCCTCTCTAATCCAATGTGGAAAAGCCTCTTTGATTTTTAACAGAAAAATGAATACTTGGTCTTCCAACTAACAAGACTTCTCATTTAAAAGTGGAGTTAGCAATATGCTCTCTAGCATTTTTCCAATATTTTTAAATGAACATATAAATAACATTTTTAGACTTGAAGATATTTTCTTGTTTCCCAGATTTAGAAAGTTTTTGACAGGAAATAATTTTATCATCTAGTATTAAAACACAGTATCAGGCATCCATTAAAGACCCTGTCTGGAACCTAAAACAATTTAATTGCCTGGTAACGCCTCTCTTTCCCTATCATGGTGAATTCAGTTTGGCAGGAGAGATTAACTCATGAATCCTATTAAACTTATCACCTTATTAAACTTATCACCAGCTTGTTTTAATTTCAGAACACACCTCCTTGCTGGAATGGAGATTGCATCGGGTCCGAGGCTAAATGAAAAGGCAAAGGTTGCGCTGTCGTGCAAGCCCTCACTAATCCCAGTGTGGGTTATGGGTTTGGGTGTTCAAAATCTGAGCAAAAATGAGCCACAGAGCTCCGTGGGGCAGCCCCATGTGTTGTTCCCAGGCAGCAAAGCCACCACCAGTAACACAGCAGTGACTCTGTGGGTGGCTTCACACAGGTCAGCCCCAGAACAGCTTCCTCTCCCTGGCATCTTCAAAAGGCTCCGGGAGAGATCCTGTACTGAGCACCAAGGTGGAAACATGGAAAATATAATCATTCCTGGAAAATGGAATCACTGAGGCTGGAAAAGATCTCCAAGGTCTTTGAGTCCACCCTGTGCCCCAGCCCCACCTTGTCCCCAGTCCAGAGCACTCAGTGCCACCTCCAGCCCTTCCTTGGGCACCTCCAGGGATGGGCACTCCAAACCTCCCTGGGCAGCCCCTGCCAAGGCCTGACCACCCTTTCCGTGGGGAAACTCCTGCTGATGTCCAACCTGAGCCTCCCCGGCACAGCTTTTGCTCTTGTCCTCTCAGATGAGTTGGAAGAGCAAAACAGAAGAAATCCAAAAAACAAGGATTTCTGATGTGAAGGGAAAATTACAAAATCTGATACCCCTGACAAGATAATATTTGATTAAACTGTTCTGTCAGAATAATGCCCTAAATCCCACCTTTTTGCTGTATCACTCACCACAGTCAGGACTCCTTTCGTGCTGAACAGATACAACCAGAGGCTCTTTGTATCCAGGCATGAACATGACTCTAGACCAGAACTTCAACTTATTTGAGGCTTCCTTCAAGTAAAGTTAGGAAAAGAGTGAACTCAAGTTTCACACTGATAACAGTAATTACAATAATCTGTGCTTTGATGTTATGACAAAGAACTTGTACCTCAGAACCAACCCCAAGTCAATGTAAAGGCTGGCAGGGCTAATTCTGGAACAGCTGAACCATTCCATACAATCACTATTTATTAGCATTGCTACACATCCCAGAGTTTCATGGCCCTTTAATTTCCCACACTGTGTCTGGGTTTCAGAAGACAGCAATATTTTTGTAAAATTGTGGTTAGAAAAACCTCAAAAATTTTGTCAGGTTCCCACTCAGGGATTCAAACACAATTTACAAACAGAAATTTCTTTCTATGAATTTCCTGCAGGTCTGCATCTGAACAGATGTGTGAGGTACCCTTTTACAGAGAGTGGGAAACTAAAGGCCCAGGGCAGTGAAACCATGTGCTCAGAAACAGCAGAGCAGGGGATGAGCCCAGGCCTGCAGATGCCTTGGTTTGGGGATCTGATCGGGAACATGCAACACCTTCTGAACCACGAGTTTTCATATAAACCCATGCAAAGGGAGGCTAAGGAGACAAGGAAGATGGGAAAGAAGGAATGACATTTCTCCACCATTTATCTTCTCATAGTTTCCTTGTAGAAAAGTGTTAACAATTCATGTTTATCAACTTCCAATTTCCTCCTCCACTTGTCATACTAAGTGACAACTTGCTGGTTTATTCAAAATTTATGTTAGTTGTTGTGCATTTTCACCTGCTTTGATTCCATTCTCTCTGTCCTCCCCTTAAGAAAGGGGAAGGAATAATGGAGGGAGGCAGAGTATTGGGTGTTTTGGGTGAGGGAAAGGGACAGAGGAATTGTTACATTGTAAATAACAACGCCAATTAAATGTGCAAGTCAGAAACCTCTCAGAAAACAGAAGACATGAACAGCTCTGTGGAAAATCATCTCTGTCAGGGAAGTCCTGTGAGGTATCGAGTTTTAGTGTTTCCACAGAACTGGAAGCACTTGTAGTTCTCATGATTCAGTTGGTAGAACAATCCCTAGGTCAGAGTCGTGTGAGCAAACCCTCAGTTCCAGATCCATCCTTGAACCCAAACACCAGGACATGACAGAAGGCTCTCTAACAGTCTCCTCACTGCTTGCAGAACAGCCTGCACCCAAAGCCTGACAGAACTAAACAAGACACCAGGTACACCAGGTTTTCCTGGGCTGTGCCAGCCTCCATCTCCCCTGGCTGAGCCCTGCCCTGCAGAGCAGCTGGCAGAGCACTCTGCCCTCTCCAAGCACGAGCACCTGGAACTCTGCCCGGGTCAGACAGGCATCTGTGGAACCTCCCATGTTCTCAGGCAGGGAAGGGAAGCTCTGAGATGAGTGAGACACATTTCTTGCTTGCTGTGTGCAACTTCTCACCCTCCAGAGGCCTTCCAGCATCACATGCTCCAACTTCCAAGAAAGCTCTCGGCTTTGAGAGCAGAGCCTCAGCTCACAGTGCTGCTTCTCTCCTTACTCCTGTAGACAGGCTCACTCACCTAGGTGGTAAATTATTCATGCTACATGTTCTCAGTCTAGGCCCTGGCATCACATATCGTGTTTAATGTGGCAAAATCAATATATTCTGAAAGCTGTGGTAGCCTGTGGCAAGCTGTAGAATTTGGAATATTTTCTCCAGCTATGTAATTTTGCCAGTTTTGCTCTATTTCAATTAAAAGTAATTTTTGAATAACACACAGTAAATGTTCAGTGATTTCTGAACACCACCACAATAACACCTCCTGTTTTAGAGGACAGTGGCCTGCAGGAAGGATTGAGGTACTTAACACTGTAAAGCCAAATATAAATCCATGTTTTATTTACTAGTGATGTCCAAGTTTATAGGAGTATCCAAACCAAAACTTCAAATCAACTATGTTTCCATAGTTTTTAAAAGAATTGGAAATGCTTGTTAACAATTGGAAATGCTTGCTGAAATGTTTAGCAACTCACTGGCATTAAACACTTGAAAAACAATGAAAGCCTCTCTCCTCCAGAAATTAAATTTTAGAAGAGTAAGTTGGCTCGGACCAGCATCAGTGTATCCAGCAGGACCAGGGCAGTGCCTGTCCCCTGTGCTGGCACTGCCGGGGCACCTCCAGTCCTGGGCCCCTCAGGACAACACAGACCCTGAGGGGCTGGAGCGTGTCCAGGGCAGGGAACGGAGCTGGGAAGGGGCTGGAGCCCCAGGAGCGGCTGAGGGAGCTGGGAAAGGGGCTCAGGCTGGAGCAAAGGAGGCTCAGGGGGACCTTGTGGCTCTGCACAAGTCCCTGACAGGAGGGGGCAGCCGGGGGGTCAGGCTCTGCTGCCAGGGAACAGGGCCAGGAGGAGAGGGAACGGCCTCAGGCTGGGCCAGGGGGGTTTAGATTTGGATATTGGGAAAAACATCTTCACCAAAAGGTTGGTCAAGCAGTGGCAGAGGCTGCCCAGGGCAGTGGTGGGGTCACCATCCCTGGAGGGGTTTAACAGCTTTGTGGATGTGGCACTTGAGGACATGGGTTAGTAGTGGCCTTGAGAGTTTTAAGGGAATGGTTGGACTTGAGGATCTTAAAGGTCTCTTCCAACCTAGATGATTTTATGCTATGATTTCCCCTAATTTCTTTGTGACTACACACGTGCCAAAGTGAAGTATTTGCAGAATCTGGACTTCCCACGAACAACTTAAACCACCTTCATGCCTCTGTAAGGTGCTGCATGAACCCTTGATACTTTGAACAAGGAATAAGACATACCTATTTGTACATCTGATGCAAGACTTTTTTTGGTGTTTTGGGGGTCTTTTTGTTTGCAATCAGGTTACTATCTTATTAGATTTCTAAATCCTGCAATAGAATACATACAATACCCTGTCCCAGTCCTCTTAATACTTCCATTCCAGCCTAATTTAAAACAACTGTTGTTCCTGGACATTGAGCTAAGAGCAAGGACAAAATCAAGTGCTAATGAACCAGTCTCCAGCTCATCACCAGGAGAGCCCCGGGCTGCTCCAGTGAATCTGAATCTTGTTCCCTTGCAAAGGGCACTCAGAGCATTGACTCTCCCATGACCACCCAGGAGTGGCTGCTCCCCTTTGAGCTGGGATTGCAGCTCTATTATTTAAGGGATGGAAAGGAATGAAATTACAGACTAGTCACTTCTGTGCTCAACTCCTGCCTGAGATTGATTAACACAAAATTCAATTTCATGCTAATCATCCCATGTCCTTGCTACATGTAGTAAGAACAGGTCCTACATGCACAGAGAGCTGCAAAAGCCACCTTCTTTCAGAAATTATTCACTGCAAGGCTCTGCTGCTCCTCCCTGGCAGGCTCATTCTCACCTCCACTGCTGTCTCAGACACAGCTACTCCAACCTGGCTGCAGCCAGAGCAGAAAGAAAGAATTCCCCCTCCCCCCGTAGGAGATGTTGTACAAAGATGGATAACTCACCATCAGGAACAGTCTGTCCTTCATACATTGAGACAAAGTGGGTGAATGCCTAAATTCTAGAAAAGCAAAATCCAGGGCTTATTTTAATTTGGACTGGGTTTATTTCAGAACAAGCATTGAATCAGCTGGGTGCCTGTAACACTGCAAGAAACCAGGGTCTCCTCTGCACAGAGCAGAGGTGGGGGGCAAAGGATGGGGAAGAGGAGATCTGAAGTTCAGCAGGTTGTCAGAAATAGTTCAAAAAGCAAGCACAGCAGCCTCCAAGACTGGTTACACTTGGGCCTAGGGACAGTTGGGAAGTCACTGGGAAGTTTAGAGATGTTCTTACTCGCAGGCCTGGCTGGAGGAGGAAAGCCAGAGACAGAAGGACCCAGGACGTGGCAGATTGTGGCTGCTGAGCACTGGCCAAGCCAATCCTGCCTCCCTGCAGCCCATGGCTCCTCTGTTCTCCCTCCTTCTCAGAACCTGCAGGTGCTTCATGCTTCCCATCGCCTTGATTTCTATTCTCTTCTTTTAGCCAAGGGTTTTTGGACGAGGAACAGCACTGTAATAGCTTGGTCTGCCCAGGACCCTGCTCCTCCTCCCTGCTTTGAGCTGGAGAGGGACCACACACCCATCCCAAAGGGATGCCAACCTCTGCCTGGGCATTCTGGGGAGCAAAAGCTCCATATCAGTTCTCTGGTAGGACCAGAGACAAAGTTCAGAACTCCTACATGGCTGGCACTCAACACTCCCTCAGCAAGCGCTGGCATTTTGATATGTCAGCCTTATCCAAGGAAAAACACAGAACATCTCTATACCTTTCTGCAAGCTGTCTTTAACTAGATGTACTTCTAAATTAGAGCCTTACAGATTATTCCAGTTCTTCCCCTGGAAAGAAAAAAATTAAACAGGTGACACGTTTTCCATGAGGCCAAAGCATTCCAAAAAATTATGAGCATGATTCATTTGAACATGTTAATAAACCAAGAGATTTGCTTCAAAGACAGCTGGTGAAAGCAAACCACTCCCAGAAGGTCCCAGTGGCTGCTTTGCACTCTGCCACCAGGATTCTTAGAAGGCCTGAGCAACATAGGAAGGTTTAAATCCTCTTTGTCACACTGCACCAAGAGCCATTTCATGCTCTGCTTCTGCCCTGCCTGCTCCTGCTCACCTGAGGGAACAGTGAGAAATGTTTCTTCAATGATTTATTCAATAAAGATCACTACATTAATCAGATAAATCATTCAAGATATTGTCAACTTTCACTGCTCACATTGCAAGGAAGAAATTGAGCTCCTGAGGGTGTTACAGACAAAAAGGTTGTGCCTACAAAAAAGCTTTGCCAAATCTTAAGCAGACCATTATTTAGCAACCCCCATGCCCAAAGAGCTCCTACTGCCCAGAGAAAGGCCAGCACAGAGACAAAATAGAGGTTTGCTCTCCAGCATCAAAATGGGGAGAAAATACATATATTTATCTTAAAGGTCGGTTCAGTCATTGAGGAGTTGCCTAGCAACACTTCCTAGCAACACCACTGCAGGAAAACCACAGAGAGCACTCTCCTACAAGTCAATTAGAAATGGTAATTGGTATGGGAAGATCCCACAGTCCGCTCCAATTACAAACAACAATGCGTTCCCCATTGCTATTTTTTTTAATTAGAAGCTTTGTAAATTCATCCCTTGCTCCATTTTGCTCTGCTTTTCTTTACTTCTCCTTTCCAGGTAACAAAACTTTACAGCAGCACAGCAATGTCAACAGCATTAGGAGCAACACCTAAAAAGATAAAACAACCCATTCATCTCCATCTCCAAATCAATGATGGGCTTCTTCTCTTCTGCAAAAGCAGCTCAAGAGACACAGCTGGCTCTTCAGGCCCTTCACTGTCAGAGGCAGAGTCCTGCAGCAGCTGTAATTCTGGTGCTGTGCTTCCCAAAGTTCACACAGCCATAGCTGGGGAACTCCTGCTCATCTCTTGGAGCACAACACAATTAGGGGACGTGGTATTGCATCAGCAAATCACTTTTCTGTGCTGCAGCCTGTAAGCAATAGCAGTAGATAAGAATGGCTTGGGCTTTTTAAAAAAAGTAATTAAAGTGCTTGGTAATTTCATGTCATTTAATGCAATGTGTTCCAAAATGAGATTTGAAAACTAAAAAGCCAGGCAAAGCCTTGAGATGAGAATGATCACCTATTTAAAGCCTTTCATACTTGAACCTGTCAATCTCAGCAATGAAATTAAATGAAAAGAAAGAGGAAAGAAGAAAGTGATCCTGTGTGCGCTGGTGGCTGATCAGGGTTTAAACAGTCTCATTCACTGATGTCTCCAATATACCGTAATGACAAAAAATAGACTTCCTGCTGTCAAATGACCATAATTTTCTACTTGTTTACTCTTTCCAGAGCCAAAAAGCTATTCCTACTTAATTGCTTGCAAAAACTATTATATGCTTTCATTAGGGTTTTTCCTACACACCCCCTCCTTTATATAACTTGCCACTAATTTGAGGGAGGGAGATGACAGAATCCCAGAAAGGTTTGGGTTGGAAGGGACCTTAAAACTCATCTCATTCCAACCCCTCTGCCATGGACAGGAACACCTTCCACTAAACCAGGTTGCTCAGGGATGTTTTCTTCAAACTTTGCGGGAGATAAGGTTCACACAGACCTCACCCATAAACCACAAACCTCAGAGAATTAGAGGAGTCCCTTCAGAGTCTTAGATTGTGACCTGTGTTCCCAGCACTGCTCTCCAAAAGCAAACAGCACTGCTGACCTTCATGTGGCCTGGGATGCCCTCCCAATGAAGCACCAGCCACCACAAGCAGGGATTGCCACTGCTCAAAATCCAGTTTGGGAAGGGGAAACAGCTGAGGGTCAGGGCCAGCAGGTACCACAATAAAGGTGCATTAGGCCATGGTTCGTTTGCAAAGTTTGAACTCCTGGAGCACACTAAGCAAGGAGGCAGAAAGACTGTAAGTCCTCCTCATCTGTCCTCCTGCCTCAGACAGGGTCAGCTGGAATCCCCACCATTCCCAAAAGGTGTTTACCCGATGTGACTGTAGCAGCCACCAGTGATGAAGATGCTGCTACCTCCAAAGACAAATCATTTCAGGGCCTCATTAATTTGGCCATTAACAGATAAGCTTTGTTGTATTTTAAGTCCTTTGACATTGCTCAAGACTCTCTTAAAAACCCTAAAATCTAATTCTTTCAAGAGATTTTGCAAGGCACACAGGATACCTGCCAAAACTTAGTTTCTCTTCACAAAGGAATGCCTGCTTTTCCCAGTTTCCAAACCCTGATGCACGTGTGCAATTGGAACCTGGCTCTTGACCTTGAGACACAGGGTGGACTGGTGCCCAGGGCTATTTTCTGGTCATCCTCCTACAAAGGACACCCTCAGCTACCAGCATCTCCCACAAGGTACAGCTGCTTGGCAGGGGCTAACTCAGCTGGGAAACAAGTCTGAAAGTATCTGACTTCAAGTTGAGAAGTGACATTACACCTCCAGCAGCATCAGCTTTATGACACCATTAAGAGAAAGCTTATTAGCCTGTGAAGCCCATGTGGTGAATCTGCAGCCCTCTGGCTGACTACAGCTATTTACTTATTTCATGAAGCCCACAGCAAAATTATCCAACAGTAGCAGAAGGGACAATAACCACAACTGTGTGGTTTAATGTATAGTTTGTCAAAGCTATTTGAATGGTCTGTACAGCCTTTAGCAAGGAACAGGTTCCCCACACTTGCCTGAGAGCAATAGATTTGGTAATAAGGTGGATAATCAAAAAGCAGGCCTGCCTCCACAGCAAACACATTTTGATGCTTGGATTTATGTGACAGATCCTGCGTCAGTGAGAGCTGGGAGATGGAGCTGCCTGCACCTTCCCTTTCAAGTGAGCACAGTAAAAATACCAGGAGCACACTAAACCTCCAGAGCTGGCTCAGGAGAAAACAAACCAAAGCAGATTAAATGCTGCAACAGCAAAACATAAATGCAGCAGGTGTGCCCGATCCAAAGAAACGGGTCTGAGACAAGTCCTGCCATTCCCAGGTGAACATGTAGGGAGGGAGGCAGGGATAAACCACCTCTCTCTTTATCCCCCTCTCAGCCTCTCTGGGGATCAGTGCTCCCCACTCTGGGGCTGGGCTGCAGAGCTGCTCCCCATTCCCCTCACTGTTGCTGCTCAGGGGGGCTGCCCTGTATCTCCATCTCTCCCAGCTGAGCTCTCCAGGCAGGAATCAGCCCCATGGCTCAGATCACTCCAGGGATGAACAGACACAGAGTGGTACCTTGCTCTCTTTTGCCCAAGTACAGCTCCCAAAAATAAAACAAACCACGAAGAGTGAACAAGCAAACCACATCCCCCAGTCTGAGCCACCGACACTCCCTGGACACGGAACCAACTCTACAGCTCCATGTAGTTAGAGGTCAAAAGTTACCCACAATGCCACAATTTGGGATTATGTAAATTCTGTGTCGAGATGGCAGGGAGCGATTTCTAGCCTTTTACCCACCCTGCACTACTGAAACTGTGTTTGCTCATCCCTTAAAAGGCCAGAGAAGACTTCACAAAAGAAATGAAAAGGTAAGATTTGAAAGGTAATTTTAGCATTTAAATGCGAAAGTAGTGGTTCTGCCTTCAGCCCTTCAGGACAGAGAGAAAAGCTTTGGTACAGTTAGGTTGGAACCAGCTCAAATCAACTACCAGAAGAAAACAGAAAGGGAAAAAACCAAAGCAAGCCACTTCTCTGCATGAAAAGCATTGTCATGCTAAGGGTTCAGAGATCCAAAATTCCCTCACTCACTGGAACGGGAGGGCAAGTGAAGAGAGAGGAGAGCACCATTTAATGCTGAAAATTTTCAAAGCACCCAGAAAGGACACTGCAGGGTCATCCCCTGGCAAGATGAAAGCCATCACAGGCTGTGCATCCCAAATCCTTTATGTTCTTCAGTCGCACTCAGCCGCGGCAAGAGCCAACTGCTCCTCTCCTCGGCAGAGTTCACCACTCCATCCCAACCCTGCTGCGGTCCAGGGACTCGGTACTGCAGCTTTATCTCTGCTGATCTGACATGGCTGAAGTGGAGCCAAAGATAGGACGGAGGGAAACGGGAGGACAAAGCCAGAGGCTCCCCGAGAGCAGCGGGATCCCTCCCAGTACCCCCCGCTTCACACCCAGCTCACTCCCAGAGTCCCCACAGGCACTGCCTCAGCTCCTTCGGGACACAGCTCTCCATTCTGTTCTGCTTTTTGGGAGTGCAGCAGAGGAATCCTCCCTGTGCCCAGCAGAGAAAAGAGGCGTAGAATAAAACACCAGTTCAAAGCCTGCCTCTGGTACAAAGGGAAATAACGCGTGGGAAGAATATTGAGGCGGGGGGGAGAGGGGGGCAGTTCTGAAGTAAGCCCAGGTCAGTGACAAAATCTGGTCACTCTGGGCAAAGCCTCGAGCTCTCCTGGAGACATCTATCCCGAGTCTCACGCCCATTCTTGTTTCTTCTTGTTTAAAGTTCCCCTTCTGCTGAGAAACACAAGTGCCTAACTGGGTATTTGTGGAATACTAATAGCCCCTGTTTGCAATTGAAATGAAGCCAGGCTGCAGCAGCAACCATGCAGACAACCCTTTCTGTAAGTCAGGGGGCAGGGATGGGATACAAGCTGCTAAATGTCAAGCAGCAGAGCCATGGCAAACCCCCAGCATCTTATTTGAGCACACTGCTGCTATGAAAAGGAGCTTTGTCTGTGTATAACCTACAAACTCCCACCTGAGCTTCCCAAAGCTCCTGCATTCAATATAAGTTCATTGGTCATTACATGCTGGTAAAGTCCTTTGCCACATCTTTACTGGCTATAGAAATTTAGTACCATCACCTCGACAGGGAGTCAAAGGGAAAAAGGGAGAGAGAGAGGAAAAGAAACATGTTCGCAATCCCTTTTAATATACACTGCTCGAAGTCCATGATTGATCCCTTAACCTAAGAATGCAATGGGGATGCAGCGAGCTGGGAATCTGTCCCTTTATGCGTAGAAAGTCTTCAGCTTCTAAAAAGCTGTTTTGTTGAAGATGACTGCACATTTGTTGGGTCCTCTCTTGCCAAAAGAACCACAAGTTCTTTGCAGAAAACAGTCTGACACAACAGTACACGAAGATGGAAAATAGAATTGTGAAAGAAACTTGTTGTCTTTAGCAGATGGCTCAGTTCACCAGCAGATATTTTGAGAAGCTACTGCCTCCAGGTCTTCATGGAGAGAGAAGAAAGAGCTTAGCACTGGAGAGAGGGAAATCTGAATGCACTTGCAACTAATTCTCTGACTCTTCAGTAGCCCAGCAGAAAATGAATCCACCTGTAACTGTCTGGGTTTCCAAACTACAGCAGGGTTTTATTTATGAGTGGAGTGTGTCCCTCTCTCTCACTCACTTTCCCTGTCCATTCCTTGAAAACATAAAAGAAATAAAAGGAGTGAGTGGGGACCTCCTGGTCCTGGTGGAGCAACACCTCCGTTTGCTCCCAGTCCTTTCTGCAGGCAGTTTGCCTTCACACAGACTTCAGCTACAAAAACACTTCAGGTCAGATGATGTGATGAGCAGGATTTGGGTGGATTCCCCTGCCTGTGACACCAGGCTGCTGCACACCACTCCCCAGCAAGCCAGGGGAGTTTGGCCTGACACTCCCCGTTCTCTCAAGGAGAGGAGAGGGAACAAAACTTTCTGCTGTTCAGATTTATCAACTTACACATTTTTCCTCAGAGAAATGAGCACAACGGGAAGGAGTTTTGCAGAGAACATTTTTTGCCTTCTCTGATTGCAGCCTCATTACCTGTCAGGGTTCAGCATCATTCAGTCAGTATCTTCTCAGAAATTGCTCAGGAGCACAAGGTAAGGCCAAGGTAAGGCCAAGGCAAGTCAAAGTCCCCTCCAAAATTTCACAACATTAAACTGCATCATCATCATCCATAGGAATACAAATCAGCTCTAACAGTGGCAAAGATGTTCAGCAAGGCTGAAGCAGAGGGCACAGCTACCCGAAGATGAAAAGCACCTGGGAGGTGACACAGCAGCATACAGATGACTGCAGGAAAGCACTGCTGCCCTAGCAGGCAGGGAGAAACCACACTACCAAATGGCAAACCTCGAGGTGTTCAAACACACCTACACCACAACCACCCACACCTCACATGCAAGGGCTGGGGGAAAGCCAAGTCTGTTCACACAGCTTTACAGTGCAAAGGACCAGCTGTGTGTGACTCAAGTGATTAGCAACATGCTAATTACACTGCTCTGCACCAGTTTGCACTGGGAGATGGGAGAGAAAACCCATCCTCCATCAGAGCATCCTGCACCACCAGCTCCCATTCCTGAGGGGAAGGTTTAGGAACTGCTTCTGCTGAGAATGTCTTTCCCTACCCCACCCCAAACCACCCCACAAACCCCAGGATTCAGCCACTGCCTGCAGCACCCTTTCTTACTAAAGACAGTAGGATTGCTCAGCCAGAGGCTTCAGCAGGAGTGTAGGTGGTTATGGGGAGGGATTTTGCCAGCAGTTATGCAAAATCTTTGCAGGCACCCAAATATTTGTCTAAAAGGCAGGAAAAAAAATTTAAAAAGCATGTTGGACTGTGATGCACTGGCAAATGGTCTTTAGTAGTAATACATATCAGATGAAGGTGCATGGCTCTGTGCCAGAGCAATACTCCTCACAGAAAGCCATTTCCATCTGCCCTACTTTGGATGTGGTAAATGTGCTGGAGGTAACCACAGACCCTGAGGCACCATTGCAATTTGTGTGCCCCAGCACTGGAACATCAGAGCCTTCACTCACAATGACAGCGCACCTTATCTGCAGCTCCTGCTATTGTGCAATTGCTGTGGTATCCACATGCAGAGAAAAGGGAGCTAGTGACTGGAGTGAACATACTTCTTCCCTAAAGTGTCTCCTTGGAGCACCTCAGAGTGGCTTAAAGCACAGGTCAAGAAGTCCAAGTGATGACACTGAAGGGATGAGACCTGAAAGGCTCCAGGGATGAGAAATGCCAACTGTTTGATTACCACAAACTGATCTCAAAACAGATACCATGACAGAGAGAAAAGGATGGGCACAGTCTTCAAAGGACAGTCATTTTTCACTGCCTATCAGCAACAGTTCAATTACAGCACCCTGTCTCTCCAGTGCTATAATTACACTTTCAGCTGGGCTCACAGGCAAGGATTTCTCAGTAATTTCCATTGCAGTGGAAGTGACTGACTCCCTCACTGCAAGTCTGAAGGACTGACTGGGGACACCTGGGTCACGCTGTGGGGACATGGAACTTGATGATCCTGAAGGTCCCTTCCAACCCAAACCACTCTATGATCTTCTAAAGCAAATAAATTTAAACCACAAAATCACACACTTGTGTGCACACCTTGAATAGTTCTTCTGGTACCAGCCTTGATGCAAGGCGTGCATCCAGGGGAGATGACTTTAAAAATTGAAGTATTCAGGCAGCCCAGACACAAAATAATCCTTCACCTTCAGGAACTAAGAATGTATTTCTGAAAAAGCAGCAGGGAAAGGCCTGGGGCACAAGTCCAGCCAGCACACACAGAGCATATACATGGAGGTCACAGGTCAGCGTTAACAAACATGACTGAAGCACCTCTGTGCCATCACAGAGAAAGCAGGGGAAGGACCACCACACCCATCCCAGTACACTTTGTCCTGCTTAGGAGCAATAACCACCAACTGCTGCTATTTCTTACCAAAGTGACAGCAGACGTGCAGAACCTGAAACAACAAAAGGCAAGCCATGCTGTTAAACATCCCTTTACCACCCTTCTGGCTGCAGGAGCCCCACAATTGCCAACCTGATTCCCAAACAACCCAGAAAAGAACGAAAACACAGACAATTTGTACACAAAAACAGAGCACCCAGCAAATGACAGCACATACCCTTAACTCCAAGGCTTGCATCAAAGTTCAGTGATTTTGTGCAAGTCATCTCTGAACTACTGTGTTTGCACCAAAACAAAGGCTTGTTTTACACTGTACTGCTCTCTTCCCACAGACCCTTCCCTACGCTGCTCCCTTGCTGCCATCCCATGCAATACTTGGCATTCCCTGACTTTCTGGCACTCTTTGAAGCTCAGGATTTCACTAATTAATTTTCATGCTTTATTTCTTCTCAGAATTCCTTTGTGAAGCCTGCTCAGACTCAGGAAGCAGTACTGTGTCAGTGTGTGCCTTTTCTAACCAGGAGCTCAGGCGTGAAACGGGAGAGAGCCCAACCATCCAGATGCTCCCACCTGAGCAGGAATGAGGTGGGGAACAGAGCTCACAGGAGAGATGGGGAACAGCTTCCTGGCCTAGGAGCAGTTTTCCGTTCAGGAAGATGAAAACCAATTTCTCCACGCTGGCTCAGTTAATTACTGCCACCATCCCCATGAGATTGAGTAGAGGAGATGCTTTAGACTAAGAGATTTTCTGTCAGAAGTTCACCAGTAAGTGGGGTGAAGACTGTCCCTTGTAGCCATGAAGTGCCACAGCCAGGCTGGCTGTCACTGGGCTCCATCATCCCTAGAGCCCACATTACAGCATCCCCCCATGGGCCAGGCTGGAAGGGACCCCAGAGGGTCCCTGGTGCCACCTCCCTGCTCAGGCAGGGCCATCCCAGAGCACAGGGCACAGGATTGTGCCCAGAGGGCTCTGCAATATCCCCGCTGAGGGAACTCCAGCCCCTCCCTGGGCAGCCTGTTCAGGGCTGGGCCCTGCCCAGGGCAGCAGTTCTGCCTCCTGTGCAGGGCAATTGCTGGGCTCAGGCCCTGCCCGGTGCTCTGGTGCCGCTGCCGGGCCCCGGAGCAGAGCCTGGGCCCTGCCCTGGGCCCTCCCTGCTGAGGGCCCCCCTCACTCATCTCTTCTCTGACATCTTCCTTCATCTTCAAGGAACTCACCAACAACCTCCATACCCATCTCAGCAGCAAGCCGTATTTCAAGGTGATCAGCAACATCCAGGAAGGATGTCACCATCCCAAAGTGCCTGCTGCCTTGCCACCACCTCTTGGGGCTCTTTTCCTTACTCCTGTTAAAACCCAACCACAAACAGCTTTGCAGCTGGGATATCTTTTACTGCTCATTGTGACCACCATGCAAATTCTCCAGGGCATCCTTCTGTAGTCCAGGGGAGTCTGTTCTTCTGGGGCAGAGACTATGGTTTCTGCACATGGGAGGCACGACCTCAGCAACAAGTCAAGCCAGCTTGTGACTCCGTTCAGCCAAACAACATAATATGCTATACCTGTCCTCTGAGGATTTTGTAACAAAGCTTCCAACCCTTGAATCACAGACCACGTACATTCCCATTCCCTGCCTTCACATTATTAAGCCAGGATATACACAAATTTCTGCTACAAGGAACAGACTTCTAAGATTCTCAGAGCTGAGTATTCTATTAATTTGAATTGGGACTAGTTGAGGTAAATTGATTTTTTTAATGCGTTTATCCTCTATAGGGGCTTTTTTTCCTTCTTAAACGCTGATTTGCTGAAACTGTGCCTATCCAATACTCATTACTGAAATGCATGGAAAGCTGCCAAAAGAAGCGGTGCCTTCTGGACTAAACAAGGAATTTATTACTGAGAGACCACAGCACTGGGTAAAAATCCATCACAAACTTATTGATTTAAACTGATTGTAAGTAATCACACACAATTTATATTAAGTGAAACATACTGCCATCTAATTTAGAGTAAGTGAATGGAATGCTACTACTCTCAATTCTGTTTGAATGCAAACTCTAATTGATACCCAAATATAAATAATTGAGACTTTCAGAAAACATGAATAAAATATTTTGTTATCTCTGTTTATTATGTATCGATAGATCATTTTTACCTATTTAAGACATGGTTAGACAGCAATTACTATATTTCAGCAGAGACTTACATGTAAGCCTCAGGGCAAGTTCAATAGAATGGGACAAGTACAGTGTGGAGAGACGAATGTGATGTGTGGGATGCAGCTTAAATAACTTCAACTTGCTTTTAATAAAGAAACCTCAAACTTTGCCTACCTTCCACCCCAAATGTGATGAAATCAAGTCATGCATTTTAGTCAGACATGGTTCTCTCACCTCCAGAGGAAGCATCTTAGGATGAAAATTGTAAGGCACAAGCTATCACTGCAGCAGCACATCTTTCCTCCAAGATCCATTCAGGGAATTGTGCCTGTCAGCCCCTCTGATATGTCCCATAATTGGAAGCCAATCCTCAGCAGTATTAGTGAGCCCTATAACCAATTTTATTTCTAAATAAACGTTTGAAGGTATTTGCTGTTCTTTTCAACTGTCAGTGTGTAAATGCTGTCAGGAATTTAAAAAAAAAATTAAATCTTCATCAGAATGTTCTCTGCTATACTTAGAAATTTGGCTACTAATATTTAAGGATGTAAGAACATGTTGCTTTTTATTAATAAAACCAGTTGCTTACAGCAGGAGCACACAAGTGTGCCACACTTTCAGTAATCCACTGGCTCCATGGCTTTTGAAGACCAGAAGCCCCCCTCAAACCTTTTCCTATGGCAATTCCTTCTCAGGTAATTTTTAGTTACAGACTGATACCTCATTTCTCAACAGGATCACTTTGTGCCAGATCATAACATGAACAACTTAGAAGATTCATCCCAAACATTCCCAGTGCAGGTTGGGTTTAGCCAGCTCCTCTCAGCTGTCCCTTTGCAGGGAGGTTCATTTCAAGGCAATGTGAATTAAAAGCAGAAAGAAGGTGTTCTGATGCTTTCTGTCAACTTGAAATTTTTAAACACTGCTCTAACATATGTTACACTCGTGGGTTTGAACCTAGTCCTGCAATGTGCTGCATGTAGGTGGAACAGTTGCCCGTAACTGGCCTCATTACAACTCAATTAAGTCCATTTGCAGAGCACATTGCAAGACTGGGCCCTTAGGAATTTCTTGTGCTCCTGTAGCTTATTAAACTGCTGGATATCCTCCACAAGCTCTGCATCGAAACCATAATTTAGCCCTATTTACCTGGTTAGCACAAGCCACCTGGTAGCTGTTATTTTTGCTCAAGCAGACACTTCCACGTCTATAAAACTTTCCCCACTTTTATAACAATCTGGCTTTTAACACCAATGCCCTGATCAAACACTGCCAAGTACTCTCTGCTTGTTAGCTGCTCTGAAATGAAGTAATAGTCCCCTGTCACGCTGTGTTGGACAGGGCTAAATTGTACCAGAGGACATCCATGCCTCTCAGGTATTTGCCAAGAAGGACTTAATTCTAGAGAAGCTACTATGAGAAACAAACCCTAATTCACAGGCTTAGTTTTTTAAAACAAAGTTACCCACTGCATGGCAACCTGCTTAGCAGAGGCTTTTTGTCTCATGATGTGAATGTTGCCAGGCCATAACAAGCTGTTTCTACACAGCTCAGGACCACCTGACTGACACTTCCACCCAAATGTACCTCCACTGGGTGCAGGCAGCTGAGCTGGTCTGAGGTGCTTGCTTGTCTGGCAAAGTATTTACTCCATAAAACAAAAGAATGGGATGTTCCTTAATCACAGAATCGCTCATGTTAGAAGGGACCCAAAAGGATGACTCAACTCCCTGCTCTTTGCAGGACTACCAAAATCTAAACCATATGAAGACACGTCCTCCATGGCTTCTTGAACTCTGGCAGGCTTGGTGCCATGGGCACTTCCCTGGGGAACCTGTTCCAGGCACCAAGCACCCCTCAGCAAAGAGCCTTTTCCCAGTGTCCAATCTCCACTTCCTCATGTCCTGCTGTGGTCACCAGAGTGAGATCAGCACCTCCCCTCCACTGACCCCCGAGGAGGGTGCAGCCTGCCAGGAAATCCCCCTCGGCCTTCTCCTATCCAGGCTCACCAAGACAAGAGACCTCAGCTGCTCCTTTTAAGTCTTGCCCTAAATAACTTCTATTCCCATTTCAAGAGCCTTGCACTGATGTTTGGAGACAGAACCCCAGCCTGAACACACTTTTGTCTGCAGTCCCTGAGCCAGCCACAGCCCAGGGCTGGGCCTCCCAAAACCTCCTGTCAGCTACTGCACTGTTTCTTCAAAGAAGTGAGAGGAACTAGCAAGTTAGAGTAGTAAGTAATAATCCTTTACTCTGAGGTGTAAGGTTATTTCTTTATTAATAAATAGAAGTAAAACCTCAGTCAGAGATAAACTGTACATGGGAAGGAAGTGAAAAAGGTTTATTTTCTCAAGGAATGGCTAAGTTTGAGCAGGTACAACTAGCAATTTTTCTGCCGTGTTTCCCCCACCCTTCTCAGCAGGATAGCTGTTTTTACCCAAGCTCTAAAGGCAATAACCAAAATTTCAGTCAACGTAATGTCAAATAGCACAAAAAACCCCTCAGTCCCTCACAGTCACATCTTCTATTGGCATCCCTGCGACAGCATCAACACACCCCTCATGTCTACAGCCTGTTACTTTCTGATGGTTGTCCTCTCCTTGCTTAAGCTGAGGCTCTGCATCTCACGAAAGTGAAATGTTGATACTGAACGTGAAAGAGAAATTCATCTGTGTGATGAGCAGTGATCTGGCATAGAAGCTGTCAAACCATGGAAGTGTCTCACAACTGCCACAGAATAATGAAAATGTTCTTTAAAACCCTGTGACAATTGCAAAGTGAGACAGAAAATGAAGCTGCCTACACCTGCAGACTGCAGTCCCTGTGTGTGAGCACATCAACCTCTGCTCTGGATTTTATAGCCAGTCTAGGTGGGAACAAGCCCTGTACATCAACAGCAAAAAGGGACAGGCAGACCATTTCCCCTGTGCCAAAATAAGTCATTACTGGAGTCCTGTTTTGGAAGAGACAGGAGAACTGCAGGATCCCAGGTAGCTCCTTGCAAAGGATCAGCCTTGGGCTCACTGTCCCCACCTCACCAGGGGCAGGTGGCTGGAGCCTCCCACACCATGAGGCCACCCAAAGACAAGCAAAGGCAGGTTAGGCTGGAGAAAGTCTCAGCTCATTTGAAAATCCACCGACCAGCCCAGAGCACAATTCCAGGCTTTTAGAGCATGCAGTCTATATAACAAACATGCTTTTTCAGGAATCCAAATAAAGATGCACATGAAGCTTCAAACTCTGCAGAATCCATTATTATTTGAACTTGCTCACCTGTCAAGCAGCAAAACCCTTTCTTTACAGAGAGGATCTACACAGATTCTGTCTTGCCACAATTCCTGAAAAGCTGCTGCTAATTTCAGTGATTCAAACTTTGCCTCACTGCAAACATTTCTTGACTTTATGAAAGCTGAAGATTTATATGCTTTAGACACCGGGAGATTTCCACAGGTCACCAGGGAACTTGGATGTTGAGCTCTTCCCAGAAGTTTGAACACTTAAGGACTGAGCACAGGCAAACAAATATTTGAGCTATTTAGTCTCCCCCAAAGGTACCAAAGCTAAGCACCCAAGTGACTGAACACTTGCAGAAACACAAGATTTTGGGAGATCACTTGTGTCAGCATGGAGCAGCTACTAAGAAATGGGGGAACATCATCCAACACCTTTATCTCAGCCTTCAGTGCTTATGAAGGCAGCAAGGCACACCAGGCCTGCAGGGAAGAGTATGATTAGTCTCAGGGCTTTAAATTGCTGCTGTGATTTTATATGAAGTCCAAGTGCAAAGGTGGGGCAGGAGAGGCATTTAGCAGGGCGCTTTGAGGCCAGAGAAAATATGAGATTACACTGAGATGGAAGATTGGTATTATCAAATCAATACTGTACAATAAATACAGCAAATGAGTTAATCCAATTATCTGAGTGGAACAAGATCAATGTGCTGGTGCAACAGAAAGATTGCAAGAGACTAAAATTAAATGTACCCAAAAGAGAGGGGCAGTGAAAACAATCCTCTAAAACAATGGGCTTTGGTGATTATGTACAGTTTGAAAACTGAACCTAAGCACAGACGTCATCTTGGAATTTTTGGAGCGTTTATCCCAGAGAGCGAGCAGGGACAAGTTTCTCCACAAGTGAAAACAGGAGAATGCCAAAATTCTGCTTGTTAAACTGTTTGCTAAATACCTTTGCACTGTAATACACTGACAAGGAATAAAACCATCCTTGTAACACTGTAGCTGCCTGCAAAAGCTTATTAATTCCTAGCACAGCCCCCTTGTCCTCAGTGAATATTCCAGCAGTCGGATTGAGCAAGGAACTGTGGAAATAACGGGGAGGAGGCAGCAGCCACGCTAAGCACAGAACTCACAGCCAAGGAGGAAGGGGAATTTCAGACCGTCCCCAACACTGCAAGAGAAGAACTGAGCTACCATCCCAGCAGTCCATGGCCATGTTTGCACAGCACCACGACTCAGTGGCCACTGCACACAAAAGGAACAGGACAGCAGCCTGCTAAGCAGTAATTCCAAGTAAGCACAGAGGAAAAGGAAAACTCTCCCTAGGTTAAGGGCAAGCTAATGAAGACTGATTTATGCATGCACGTATTAAAATTCTCTCTGCACTGAGCATTTCAGCTTTTAAGTTTCACGTGCAGCTTGAAAGCAAGGCAGAAGCCAAAGTGCTGGCAAGAACACCATCTCTTCAGAGGATTAGGAATTAAGTTAACTGCACATTAGAGATAAAATAGTGGAGCGCTTGTCTTTATTCTCAATAATAAACCATAAGGCATTAAGCTACACAGCACGATTAACTCCTTTCAACTCCTCACTATTACTGCTGAGACAGCAATGTGGTACTCTCACAGAAACACTAAAAAAATACAGAGCAACTCGGTTAAAATTAAGTGAATTTAGGGCAGGCAAAAATGCTACAGTGCAACCCAGAAGGGATAAGTCTTTGTTCCTGTAAAGAGCAGCCTAAGCACCTGCAGTGTTAGAAGGAATTCCTCAAATGCTAAAATCATTCATGGATTGAAGTGACCAGCTCTGGGGCTGGACCATCACTCTGCATCCCTCCTCTCCTTCCTAACTCCTGAGTCATCTGGGTACTTAAAATATCAACACTGCAGTGGTGCCAGCCAGGCTGGTGACAAGGATGGCCTGGGGGAACCACAGGTGAGGGCTCGTCCCCTCCTCCTTTACCAGCTCTGGTAACTTCATGTTTCTGTGACTAGGTTCCCCATTTACAAACTGCTCTTAGCGACATGACCAAATTCCAAAACAAACTAAACAACCAAAGAACATTTTAATCTGTGAGATACAGAGATACTAAACAAACAGGGGCCACTTTGACCATTAAACAATCAGCTCAACACACACAAGGTATTGGCAAAGCCCATGATCTACCGGACTCTTGGGAATAAAAACACTCTCCACAAGATGGACAAAGCTCTGTCCTCAGTGTGTACCTGCAAGGCTTCAACTACTCTCCTGGTTCAGTGAGATACTAAATTTATTCAACTGTACCCTGGCCTGGTTTAGGATGGTTGGAGGAGGAGAAGAAACAGAGCAAACCTCCCAGCCCCACTCCCTCCAAGCCTGAACTGCAGCCTAAGAGCAAACACCTGCACACTTCCTCCCCTACCATCACCTTCCACCTGTGGGAGAAGCTCCCTTGAAAGCTATTGGTTTGAGCATCCATCAAATCCCACCCTAAAGTGCTTCTGTCTGAAAAAACTGCAACGCTCAAACCACTGAAAAAACTCTGGCACCAAAGCCCATCCCATTACGACACAGCTGTACCCTTGTCTTTGCACAGTCTTGGCTGTTCCCTACCTGGTTAGTGAGCCACCTTTTCCTGCATTACAGAACCCAGCACAGCTGACTCAGACCCAAAACCAAGCAAATCTAAACAATCCAATAGCTCCACAGGGACAGCTGAGGTCACCGTGGCACAACATGCAGCAGCTGCTCTGGGGTGAAGCCCTCTCCTGCTGTGGTAGGCAGCAATTCCCCTTCACCTCCCATTTCTGCAGCTCTGTGAGCTCCTAAGCACAGCACCAAACCCTTTCAGCTAGATATGATGTGCTACCAGTGGTGGAAGACAGCCCTCAGCCAGGCACACAGGGCTCTCTGAGGAGCTGGAGCTCTGTGGTGGCCTTTAGGCTTTGCCCAAACCAGGGCAGAGTGCCACATGCACACATTCCATGTGCCAGGCTGGGCCCTGAGGTGTTTGCCACCAAAGCACACAAGGCAGAATTAGAGCTGATGAAAATTTTCCAGGAAAACACTGGAAAAAGGCAATGAACCAAAATGAAAATGCTTCCTGGAATGTACTCTCTCCCAACAACAGGGGCCAGTTCCCCATAGGCTCTCAGGCTGCAGGGATTTCACAACATCACAGGCAGAGCAGACACATAAATCACCTGAAGGGCTTTTGGTTTAACTCTACAGCACCAGCAGCCTTAGGAAAGTTGTGTCTACTGAAGCTGGCAGAACTTTCAAATTCAAGGTCTGTGCACCCTTCAGGGAAAATATGAGAAGGGAGCCTTTGGTCATAATTCAAAGGAAAATACTCTCAGCAGAAACTTCTTTGGGATCCTCTGGACTGATACATGTCAGCATTTTGGGAACCTGAAAGTCTGGTTACTGCAAAGACCCAGCTCTTGACTTAACAGCCCAGAGAGGCTTGGCTTGCTCTGGAATACAGTCAGGAAAACTGGGATCCACAGAGAGCTTGAGCTCTGCTTCCTGAAGCTGCTACAGTCCCAGCTCTCTGTTTGCCCTGTTGGCAAACAACCTCAGACTGTGGCTGTGCTGGGGCAATAGAAACTATTACTTCACTTTGGGTAAACATTTCAAAATGACATTTGCTGCTTAGTCTTTAAAAATTATCAGGAGAATATCATTCTCCACCCAGAAGAGTGACTTTTCTTGTTTACTGTTTTCATAGATCTGCAGGATGGAGATATAACACAATGGATAATACACATGAGGAAATTTGGATAATTAGGCTCATTTTGGTACTGGAAAAACAATGTAAATCTGAGAGTCTCTTACTGAGCTGCAAAGGTAAAATAGAGCATCACAACCCCAAAATGGTGCCCTTGCCAGACAGCCTGTTCAGCTTTACTGAATCAATCTATACAGATGATTTTGCCCTAACTTTTCCCAAAAGATATCTAATAAACTTTTCCATACCTGTGACAAATTCAGGAACTCCTGGGATTTCTCTGATGTTCATCAGGGAGAAAGTTTATGACTACGTTCAACAGGTTTCCAGCTACCTACAGGAAGAAAAGATCAACACACACCATCAGCCTCTGTCTTTACAACACTTGCAGGTTCAAAAATTCACATGAAAACCTTTTTATTTTACAACTGAATCCCTATTAATTTTCTTTTAGATCTTCTGTTCATCTCCATCCTGTGTCCCTTCCTCTGAAGCATAAACATCCCCTCACAAAATCATCCCTGGGCTAAAGTTATGGCACTGGTTTTTTATACATCAGATATTACACAGGTGCTAACTCTGTACTTGCCAATAGAAAATCCATCCAAAGAATCCACCTGAACTTCCTGAAGACAGCCTCATGCCAAAAAGATAACAGCAAAGCAATCTTCCTTTATAGAGCCAAAATGCGAATCTAGGATTCCAGATAAAAGAAAACCCTACAATTTCAAACTTAATCATCACATTTTGTCCTCTGTCCCCACCAATATATATTTGTTAAGGTCTTTTGCTATCTTGATGAGTTAGGTGTGAAGTTTCCCTGATGGGATACATTTAAAATGAAAATCAAAAGCATGAATCACCAAGTGTAGTGTTGCAGAGCTGTCTTCTAATTTTTCAGTTGGATTCCCAGGTTTGGCAAAGTGCTGAGCTCACACACCAGAATGTTGCAGGCATTTGTATGCAAGGCATATTGGAAGGGAAAGTCAAGGGCATTCCTGGTTTAGCCCTTCAGTGTCAGGCAAATTCAGTCCTGCCCATTTGGGGAGAAGGTTGTCAAAGGGACATGCACAAAAACAAAGCCCAGTTTGATCCCACAGTAGTCCAGATGTCAGAATTTTATACAAACTCATGTAAATGATCAGTTAGACAGAGATCCAGCTACTCTATGTGAGATTTACTAGAAATAGACTGTTCTCTGTTTCATCAAGTAGTCATGGGACTATTCAGAGCAAAGTTTGCTAAGCCAAAGCTACAGAGACAGGGAACAAGTTGATGGAGTTTAGAATTAGCAGTGATATAGAGCTCTTGCATTCATTACAGGATAATTCTTAAAATCCGAAGCCCACTTTGATTGTAATCCCTCCAAATTCAAGATGAAACTAAATAATCTCCAGAATAGATTTACTACATTGCTAATGAGCATTAGAAATTGTAACTGGGGGGAAAAAAAGAAACAACCAAAAAGATCATGACGAAACCTCTCATGTAGAATTCCTAATAATAGATGGAAAAGTTTTAAAAAGAGGAAAGGGGGGGGGAGAGCCTTATCAGAGGAAAAAAACAAAGGCACAGATTCTCAATATTTCTCTTAAGACAGAAGCAGATATCAAACCTGAAGCCTCTGGTCCTTTGCTTTGAAATCAAATTTTAAAACATGCAATCATCTGAATAAACACACTACAGAACAATACACACTTAATTTACCTCCTCACAACTGGAGTGAGAACAAATTTTATGTCTAATTCCACAGAGTCTGGCTGTTTCCCTGTGATACCAGTGCTCACAAGTCCCACCATCACAGTAAATGTACACAACGCTGGGGCACACACAATTTCCTGTTCAAAAATGCTGCACGTCCTGGTTTCTTCCACCCCAGGTGGAGGATACAGCCCAGCCTGGGTCAGAAATGAGTGACCACTGCCTGTTCCTCCTGCCCTGCTGCCCACCCAGCCCCACACTCTGCCTCAGCTGCTGAGTCCCTGTCACAGAATTGCAGGATACACCGAGTTGGAAGGGGCCCATCAGGATCATCCAGTCCAGCTCCTACAGTAAAGAGTCAAAAAACCAGTTACCCCCAAGCTTGAAATATAAGTAATTATTTTGGTTGCAAACCATTAGGCTTTAATACACACTCACAGAATCTGATGGGTAGGAAGGGACCCACAAGAATCAGAGATCAACTCCTGCCCTGCACAGCACCATCCCCAAGAGTCACAGCACGCCCAGGAGTATTGTCCGAATGTGTCAGGATGGTGTTCAGGAAAAAAAAAAATTCAACTCAAACCTCTCTAATGAAACACAACTGAGGTGGAGAAATAAATCCCCAGAGGTTTTCCCTTATGCCCCAGCATCTTGCTTTCTTTTTAAGTTAAAAGTGGGAAATTACACAGGTTATTGAGGAAGAGCCATTCACCCACAAGGTGAATGTGGGTGACAAAAATTCCAAAAGAGGGAGACGATTTGTAGGTTTCCTTCCCCTCCCTAAACAAGCTTTTTTCTGTTCTTTAATTCTCGCTTTTAACCAGATTTATGTGGAGCTGCAGCCCACGATAGTGACCTTCCCCTGTTTTTCTGCCGCCGTTTCGTTTGTCCTTCCGAGGGCTGAGGGCACCAGGGACCAAAGCCCGGGGCCATCGTTCAGAGGTGCTGGCAGAGAAAGAAACGAGTTTGATGACTCATTTTATGACAAGTAAATGAACGCATGTAAACCCCAGTCTGTCGCACTTGCTCCTTTTCCCACTTAATTTTTCCATCACCTCAGGCGACACATGAACTTACAGACGGTGCGGGTTTTTTTCCATCCTTTACTTCAACTTGCTGCGTTTCTCAAGGTGTTTCTCAAGATGCCTTTATCAAAACGACTCCCACCCCGACTGCCACCCCAGCACCGCGCAGCTCTGACATGGGAAGCGGGAGATGCCGAGACCTGTGGAGAACTCGAGGCGCGGCCGCCCGGGGGACACCGGCTGCCGCCGGGAAGAGGCGGCCGAAGAGCCGGCAGAGGAGCCCTGGCAGGCAGGATCCGTGCGAGGGTTAAAACCGCCCAAACGACCCCAAAAAGCCGGGTTTTCAGCCCGCTATCTCCCTCTAGTGCCGGAGCGCGCGGCCGCGGCGCCATCTTGGGCGGGCTTTCCCTCTCCCACAGTGCCCTCTGCAGCTCTATCCCGGGCCGTGCCTGCGGGAACCGAGGGGGAAAAAACCCCCATAAAATAATATAATATAAAGAATCCTTCCTTATATTAGCAAGGGTCCTTCCAGTCAGGACGGACTGCTCAGGGCAGACCCACGTTGTTCCCTGATACACCAGCGCCGCACAGGCCTGGCCGCCTCAGCACCAGTGTAGGGTCTCTTGTGATCATCTGACAGGAATCTCTCGTTTTCTTCCACAAAAATGCCAAATTCAGGCAGTATCAAAGTGCACTAAAGACGCTCCACCAGTTCCTGCAAGCACATCAGCATCAGATGTGGTTTGGTCTGGTATGGGACAGGTGCCCCAGAGAGCAGGGCTGGCCCACACAGGCACCAACACCTGCCGGCCCTGGCCGTATTTTGTTAAAGAGATTTTTCAAAGCGACAGATTAGTACAGTGCTGTAGTAGTCAATGATGTATTTACTGCCACAAAGCTCCAGATGCTCTGTAAGCCACGATAATATAGTTAAGTGGGAAATGAGTCATTTAAAACCATAATGACTATCATAGCATGACTCCGCTGACAACAAGCCCCAGCGATAACGCTGCGAGGTGGATGAGACGTGTTTGCTGGGGCTGCCAGTCACACAAACACAGAATCACAGAACTGAATAGGTTGGAAAAGATCTTTGAGATCATTGAGTCCAACCTATGACCTGACACCACCTTGTCACCTAGACCATGGCACTGAGTGTCACGTCCAGACTCTTCTTAAATACTTCCAGTGACAGTTCCCCCACCACCTCCCTGGGCAGCCCCTTCCAATGCCCAGCCACTCTTTCTGTGAGGCTCTGCCTTGGGGGCAGGCGCTGCTACCAGGAGCCCCCCGAGTATTGGGGTGCTGAGGTGCCCCCGTCCTCCTTGGCGTGTGTGGGTGCCAGCTCCCATCTCCTCAGCACTACACCCCACAGCACTGCTGTTTGGATCATGGAAACTGCTCTTATCATGGAACCTGCTGCTGTGCTGCCCAGGGGAGCAGTGCTGGGTCCCCAGGTTCCCACAGTGAAGAGGCAGAGCTCAGCTCTCCTCAGAGCAGCCTGAATTCACACTGCAGTGCCCTGGCACCAGCTGGGGACTGGCTCCTCTTGGACATCCCATCTGGGACCCTGTGGACATAGCAATGTCCAGTACTTGCTGTGGGCAGTGTGGGGATGGGTGGTGTGAGGAGGGAGAGGAAGGCTCCACCAGCCCCCCTCCTTTGGCCAGAACAGCAACGAGAGCCATGTGGGCCATGCTTTGCTGCTCCTCAGGCCATGTGTCCCTCAGGAGAGTCAGGAGAGCAGCACCAGCACCAGGGAAGGGTTGGCTCTCCACTCACATGGCAAAGGCAGCGAGAGTAGCAAAGGAAAAAACCAGGGCCAAGCTTTCTGCTGGTATGATGCAGACAGCTCTGGTGATTTTCAATAAACCATTTTAATCTATGTCCTTAGAAAATCTTGTAGTAATTTCTTTCCCCATCCCCAAATGAAGAAATTGTCTTGCTTAGTCCTTGGATACTCCTTTCAAAAGCCAGGTAATGGGAAAAACAGATAGATGTGCTGAGACTTTGAGGAGGTCATAGAAGAGAATCATAAAATCTCCTGAGTTGGAAGTGACCCACAAGGATCATTGAGTCCAACTCCTTGAGCTGACATACACTAACTCATTCTGTGTCTAGTATTTGCTATAGAGAAACATCTTTTATTCCCTCAACACAAGCAATGTGCTTTGTGGCTGGACTATAGCACCATGCAATTTACACCTAACTGTCCAAAATACAATTGCCTTTATCAAGCTGAATGCTCTGGGTACGGACCACTTCTAGTCCCTCGTATTAAATGTGATCAAGTAAGGTCACTCCTTAGTCAGCCTGAGCAGCGTCTGCCACTGCACCTTTGGGATTTCTGTCACTTACACAGGGGAACAGGAGAGCTCCTCACGGAGCAGACTCTCATAAAAATAATTTACAGCTACATTCACCTTGCCCTGAACAGCAGAGCCGTCCCGTCTTTCAGCACAGCCTACACGTGTTTCAGGCTCTCTTTAACCACCCTCTTGTGGTACCGCTGCAGAACAGCATCTTTTTTTAACAGGCAAAAATAAATCCAGTTCTGCTTCACTGTTCTAGGATTAACAGAGGCAAAACTTTCCTTTTGGAGGGCAATAACTGGACGGTTTTTGATACCCCCACCCCCTTTTTTTAAAATCAAATGAGCTCCAAACACATAATGTTTGCTCCGAATACGCTGAGGGCCCAAAATAGGGACTACTGAAAATCCTTAGAAGTTTATACTTGCATTTTTAGTTGTCTGTAAAAGGAAAAAAAAAAAAAAAATCCAAGCTTTTGATGGTAATGGAATTTCTGCTGCATAAAACAAACCCCCACAACAACACTGATTCAATGGAAACTATTAAAGGGCTTTGAAGATGCAAACCAAAAGATACATTTCATAAACATATTGCGTATTTGATAGGTAACATCTTTATGCAATGAGCTGATTCAATTCTCACTTAATTATTTTCTTGTCTTGAAGCAAAGATGATTGTACCAAGGGTGGATGGCTTGATTCCTAGGCCTAAATGCAAGTTTTTCAGTAGAGAAACAGATAAATTCAACGAAGAAAATGCTGTACTCAGAGTTTCAGTACTGAGCAATAGCATGATAGAACAAGCCACATTAGGTGGTAAAATACAGCAAATCTGCCCTTAGTACCCAGAATGACCACAGGCCTTATCAGCTTGGGTCAATACTTGAGGTACTTATCAATCAATAGGTAAAACCCATTCTTTCACAGGTAAGTTCAGCAGCCTGAGATGCCACAAGTTGTTAATATGGAGGGTTTAAAGTATTCTAAAACCAAAAGAGCAATCCAGAAATTCCTCATCTCCTGCCACCCCTGACTCTGCAATTTACCTGATTCAGGCTTTTTTCTGTTCTGCAGTGACTCAGACAATAACCCAGCTGCCCTGGGTGACTCCTGAGACCACTCAGGCAGTAGGTGCCTGGTATTACCCTGGTGAGGCCGTGCTTTGTGTTCCCAGCAGCCCTTTTCCCATTTATAAAATGGGGATAATGCTATAGTGAAGTCTGTATTACCAAACCAGCAGAGGAAACATCAGATGGCAGCAAAATAGATGTGTGAGATTGTCAGGTGGCACCAGGATTTCGTACTCTGCTCCTGGCTGGATGGAGCTTCATCCCTGGTATTGTACCTGACAACACGTGTGCGTGTTTCTGTATGCAGCCTCACAGTGCACAAACGAGGAGGGGGATATATTTCATGACCAAGAAATACCTTTGTGTTAACACCACTTCAGTTGCAAGATACCAACGGAAAAAGAAAGGGGTGTGACCCCAACAGCTGCCAGCTGGGAACTTCCACCTTGCCCACAGGCACAAGCAGTCCAAGCCCCTCCAGCTGGAGACAAGGCACAGGGAGAACAGTCTGTCCTCACCTGCAGCCTTAGTTCTCCGTGGCTAGCAAAAATGTGGAGTTTGTTATACAGGTTTCCATGGCTAATTCACTGAAGCCTTCAGTTTTAGTACGACTAAAGGATTTTTTTGCATTATAGCAGCACTGGGCAGTGCTCAGTTGCCCAAGTCAGGGCACCAAGCATGGTGCAATCACAGAGTAAGAGACAGACTGTGTCCCAAAGAGCTTCATATAAGGAACGGCCAGGATTGGGTTTTTACACGTGCAGGAAGGATCTGGTGGGACGGGGACATCAGCAGGGCAGGAGGCAGTCCCACCACTTGTTTGCATGCACTTCTCAACCAGCTAAGTTTGAGGCCAGCCTCCATCCAGGGTTAAGGCACAGTCACACTCCAAAGGCAATTCAGACCATTTAAGCTGGGACCCTGCTCCAAAGCACCTTCTGAAGATAAGCATGGGTATACCCCAAAGCTGACAGGTGGAGTCCAAAGAAGGAAGTTGGTTTATCCAGGTGGGACTTAACCAAGCCACCATGGGAATAACAAAACCCTGTGTAATTGCAATCTTTGGTCTCTGAACCACAGCTCGCTCTTCTTCCTTGCCAGAAACAAACCAGCAAGCCAAGGAGCTCCTGTAAGTGCAACACCACTGCTCTGTTACCTTGGTGCATGCCCCAGTGCCTTTCAGCAGAGTCACCTGCACGTGTGAAGCACTAATTAGAGTTCAGATCAACAAGAACCACGCTAAACATCTCCTCAGCGAGGCACAGCCACAGCAAATGGAAATACTTGCAGTAAAATCCTCCCCAACCTCCATCTGCCTATCTTCCAGTCCAGCATGGACTACAGTTTTCATGAGCTCCTACAAGCAAAGGTAAAAAGGAACAATGTAAGATGTCTATGACTTTTGGGGAAAAAAAATCTGCAGTGTTTATCGCTGCCTATAATAGATTTAGCTGTCATAGGCCATGAAAGAGGACAGGACTGGCAAAGAGAGCAGTAGTGAAGTATGAAAAGCAGAAAACTAAGCTAGAGCTAGGTCTTAGTAAGGAAAACCAAAGAACAAAATACAGAAGTTAAAAAAGAAGGGATGGAGCATGGCATAATATGAACAATGTATTGTGAAACAAATATTAGGACTGTTTTCAAAGATTCCTTTCCTATACACTGTAGTTGGTATCTTAGCTGGTGATAGGAAGCTGTTAAGTGGAAAATTAGTTGGAATTTGGGAAGGTGGGACTTTAAAACCTACAGCAAAATCCTGGGTGCTGTAAGTACACCGAGGGTTTTCTATGATCAAAATCTCACACAACCTACAGAATTAATACCCTTATGACTCATTTCATTCCCACAGATGGTATCCGGCATGGTCTTTTAATGAAATTCATTTCCTAAACACTAGTGAATTCAGAATCGAAGATTTAAAACAAATGTCCTGAATGGAAAACCCTTCAAAAAAGATCAAATTGTCTATACCTGCAAGCTAACATCCCTGTAGCAAACTTCTGAAAAGCAGTGAATGCACCTAAAGAAGTTTAAAAGCTTTAAAAATCTTGTTTCATCTCTTACTGTACCTTTCAGGCATATTCCTCTGAGCATCACCAGTACAAGAAGACTTGACACACGGATCTTCAAAGGTGTGGAGCACTTAAACTGGATTGAATTCAAAGGGACTGAAATGCCCTGATGCTTTCTGGGACTCTGGGAGTGAGGGCTCATTGGCTTAATTGGGAATTAAGGACCATCAGCAGGAGTTTGCTCAGCACCTGGGAGGACAAGGATCATCGTCTGGACAATCAAGACCACGTTTCTTCCCCCTGAAGACGCTGCCAGAGCTGTCAGGCTCCTCTAACAAGGATGAGATGAGCCTGGAAGATGATGCCCTCAATCAGTTCCTGTCTCGTGGGGCCTCTCACACTTGCTCCAGTAGTTACAGCCTTCTGTGGCCATCCAGACCTGCCTTCCTTCAGTAACTTAGGCTTTTAATGATGTGCATCCAGAAGACCAAGATTATGGTCTAATTAGAATCTAATCCAAGTAGGGCATTACTATATTTTAAAGAATCTAGACAAGCCAAGGATCTGGTCTCCTTTTTGTTCCTTTTTCCCTGAATGCTCTAATGATTTCAACAAGATGGCTTCTAAAAGCTCGCCATTTCCTTCGCATTTTTAACAGCTATTCCTTCTGAACAAAACCCCACTGGTGGGAAAAAGGACTTCCTCCCCATAGCAACGATGGGGTACTGCACACAAAGAAGCACCTAGCAGTTTAGTTCACATTTTTTAATAACATGGCACAATTTACATTACACAAGTCTTCGCTGAGGAGGAAACATGCTGAAGATTGAGAGCCGCTTCACTTTTCTGTTCACATAGGATCTAGAAAGGACTTTATTACATACAGGATAAACAGCAAAAAGGTTTGTATATAACAATCTCTTTACAATACTGAAAGCTACCACTACGGTTCCAGTGTACATATTCCTCAGGGTTGGGATTTTTTTGTATTTTTCCTTTTGCTCGTAAAAAAAAAAAGAAAAAAAAAAAAAAGAAAAAAAAAAGAAACACCGCACAACATCTGGAGTTCACAAAATCTGAAGCTCACAACTAAACCTTCAGTTGACTACTAAAATAGATCTCTGATCATTAGAAACAACTGTCTGTAGTTAACTTTTTTCTTTTTTTTCTTTTTTTTTGCCAAAACAGGGTAACAACTTCAGATAGCACTTTAATACACTAGAAGACCAATGGAACTAATTTTATTTCATACATATATTTTACAGTCCAGTAGACAAGATATTGAATTCTCTCTGATAAAGTCATATTCTCTCCAAATATTTAGACAAGAAACTTAACGCATTATAAAAAAGTGTGTTATGAAAAGACAGATTTCAGAAGTTTGATGCATATTTTTAAAAAGGACCAGGTTCTTCATGTTATTTCATGTCTTCTATGATTAGGGAACAACAAGGCTGACCTGTTAACTATTCACAGACTTTATTACCAACTGAAATACAATAAATTGCATTATGAAATCTGCAACGGAGTTCATTAATTAAACTACTGATCCACAGTGAAAACATATCCATCATTTAGAAAAGTATTTGCTTTGTTGTAGGATTTGTTTCAATGTAGCTAAAAATCACTTAACACAAAAAAAATGTGTGTACAGATAAAAATGACACACTGGCAATAAAACCAGACATGAATGGCTGTAAGCAGATGTTCTTCCCAAAATAAATTTGACATGTTAAGTGACAAAAGTTCTGGAAAATATCCAGCATTTGATTATTACCATTAAACCCAGATTAATATGACTGAAACCCAATCTGCCATGACTCCGTTATCAGTGACTACAGAGCACTAACCCTGACACCATCCAAGGGACACATGAGCTCCAGTGACCTCAGCAGCCTGATGCAGGGCTTCACACAGAGAACTACACCTCTGAAGGGCTGTTTCTTCATCAAAACAAGAGAAATAGGCTTCCATTATAAATGAGCTTGTTCAGGGAAAATATGACTTTAATTATGTTGTGTGTTGAAAAGGCTCCTTTAAGTTATAAAGGCTTTTGTGAAAAGCCTTAAAATTCATTGCATAGTTGAAGGGGTTTAGCTGTCTATAACAATATAAGTAACACAGCATAAGCAGACTGTGTTGATCAATATTAAGTTTGCAAATAGCACAGTTTAAGAAGTATTAATGTATTATGTTACTTAATTTTATCTATTTACATTTGTACAAAGTAAAGCTTTCATCTTACCCTTTTTGCATATATGAACCATTAATCCATGAAGCAATCTTTTTACATAAATATCTACAATTGACTTCACTTCTGGTTTGAAAGAGCTTTGTAGGGTTGACATTGGTGGTGGCTTGTTTCTAGTCAAATCGCTCAGATTGATGTCTTGTTCTTCAGTTCAAATTTTGAAATTTTTAAACTAGAAATAAAATAGAGTAGGAGACACGAGGAACATATGGACTTGGCTAAAAGATCTGGAAAATTTCAACATATAATATACAAAAAAAATCATTTCAAAATCTTTGCACTCAGGTCTATACATATTGTACAGTGGGTCACATCCCCAGTCTGTATCAATGACTAGTAAGAAGGTCTTTATATTATGTTCATTTACAAGGTTTTTGTCCCTCTTGCTCTGGTTTTTATTGAGTCTCACTCTGCTTATCGAGCTTCGATGTCCTTGAGGGTGTGAGAGGGAGGCCTCTCTCTCATCTCTGTGGACAGAGGAGTAGTCCTTCTGGGAGAGCCGGGCCGAGGGCCCAGCGTAGAGATAAGAGGTGGAGGGGCACTGAGAGCTGCTGTGGGGGGAGTTTTATTGAGGAGGCCGTTCTGGTGTCCCGTGGGGGGACTGACGCGGGGGTAGTGCATGCTGGGCAATCCTGGCGTGAGGAGGCCGGGGTGGGGCAGGTGCCCGTCCAGGGCGGCGGGGTGCACCGAGTGCAGGCGCGCGTGCTCGTAGTCCTCGCGGAGCATGTGCAGCCGCTCCCGCTCGTCCAGGTGGGTGCCCCTCTCGTGCTCCCGGCGCGGGTCCACGGACAGAGGGTGGTGGTGGTGGTGGTGGTGGTTGTAGTCGTGAGGTTCCCGATCCCTGAATGACCTGTCTGCTTCATACAACCTTGGTGTAGAGAGGCGATGGAGGGGGTCATTTCTTAGCAAAAAGTCTCTGCCCAGGGGGTCTCTCCGATGAATATCCAGCTCTCTGTAGGGATCTCTCAAGGGATCTCTCATTGCATCCCAGTGGAAAGAAGGATAGGGGAAACGTTCTCCACCAGGAATTGGGCTAATTCCCATAAAAGGGGTCATCATGCGAGTCCTATCCAGGCCACTGATGCTGTTCATGTGATGTATACCAGTCACACCTACAGTCATGGGCATAGACACTAAAGGACTTGGATGGACGTTGGATGTGGATATAGGTGGTGGCTGATCAGATGACCTATGAGTCTGAGGTCCCTCAGGTTGAACATCATGGTCTTCCTTTCGCTCTTCTTTCACCTTGACTTCGTTGCTTTTCTTCGGGTTATCGTACGCCGGCTCGTTCTTCCTGTCGGCCTCGCGGTTGGAAGTGCTGTTAGGCCTGGTGCTCTCCACAACGGGGGGCCTGGCATAGGGGGAAGGAACCCTGGGCATTTGCTTAGACTCTTCCACCACTCGGCTTTCATGGCTCAGGCCTTCTTTCTCCGAAACGTAGTTGTCCTTCACCTTGTGCTCTTCAACATTAATTTCCTTCCGAGATTCGGAGTGATCCCTCTCTCGTTCTTTGGGCTTCTCTTTTTCTCGAACCTCGGGATTCAGATGGCTCCTGATCTGCTCACTCGAGCTGCGGTTGTGTCCGAGGGAGTTTACTGGATGGATAGGTGCTGGCGAAGGATGGCTGGAGTGTCTTTTCTCAATGCTCTCCCTACAAAAAAGAGAAGTGTGAAATGAAGGTATGAGAAGCTCTGCAAAGAAAACAAAGCATCAGAGTGCCTGGCTTTCTACTTGTGGCTTTGCAGAGAGCTGGTGACACACACCAGGAAATGCACTGTGCCTCTGGCACACCAAAACTTCCAGAAGAACATCCCATCTCGAAACTTGGCCTATTCTGCTCTCTCATCCCAGCAGCAGCAGATCTCCAAAGCTGCTCTGTGAAGAATCTGATGGAGATCTCAAACACTGAAGTCCACAGAAGGCTCCACATGGGAATCTAGCTCTAGGACATGTATTTCTAAGACAGTGGCCTTAAATGTTTGCAAAGAAGAGAGAGAAAAGGAAAAACATTCTCATTTCATCCAAGAAGTGAGGCAATTAAATCTGAATTACATGGTTAATAGTATTCTACCTACTTTTTCTATTAAGAATACATTTGGGAAAATAGATAACTGTTTTTTCAAATGACTTTTAAAAATATTTCCAGACCTATGTACACTACTAATTTCTCTCCTCTATTCTCTTCGAATGTCTAGCTTTTCAATTTACTTCTCACAGTTCAATTTACTTCTTCAAAGCCTTTCAAGAAGCCAGTACTGATGGTGCCAAGCCACCTCTCTGACAGGAAGGCACTTCCCCAAGTGTGCAGTGACCCTCAGTGCAAGTGTTTAACAGAGCTGCCCATCACACAGATTATGTGCTGACCTCCTAAGCAGAGATCAGTCTGCTCTGTCCGTTCAACCTTCAGACTTGCTCTGAAAACATCACCCCTGGAGCCAGCTGCTCCTCAGATGACCAACCCTTCCCAATTCTAGGTTAAAACAAGCAGAGCAGGGACGGGGCCAATGCTACGAAATCAGAAAATACCGTGAATTAATTCCATCTTTCAAACCTACTTATGGCGCACAGAAGATTAGGGAATTATTGTCTGGCAGTGAACAAGAATCTAAATATGGAAATGGGTTCCATACCAATTATTTTCAGGAAGTAGTGTTGACCAGGAGTTGTTATGGGCAACGCTAAGTGAAAAAGCTTTCCCATTTAAAACTAATCAAATTCACAAGGTGAATCTAATCCCTCAGTTCCAATGATTTTAACCTCTTAGTAATTTCAACAGGCATTTTCTGTAATTAAGGAAAAATGTATGTGCAACCAAAATAACAAATTCCTTTGCCAATGCCATCATATTCAATGACAGTGTTGGTAACATCTCAAGAGGCTCCTGATTATCCAGCTCATTTAAATGAACTGCATGTAGTCCAGTGGAGAGAGAAGGAATACCTTTTCAATCCTCAAATTTGTCAGGAGCTCCTTAGGTTGATAATATGAGAACAGCTCTAAGCCACTGCCTCCACAAGGAAGAAATTTAAGATCACCTCATCCAATGAACTTATTACTAAGTAAGAGAAGTTCTGAGGCTGTGTGCTACGCTGAAAAGTACTGAATTTCTTATGCTGAGGAGTGTGCCTCATTTATATTGATTAAAAGATCAATAGATTCTTGGTTGGTTTGGTTTAATGTTCTAGGATTACAAACCCTTAAATGCCATTATTATTACACTGGAAGTGTTCAGTGACATCTTTTAAACAAAATACCGCTGGAAAAGGAACAAATCCTGCTTTCCACATTTGCTATTTTTGCTGATTTTTTTCCTAATGTTGGGCTGGAAAAAGGGAGTCCTTAGAAAAAAAACCCCTCCACAGCTGCAATCAATCACAGAACCATAGAACACCCCAGGCTGGAAGGGACATGCAATGCTCCAGGAGCACTCAGGGCTCTGCAGTGTCACTCCCAGCCAGGAAAGGGTCACTGCTGCAGTTTTGTACTATCTGGGCTGCCTCGAGAGATTCACCTCTCTCAGTCTGGCTGGGAGGGGCTGTGGTGCACAGGCCATACAGCTGATCCAAGAGGAGCCACCAGGGATCTCCAACCCATCTAACACCGACCTTAGGTGGGGAGGGCCAAGCTCAGAGAGGCTTCTGAGAGACCTTTCCACTGCAGGCAGGAGTTGAGATCAATGCTTTTGGCTGATCAAGTTCTACCCTTGATGACCAGATGATTTTGGGATGAAATCAAACCCCTGGGTGTGATTCCCAGCTCTTCCTGCTTGAGCAAATTAATTAATAATAGGTAACAAAGCTTGAGACCTCAACTAGAAAGCTCTGCGCTCACCCTGCTGGGTGCCACTGAATGTCAAGGAAGAGGTAGGAGAGGCTCTCAGCTCCTCCAGACATTCTCTCCACAGGGAGCACAGCTCTGGGATGCATTCTCAACCTCTCCTCACACAGGCCAGGTGTGGACATGCTGCAAAGTGCAATGACCCAGCCCACAGAGCCGGGCACACGGCAGCGCTGCAGGGGTGAAACCAGGACTGCACTCACTGCAAGCTGGAATTGTGCACAAGTATGAGGGATGGATGATGCTCACTGCTAAGGTCTCGAATTACTGAAAATAGGTATGTTCTGAGCTGTGATAGGGAGTTCAGGCAATGCCAAAGCAGACTGCAAGGAATGTTTTCAGTAAGGGATTTTCTTCAGCAGAAACACTTCATGAGAAAACAACAGAACAGCAACCAAAACAATCACATAATTCTACAGGCTACCCAGATCATAGTAACTAAAATGCTTTGCCATTCAAGCCAGTAGAGTTACTCACATGCTTAAGCCTTTTGCAGGACAGAAACCCCAATTTGTAACAGCCATTTCTTTTGAAGCATCAACATCAGACATGAAAATAATGAAGCTATGCTACCAAACAGAAAATATTCCAAATGGAAAATGTAGGTGAGAAGTTCTGTAGTTAGCCTTTCTTTTATAACAATGTAGAAAAGCTCTTACATGTAGTTTTAGAATATCTAATGTGTTAGCATAACTTCTTTTAGAAAAGGCTACTGATGCGTATATTTGGGTTAGTGACAGAGAAGTCAGAAAAGCACATCTCCTAAATACTCTTTTAGGTTAAAATATTAGAAACAAATAGCCATTATGTAGTAAAGTAATGTGCAAACTCAACAGGAAAGCCATCAAGCCACAACTGAAAAAGCTGAAATCAGCCTCTCTGCATTTTTCAAGGAAGGCATGACACTTGCTGAATGGCAAATTCTTATAAATTTGGTACTTCAATGTTAAGAGGAATTGTCACTGCGTTAACTAAATAATGGGAACAGTCCTGACAAAAAAAATATGACCAGGTTTTACTTTCCATTAATCCTTCCCAGCCTGGACATGTGAGCATGCCAGTCCATGTAAAACACTGAATAAAAGCTGTGCTTGACGGTGTGTAACAGCAGTGCAAGTGTAGGGGCTTTTTGAGGGGAAATAAGGTGCTTTTCATGAACTGCATGCTCTGAAGCTTGCTGTGGGTTTTGGCACGTGACATTCCTGGTGCACTTTAGTGCTCTCATCTCACACCTTTATCACTGGTCCCTCTGGTCAGGCCGTTTCTGAGCAGGGCGAAAACGTTACTTGTTTTGCAGACAAGGTCTGATTTACGAAGTTGTTTAAGTATTTGAAGGTGCAGACAAGCACATCTGATGGACTTCAGAAACCTTTTTTCCATCCTGTCAGGCACTACCTCCATGTTAACCCTTCAAGAGACCTATGACCATGTAACCCACACGGTAACAGTGGGTGGGTCTGATTCTATTCCCACTTGACACTGCCTGAACCAGCAAAGCTCCTTCGGGTGAAGTATGACGTGCAAGTGGGAAGAGAAACCTTGCAGAGGGAAACACCTGAGCTGGAAACCTGCCTCTTCTGTGGTGCCACCCTGGGGACAGCTCCAGGTGTGCCTCTGGTGAAGCTCTGGGTTCACAACGTGCCAGGCTGGGGAGGGTTAAAAGCGGAACGGAGCCCCAAGCTTTGAACTAGACAATTCTTGGAAGTGTTCTTTCGTACCTTTCTTTGTCATCTTTACTAACAGATGAGTCTCGTTTATCTACATCTCTATCTCTGTCATGAGCTGCAGCAGATGAACTGCGCTCCAGCTCTCCTGGCTTCAGCCAGGGCGGAGGGGTCGGGAACGAAGGAGGAGTTCGGTGCAGTCGGTTCCAGGGCTCGTGAGGGTTGCTAAAGCTCTGCATACTGGGGCCATCCTTGTGGCCGAACATTGAGTTGGGTGCTGAAATGGTGAAGTGGAAAACAAAAAGGTTTAAGAAAAAGGTATGCTCTAGTGAAGGTACTTACCAAAACAACTTTTACAGCACTCAGAGTTAAAATGAATACATATTATTGGGAGCTGGAAAAGGAAAGGAAATTAACAGAGATTCATTAGAGGGTCTCATTCCTAAAAATGGGCAGGCATCTGACAGCTCTTTTAATTGGAAAGGGAAATGCTGTGGATAAAATTGACAAGGGATGAAGGAGTAAGATAAAAGTGACAATGAACCTTATTCCAAATATTTTGGAGACATCAGAAAATGACCACTATAGGGACTATAAATAATGGAACTTGTTGCGTTTGGTCCTGAACCAAAATAAAATAATATGTGACCAAAATCATGCCAGATTTGAAGTATGAAGAAAGAGAGTGACTTTTAAAAGGATGATTTTCTGTAACTGGCCAAATTTAGAGAAATGTTGATGATCCTGGACTAGTAAATGCAGGTTAGTGATCTTTTCCAGGCACATGGCCTGGGTTACTGGTGAGACAGGAAAAAAAAAAGTTTCCATCCACAGCTCCCTAGCTGCACACATTATTTACTTCTGAACATGCAACAAAACCATGGGAAATTTCACAAACACTCAAAAGCTCGATTTTTTTTTTAATGAACAATGTAATGGTGACATTTAGCACTAGGTTGAACCCAAACAATTAAGTAATTAACAGAAAACGATTTACTGACGACTGAAAAAGGTCGCTTTCCAAATTCCCATCTCTTAGTGGTAGGTGATGAAATCAACCAGTAAAAAAGAGAGCAAACAGTCCCCTCAGTGCATCTGCTGAGCTGCAGAGCAAGGAGGGTCATGGCCCCGGTACTCACTGACTGTGGGGTTCCCGAGCCCCCCGAAGGCGTTGCTGCCCACGGCGGTGAGGCCGCTGAACGACGCCGGCCGGTTGAAGGGCTCTGCAAACCAACACAAACAGCTGAAACTCCCTGATGCTGCCAGTTCTCCTACAGCACCACTGGGGCATCCTACTGCATCCCAGCTGTGCCCAGCAGTGCTGGAACAGCATCCCCCCACAGCACAGCACAGCAGGGTTCTGAGGGGCTGGGACACTAAACACGTGGGTTTGTTCCTGGCCATACCCATGGCACTGTCTACCAGAAAAACTCCCTCTTAAAGAAAATCAAGATGTTAAAATACAAATGGTACTTCAACTGAAGCCTGCAAACATCTCCAGTTTTACTTCCTTTCATTTCCTTCCATGGAAATGTCCCTTGCTAGTCAGACTATTAACTCTGGCAACTGTGCTCCAAACACCTTCAGGCCATGTCTCCTAAACCTGAGCCAGGGTATAAAAAATAAAATGTCCTGTTACACTGATGTGTCATGCTGGCCTGAACATTCTGTGATTCCCTTGGTGTTTGTTGCTAATACTACACAGAAGGCTAGTATGGACTGAAAAATGCTGGAGCAATTTTTTTAGTTGATGCATACAGGCCACAGGAAAATCCTATAAAGCAAATTCTCGCTTTATTTTGGAGCAGTCTAACAATTTTGACGAAGTCACTTCTGATAAATACCAGCACAGAGAAAAAGAAGCCCAAAGCCAGCATTTTCCATAGGCACCAAAGTGCAGAATGATAAACCTGCACTGTGTGTTTGCTGTACCAGTTTGGTGACCCTCCTAAATCCTTCCCCATGCAAAATAAAATAATGCCAACTTAGAGTCCTGGATGCTCCCATAAGGAGCAGATCACCTCATTACAACAGCAGTAAGGTAAAAAGGAAATAACAGCATCTGGTAACTTGGGTGGTTCTGGTTTTAAATGTGTATTCACTAGTTTTCCATAACAGACACGAGGCCAGATCACAAGATTTTAAAGTTATGTTTCCTATTCACTTTGATGGAAAAAACAGACATTTAAGTAGGATTTAGGAAAAGAAACATCTCTGTGATCCGAAGCCTTGCCCTTAAGGCAGTTTTTTACTGGATTTAAGCATAACTCCAGTGAAACCCAGCCAGCCCTGCCACTCTGCTCCTCTAATGTCCAGAAATATTTCAAAACACACCGTCAGTGACTCTATTCTGCGTGTTTAGAATTTCTACCTGGGTAAAGACTAAAATTAAACAGCTAAAATGTGCCATTTGTAAAGGTTAGTAAGCAGAATACTCAGAGTGACTCCACATAGGAGATCTGTAATTTCTCAGTGGTCAGTGTGTCAGCTGTACTCCCCGTGAGCTGAGAGAGGACGTACCTAAATGAGCAGCTGGGTTGAGGAAGTTGCTGTGGTGGGGTGGTGGGCCAAAAGGAGTCCCAGCTGGATGCCCCCCACCTGCCAAAACAAAGCAAAAGGGGTCAATTCCCAGAAAAAGCTCAGAGAGGGACTCGCTGTGCTCTGGGCTGTCACTTCTTAAACAGCTCATATGAGCTGACACTGCTGTGCCCTGCGTGGGGCTCTCAGGATCCCATGCAAAGAGCAGCTGCTTTTCCAAACAGAAATACCCAGTTAGAGGAAAAGGGATGCAGGGGAATGAATGTTTCAGGTCAGAAACAAAAAGGCAGTGCATGTGAAGTACAGCTTATTTCCAACATCTCATCTCCATGATCATCAGACATCAGTCTGTGAGGGAATGTCCCTTCATTTTCTACCTGTGCAGCGTTTCAGCAGGTTGGGCTTTTATAAAAGCATACAGAATAGTTTTAAATACTTATCAAATAGACCAATAGCCCCTGGCATGTCTTGCAGAGAGTTCATAAGCCAAAGCATATGGGAAATTCATGGCAAGGATTAGCATTTTAATGAGCAAGGAGCAAGAAGGGGATTTCACTTCTCAGTACTCACTGGCTGTGGAGAAGAGAGTCGAGGGCCGAGCCAGGTCATGGGGATGGTGGATGGCTCCAAAAAGGCTGGGGCCTGGTGGCCTGCTCAGAAATTCTGGTTTCAGGCCAAAGTCCAGCTTGTGTGGATCAGACTGCATCTGTTTCTGAAATGGAAAACAGGACTTGGAAGAGACTGAAAAGGTAACAGCAAAAGGCACTTCCAGAATGATGTGGGTAGAGCAGCTCAGTCATGCTGACATTTTAACAAGAATATTGGATTTTGGGACCCAGAGCACAGGTGCACAGCTGTTTTCCTGGAAGGGAGATCTAAGGCAAAGAGGGAAAAGCTCAGGCTCCTGCATATTTCCTGCCAATTTCACCAGTGTTTTCACATATGCTCACATCCACCCCTCCAGGGTGTTCAACACAGAGCTGCCTTCAACAGCAAACATAAAAATCTCTAAGGAGGCCTCAGACACTTGCTGAGCTGCAAGGACAGGTCGGTCCCACAGTAATAAATGGGAATGGTCCTGGTCGCAGGTGGGCAGGGGACACGGACACCAGAACCACTCATTTCCAAGAGAAAGCTGCCACCAAGAAATGCTGGATGCAGAGCATCCTCCAGAGCCTCTCAGGCTGCAGCGAGGGGCTAAAAGGAGCAAGAGTGCAGAGCAAGAGTGTTTGAGTCCCACTCGGACAGCTCCCGCTCCAGATTCAAAGTGCTGCATATGTTTATTTACATGTGTTAGAGTCAGCAGCCTCTCTTTTGTGAGGGGAATTTGCTGAGGCAGCTGTATTGTGAGTGAGAAGTAGATGAAGGATGGGCTCTTCTTTGTGCCACATCCTCGTTTCAGTGGTGCCTACTTCAGGAGTTTTATAGAATGAAGGAAGAAAACCAAATTCCCAATTACCTGTGCTGCCAGAACTCCCTAAATGCAGATTGCTGATTAACCGTGCAGGGCAGCTGAAAGGATTGATAAATGGGTAACATGGAACCAGGAGATCTCAACAGTAATTCTGGAGCAGGCTATGCTTTATAAATCAGTATTTAAGACTGTGCCAGCCCCGAGTACAGACTATTACAATGATATAAATATGCATGTTAAAAAGTTATGATCAAATTAATGTGCATGCCTAGTAGCTGTTTTTCAAGTGCTAGAAACATGTCTGTGTAGCCATGAGAACAAAAAAAGAAAAAAAGACAGAAAACAAGAAATAAAAAAGAGAAACAAAGGCATTTTCTGTGTCTGGAGATAATGGCCTGCAAGAATACTGAAATGGCAAAGGTGGCCAAGTTAAGGTCATGTCTTTTAAGAAAGTAACACTGAAGTGCTTTAATAGTTAAAAGGAGTTCAGAAAATACAAATGCCTCAGTTGAAGCCTGTGTGCCAGATTTTTATGCTGTGAACTCTTTTTATTCTTTTTTAACAACCAAGTTATAAACCCCTGACAGGCATTACTCAGAATAGCAAAAGCTGGCTGAAGCTTTAATTGCAGCCATATGAATGGTGCTGCTCTAAATAATGAACAAATCCCTGTCTGAAGAGGAACAGGAATACCACGGATGTGTTAAAAGATTTCTGAATGTGTTGGTTTACCTTAAAATAGTACCAGAGAAATGGTCACATTTCTTTTATCCCCAGTTTCTGTTCAGGGGAGCACCCCCTGGATGCCAATCCTTCCGAATGTATTTCCAGAAAATGTGTAACACCTTAATGTGGTGCCCACGAAAATCAATGTAGATGTCTGCACTGCTGTCAGATCAGGCTGGAAGGCCTTTCCTAAAGGAGAGAGGCCCAATTATGGAGCATAAATCCTCTCCTGAGCAGTGGTCAGTGTAAGGAGGGTGTAAATGTGCTCTGTGCCCTGAGCTGCTGTGCAGCCCTGCAGAATTCCTGGGGCATGCAGAGGTTACCCAGGTCTTGCTGCAGAGGCACAGGCAGCCAAACAGCATCTGCAGCTGCATGCAATTTTTCCTGAGGTCAGGAAGGTTGTGTTTTAAAGTTTCCCATCGTGCCTGCTCCTTCAGTGCCTGGCCCTCTGCAAGCAATTACTAGGCCAGATCGTTACTGGCAGCAGGCTCGCGGCACCACATGCAAACTGGAAATCAACCCCTTTGATTCCCTGCTCTGTGGTCAGGCAGCACCTTCATCTTGTGCAGAAGAAAAGGCACCTTCACAACCATGGGGTAGAAGGAGAAATTGTCCTGTGTGAGCCTTCAGGCAGAGATTCACCCTTTGTGGTCACATGAGCGGGGGGGACACTCCAAATCTCCTTACTGACCAGACACACTTCTCACTTATTCTTGAAAATATCATCATGCACAGCCTCAAAAACTCAAGCAACATCCTCTCCTGTGCTTCTGAGCTTTATTCCTGCTTTTTTTTTAACACGCAAGGTAGAAAAGAATGAGGTAAAAGAAACGGCTGTATGAAAATGGCATTTACTGTGAGTTATAAATATACTGGTTTGACCTCTCTCTGAATATCAAATCAAGGAAGATTCAAAGGACATAGATAGCATGGGAATAATAATTTCATTTCAAGAAAATACCTTTTCAATAAAATAAAAGAAGGACATATAACTCTCTAGGTCTATAACCTTGTCTTTTTTGATAATGGGAAGATGAATGAAGATCACTAGCAGGGGAAACATAAGGAAGCAGAGAAGAGAGATATGTCTACTGCAGCAAATTAACCTGTCAACCTTGTTTAAAAGGGTTATTTTTAAACTCTATTAGCTGCAGGTTTTCATAGCTGTTCAACATCTTCATATTCTTACCTACACAATGCAAGTGCATACACAGACTGCAGAGTGCTGTGGATTCCCTGGTAATTTCAGTTTCTAACACAAGCTATTGACTCCTGAAGTATGAGCAGTGAAGAGCAGCAACCATTCCTGACTCACTGAAAAACTTCAGGAGCAACACAAGATTCTTCAGTGATGAGAACAGTGAAAATACTACAAAGGGAAAGAAACCTTCCCAGAGCCCATGTGCAATGGAAATACAGTTACAGTACGAATGGGAAACTGCCCATGGCCTTCACCCTTGAAGTCTCAGAGCTTCAAAAATAATTAAGACAGGACTTCCATCCCTTAACCTTCGGTGCAGTGAGGCAGTGTCTGATAACACAACATGCCCTGAGAGGCTGTGCCTGCCTGGGCAGCCTGGACACATCCAGGTGCCACCCTCCAGCCATGAGGGCTGTGAAGGAAGAGTGATGGGAGCCTGTGCAGCCACATTGGGTAAAGCATCCTAGGGACAGGAGAAATCCGCCTGCACTCTCGCCTGCCCCTGAACATTAATAGGAGGAATGGGATACACGTGCCCAGCTTCTCCAGACTTTAAAAAATTCCCACTTGATACAGTTGTGTCCTCAGCCATAAATGAATAAATAAAAGCCACCTTGTGCACCCTTCCAAGCTACAAAGCTGTAGTTATGGCCCAGGATCAGCTGTCCTTGCTCCAACACATCCCAGACACTCTGCTGGGACTCTGCCTTTAGCTTTTCATCCTTATACCAACTCTCAGAAATGAGGCTTCTGCTCAATGCTGTGTGTGTGTTACTTTACCAAGGCACTGGCCATGGCACAGAAGTGCCCAGCTGAGAGCCAACTCTTCCTCTCAGAGCTCTGCTCTGGGCCCTTCACCCCCAGTCCAGGCTGCCCAAGCACTGACCTTGACTTTCTGTTGGTGATGGTAGATCTGCCAGGCGATGTGAACGTGCATAGCACACCACTTGCCAGGTTTCTGGAAAAACAAAACATGTGAATCAGTAACTTCCAAAAGCCTGTGATGCTTTGTCCTGTTTCTAGAAGAAAATAGACCCTGAGCCTGGTCTGGTTTGGTGTGGGGGATCCCCACACCAAGACACCTGAAAGCAAAGGGTCTCCCTTCAGTGCCTTTCCTCTCCATCCTCCTGGAAAATCGAGAATGAGAAGACTTTGTCCCTCACTAGGGAATTTATCCAGCTGTCCATGAACACTCCAGTCTGACACACTCCTGTAATCCTCTGATGCCACTGGCTGAGTGCAGCTTGTGCTGCTGAAAGCTGTGAAGCTGTGTCCCAGTCAGCAGCTGCCCTGCACAGCTGGACTGTTCACAGCTGCACACTCGGGTCATTTCCACAAATGCAAGGATTGGCATTTCCACCAAAAGATGAAAACCAAAGTGGTTAAAACGTCACTCTGGTTTTCAAAATTCATCTGACTCCCTCATGTAATTGCTGGTCTGTCCCTCCAAGACTTCAGCTCATAAATATACTGAAAACATTGGAGGTCACTCAATTCTGTTTGGGGGGCGGGGGCGGTCTTTGCATCCTTCCTGTCACCCCAGAGTCACAGGGAGGAGAGAGGGAGGCAAGAACCAGAGTGCTTGTTAGGTCTCCTGGTTGAGTTTGTACTCCATTTCCAGCACAGCTGGAAACTTTGTCTGACAAAGACTCATTTGAGGATATACTTTCTCCAGTTTTGTTACTTAGGGGTCTGTGGTTACCTACACAAGTAATGACTCCTGCAGATTTAAGAATTATCCCAGAAACTCAAGAGTCTCCTTAATTTACTTGTGAATTAAATCTTCCACAAACTACGGCACACAGTCTGCCTTCTATTTCTCGGTGTGTATCAATCAATAATTAAATTATACAAACTAAACTATCTCACAGCAATACTCCCCTAAGCTCAAGCCCTTTGCTAATTTGCAAAAACTGGCTGTGCTAGTGATTTAGTAAGTTCATTATATTGAACTCTAGACCTTTTTCTTGAATATGCTGAAAAATTAACAAAACCACTTTTTGGATGACTGATAGACTGGATCTTTAGATCCTTATTTCTAAAATATTCTGTGTTTGAAGTGGATTGTCTGTCTACAGTGGACAGTGAGATACCTGGGTGGGATGTACCACACTGAGTAACACTGAAAACACACAGTAAAATAACAAAGCAAACTCCTCCAGAGTGCAGTGAAATAACAGGGAATCACTGCTAGGATCTCTAGGGTTTGCCTCAGGAAACCATGATGGATCATCAATATTTAACCTCGAGTATTCATGTGAGGGGTTGCATGAGAAGAGGAAAACTTCTGACTTTGAAACTCTGCCTTGTCCTTGAGTGATCAGGAGCTGCAGGAGTGCCCATGCTCTCCCCAAAGGCAGGGCAGGACAGCCCAGGTGACACTGGGCAGCTCTGATTTGGAATTATTCCGTGCTGCAACCCAGTGGGACCGAGCCAAGCTTGACAAACGGGAGCACAGGAAGATTTCTTACCCTCAACATGGGCCTGAACGGATCTGTCAACTGTGAAGAAGAAATGACAGCTTGGTTACACACCTGTCACTCAAACAATTGCTCTAATTAACAAATCTGTATTGCTTCATTAAGAGACGAAATTAAAATGTTAGAATTTTACTTTCAAATGAAGCCCTTTTGGATAATAATTAGTCCTGAGCCTCCATATCCGTGCTGTCCCCTCCCCCTGGCTGTGGCCTCCGAGTGATGACGAGCAGCTCCAGCAGGCTCACACAGAGCTCTGGCCTCTGGCAGCAGCAGCAATTTGTTGATTTAATGCCACAGAAATGGCTGGTTAACTGCACTGATGGAAGCACAGATCTGTCCTTTGGGCAAACTCCTGCTCTCATCTTTCAGAGCTCCTCAGCTCATGGCAGGGCTGGAGAATGGACAGGGCTCGATCCCCTGGATGGGCTGGGATGGCTGGAGTGGGGTGTCAGCCATGCCCTGCACACCAGCAGTGTGCCCATCCACCAGCCAGGGCATCAGCCTTGTGCCTCACTGCTGCCTGAGGTCTTCTGACATAAATGGGCTTTGCCTAAATTACTTTCACACTGAAGCAGATGTTGGTAAACAGGGCCAACATAAAAACCCAATTTTCTCATTTTTATTTTTGATGTGGCCTGTTGGTGCTTTTTTTTGGAGTAGATTATTTTCTTATTCCCCTTTTTTGCTCATATTTCATCAATAAATGCTGGGAAATAATTCAATTTATTGGGTACTGCTCATTCGTTTTGGATTTTCTGTTTTGAAATGCAATACTAAAGGAGATTTATAGGTGCAGAAGGTACTTAGCAGGCGCAGTGATGGCGTAATGCATCATCTTGAAATAATCGAAACTCACTCCCAGTTGAAAGGGAACATAAAGCTAAATGACTTCCTGATGGGAGGCTCTGGTTATCTGTGCACTTAGATAAACAAACAGAAATGTGGTTCCTTTTGGTGTAAAGCTCAGCCTCAGCTCCAGCACTGAGCAACCCAAAGCACTGCAGCCTGGCACAACGCAAAGACAACAGCTCTGCAAGCTCAGCCATGCCCCAAGCTGGAATTTTAGGGAGAGCTCCTCAGTGCTTCTGTCTGAGAGTTCTGCTAGAAATACTCCTGTGTGGAGTTCCTCATGGCAAACAATGGCCATGAATCCAAACACACCAACAACCCACGGGCAGAGAGACAAAGTGCTGAGGCAATAAATGCTGTTCACATCCGCTGGAACTCAGAAACCCAGAGGCACCAAGTGATCAATAAAGTGCATCCGTATTTCACTGGGGCAATCAATGCTACAGTAACCCAGGGAATAGCTGCCATTACCCACATTAAAAACAATTACAGAGTACAAACACAAATCTTGGGAGGTTTGTACATTTTCTCTGTTGAACTGGACTTTTATGCCTTTACCCCTGGGCCTGGGAGGAGAGAGCTGCCAGCAAGGACAGAGCTCTGCCACTGCACAGGGGCTGTTTTAAATGTTCCCACAGAACTTCTGCAGCCCTCACTGATGGAACAGCTCAGACAGCTTTGGGTTTAGGGCGTTAATTTGGACATACTGAGGATGGCAGCTTTAGCATTCAAGGTTTTCAGGAGGAATGGATTTACATGAGAAAAAAAAAACCAATTTTTACAGACCCGTGGATCTTTCTGTAGAAGGGTGTGTGGGACCGTTCCAGGTCTGGCTGCAACATCAATAGGATTGGAAGTCTGGAAATTCCACAAGGAAAGACAACACTAATGAGCTGCACAGCAGTAACAATGCCTACAAGCAACAGAATGTCCAAATAATAGTTCTTTATCATTACATTGCCTAAGCAACAGAGATAAACTTTTTATAAAGGAAAGGAGAACCATTATAATCCACTCAGTAATATGGGTATTATCATCTCCATACCCACACTTCGACTGGCCACCAACTTCCCATTACTTTAATCAAAACCACTGAGGGACCAGTGACTGTTTAAACTGGAAAATCTTCTAATGTGAAATACCTGATTAGGAACACATTTATGACACAGCAGCAAAAGCAGCATTTGGAGGACCCAGCCCCTGCTCTGCTGATTATCACTGATGCTCTCAGCACACAGAGCATCACTGCACAAGGACCTCAACTCCATCCACAGGGACTGCCACAAAATGGACATCAGGAAAAGTAACATCCAGTTGGAAAAAATGGAAGCCTTTCCAATTATTAGAATGTAAACAGTCGGTTAATAAAATGCAGCTTTGTGGGAAACAAAACCCCCAACAAAAAAACCCCAACCCTGCCACATTTAGACAGAGCTTGTTCCTGTGTAAAAATGAAGAAAATAGAAATCAGCTCCAGCATAACTAACAATTAAGTGAGTTGTTAACAGTCTGATTACCATACAGACGAAGAATCCCACTAATGAACTGCAATTTACATATTCACTCATTAGAGTGGATGGGCCAATTTAAGGAAGGTGTCTCCTCTGCAGAAATTCCAGTCCTGATTTCAGTCTTTCATTGCAAAGTCTACAGACTGACTTCCTCCCACTGATAAATAAAGAGTAACTCCATGAAAATGAAAGAAAAAAAGCCCTGAACTCGCCACATTTCTCTCTCCCAGCTATCACCCATGAGGAGAGCCAAATCAGTGTTCTGCACTGTGCTGGAGCTGGGAGGTAATTATGGAAATGAGTAAACAATAATGAACACCATTTCTTAAAATCCTGATTATTACATGACCTTTCATTAATGCACACCATCTCAGAACTAATTATATTGCTTCTGAAGTTAACTGTGCCATTATATAAATAATTAAAAAAAAAAAAAAGTTTGTAGATGTATCTGAACCTCATGAGAAATAACTTCTCTTTGCAGTACATTTGGAAAAAGGCAATTGTCCCCTGTGGAATTAAGCTGTAGGTCAGACCTCAGCTGCTCCAGGATGTGAACCACATGCTAACCCCACCCCTGTCCTGGCTCCCAGGCTGTCCCAGGTAATTCCTGCCTTACCTTGGGCTGGAAAGCTCCTTGCAGTGAGCCAAAGGGGCCGGTGGGAGGGATCATGGGAGGAATACCTGATACAGCTGGAGGATAGGAGTGAAACAGCTGCAACAGAAAGAGAACAACATCAACACTGGGGCACCACGAGCACAGGCAGCCGGGCAGGACACAGAGCATTCCTGCATAATAGTAGGAAAATGTTACATGGAGAAAACTGAGAAGCATTGAAGTGATCTCATTGCAACGATGTTAGTTAAAGCAGTCGATGGGATGTTCACAGATGTCATGAGGTTTAGAGCTTAAAAGCAGTTCCAAAATCAGACAGCCAGCAACCTGTCCCTGCCTTGGGCCAGCAGAGCGTGAGGGAGACGTTTTCTCCTCAATTATTAATTTTTAAATTGGAGAGAGGTTTTAAATGGTTTCAGTCTGTGAGTCGTTTCAAGAGAAAAGACAGAATCCTGAGCTGAATGAGACTCAGAAATCTCCTGTTTAAGTGGAAAAAAAAAAAACCCCTTACGAGTTCTAGGATATTGTATCATTAAAACTCCATTAGTACGTTGGGATTTTAATAGTATCTGTAGGAAATGAGGAAAATATGCACAATTCTTACTTCATTAGCCTGTCTGAGAGGATATCCTGCCACATCTAATATTAGCAGACAGACAATCTGATTTGTTAAAGATTAGTATTTAAACAAAATGTTAAGGCAGAACCTCCCAGAAATGTAGGGGACTTTTCTATAACCAGAGACTGCTCAGCACAAAGATGTGCCCATCTCCCCAGACTTCCCTGACCCCAGTGCTCTGTCCTAAGAGAATTTGGGAAAAAACCACGAGAGGCTGCTCTGTGCTAATGCAGACAAACACAAGGGAAACAAGTGGGTAAATTAGACAGAAAAATTGTTCCCTGGGAGGGTGGGCAGGCCCTGGCACAGGGTGCCCAGAGCAGCTGGGGCTGCCCCTGGATCCCTGGCAGTGCCCAAGGCCAGGCTGGACAGTGGGGCTGGGAGCAGCCTGGGACAGTGGGAGGTGTCCCTGCCCATGGCAGGGGTGGAAGAGATGGTTTTTAACATCCCTTCCAACCCAACCCACTCTGTGATTTTGTGATAAACCACGACATCCTCATCTGCCCTTGGCTCTGTGCTCTGCCTGTGAACCTTTGGCTCCTGCTGAAACAGAAAATTCACCCAATTCCATGAAAATGCTGCTATCACACACCAAACTGCTTCCTGGTAGGAGTCAGGGATTCAAAGCATCACACTCCAAACCCATTCTCTCACCATGAAACCTCTGGATCTAGGAGGGGATGCATCTAGGAGGGGATGGCTGCCAGCTCCACTGGAATTGCCACCCAAAAACCTACCAGGGGCTCTCTGGCTGAGACCAATTCCCCTCTGACCATGGCTGAGCAAAGTCCAACTACTGTGTGCTACTTTTAAGATCAAAATAAATGAGTTAATGGCCAATTGAACAGAAGCAGGACTGGGCAAAGTCAAAGACTGGACGTGAGGGGTGGGAAAACATTGAGCAAATCCCATCCCAGGTAAATCAGTACCACAAAGTTGTGATGGATTTGGTTATGCCAGGCATACACTTGTGCTTTTCTTTATCATTTTTCCTTCCCCTAGCTTATCTTGCAAGGTCATTTATCCATATTATATTTACTGAGAGCTGAGAAAACATTTCAGAGGTATCACAAGATTTTCTCAGTTAAAAAGCCTGGTATTGAGCCTCTGTTCATGTTGCTACTGTTGTTTTAATTGTATTTAATTTGGACCTGCTCCATCCAGTGGTGCAGAAAACATTTTGAGATTAGTTGATACTGAACTGTAGGCATCTGAGAAACCATTAAGAGACATTTGTCCTCATTTACAATAACTTTTAATGAGCAAAATGTGCTTTAAATTCTCCAGTGTCTTCAGTCTTTAATTCTCTGTGTAATGGACTAATTCTAAGTGATGGAAAAAGATGTAATACTTCGTATTCTATTGGCTATGACTAATAATAAGGAATTCTTTGCTCAGAGTTTTATAACAAATGGTAAGTTAATTAAATGTGACCTTTCCTCAAGGTCAGACTTATTAATAAAATATAAACAGTGTATCTCCATGATTAATTTGTATCAGTTAAATTCCTCCAGCTTTCAGAATGCACCTTTCATAGTCAGTGCTTCCTTTTTCCCCAGTATTCCTTCTCCTTTGAGCAGCAGTTTTCCCTTCTAGCTCTCCCTGGGCAACCATGCAGTGACCACAGCTTCCCTTGGCCAGGTGTATGTGATGCTAAACTAGACCTGGCACCAGCTGTAGGTAAAAGCAAAGCCTCACTGTGCTAAAAAAGAAGAAATAACACTGATTTAAAACTCAGCATTAGCTTCTGTGTGAGCTACACTCCCTGTTCCAAAGTAGATGGATTTTAAGTCTCAAACAGACCTTGTTCTCCTACAAAGTTCACCTACACTTACTGCCAACACTTTTTAAGGTATCTGAGTTCCTGGTGTGGATCTGTAGCGGAAGCTGTCGTCCCTAGGAGCAGCTCTGTGGAGGCACCACAGTCTGACAGTATTTGTATTTCTCCTGCCCTGTGGGTGTGCCCCAGCCCAGTTCAGGGTCTGCTCTGCGCACCTGCAGCTGCTCCAGGCAGCTCCTGTTCCCTGTGCCCTGACCAGTCCCAGAGGTGGGACCAGGGGGACACTGGGCTGGGCTGGCCTGGCTGGGGTCACAGACACTCTGCCACCCCAGTGCAGACACCATGGGCACTCCCTAGGATCAGCTGCTGAGTGTCCCCCAGTGACCATGGGGCAGCCCCTTCCCAAGGACAAACCCTTCCCCAGGGAAGGCAGAGGGACCAGATCCGTGCCCTGGGCCCCAGCACGGCTCCCTGGCTAAGGGGGCACAGCACGGAGCTTTCCTGACCCTAAAGGGGGTGAGGCCGTGACCTCTGCAATCCAGGTAACTCCCCCATTTCTAAGAGATTATTTGAATTTCAACAGCAGATACAGCTGGACACTTCAGCAACACTTCCTATCCTACATTGCCACCTTCTGTGCTTGATTTGTCTAAAATCCATGTACCATCTCCCAGTTCTGAGTTCCTGCTGGGATCCACAGGCCACACTGATGACAGTGTCTCTCCCGAACCCATGTGAAGCCCAGCACATCAGAGAGCAATGTAACACTCACTGGTGCAGGGGAGCAGCAGTGCCCTTTGGAGGGGCGGTGGGAATATCTGCCCAGGGCTCCTGGAGCTCTGAGCCTGCAACGCTCTCTGGTCCCAGCTGCTCACATGAGGTGTGAGACAGGGACAGACTGCTCAGCTGCAGGACAGGCTGTGAGCTGGGCTGGTGTTTAATCCAGACATCATCGTCTTAACCAGTTTTTTTTGCCCAGTTCCACTTCTAAGCAAAACCAACACATAAAGCCAAATGCTCTGCAGATTTCTGAGTGCTGATGCAGTACTCCTTCTCTCATCAAAATATTGCTCTTGGATTAAGGAACTCTTGCCAGACACCTGCCTCTGCCAATAGGATGAAGAAAACACAACCCAGAGTTCAGCGGCAAATGAATCAGTGGATTCAAACCCTTAGGAGCAGAAGCCTTACTTTCAACTGGAATTTTAAAAATCAGTCCAGGTACTTGATAAGTAACGTTTTTAGTAGCTTAGGTAAACACATCTAGTGCATAGCTGGATTCATGCTACTGTCATCAAACAGAGCTTTCAAAACATAACAAGCCCAGTGGATCAGACGAGCCTTTGAAATCTGAGTAAGAAGACAGGTTTTCAGATTTTATCAAACAAAATATGATAGATTGGGAAAACGATTAGATTATCTATCCCTGAAGGATTTGTATGATAGTTTGTCAGTTCATTTCAAGTTTCTTAGCAAAAATATCAGCCCAAGGGTTTGTGGCACAACTGAAACACCGTGATGGAATCACTGCCCTCTCCTGCTTCATGGAACAGTCAGCTCCTCTGTCTCATCTGTTCACATCAAACCTGGCTCCAAATGGTGTGTGAGCAAGAGATCTTTTGACTGGAAAAGCTGATACTGCATCTTTATCAGAAACAAGCACCACGAATGCAAGCCTTCAAAAGCCAAAGCAACCAAGGACGATAATGGCAAATCCTGGAGTGATGATCAGGGAGAGATTTGACACTGTGCCATTGATTGAGTGGTGATCCCAACCCACCACAGAAAAGCAGTGAAGTCAGTTGGAAACAGAGCAATAAAACTCACACTGTGACGGTAGAAGGGGTCAACTTTTGTAGGATATTTGTCAAACTGCAAAGGGATCAAAGCACAAACTAGTTACTTTATATTTCCTTGTGTTACTTCTGTTGGCAAAATAAAGGACAACTTCTCTATTATTTGGTAACCAACAGAGAGGAAAAAATATGCAGAAAATTAATTTCCTATGAAACTGGGATTTTTCTTTCTTCAAAGTAAATCAAGGTCTTTTCGAGACAGGACAAAGGAGGAGGCCCCAGAGTGCACACTCCAAGCAGGACTGGCCAGAGCCTTGTCCCTCAGTCCTGTGCTGCCACCTGAACCTCTCACATGGGGACAGAGGGACAAGCCCTGCCCCTCCTGCCCAGACACCCCTGGGCAGCACAGGAGCCCTTCCCCACAGCGTGGCAAATTCTCTGCAATACTTTGGTAATAAAGAATAGAGTTGTGCTCTACTTATCCTCACATTTCTGCCTGGGGTACGCACCATGGGCGGTGCTGGCGTCGGCATGATGGCAGTGGGAGGGATGGCGTGGGGGAAGGGCGTGAAGGTGTGCTGGTGGGTGTGTTGGTGTGTGTGCTGGTGCTGGTGCTGGTGCTGGTGGAACTCTGTCCTCAGGTAGGGCGGTGGGCCCAGCGAGGCCCCGCGGTCGGCGCTCTGCGAGGCCAGGAACCGCGTGTTCAGCTCCTGGCGCAGGAGGTCTTGTTCTGAAACACACAACCACAGAGCCACAGCATTAATGGCCTTGGAAAAGACCCTCGAGATCATTGCATCCTACCTATGACCTGACACCACCTTGTCACCCAGACCACAGCACTCAGTGCCACATCCAGCCTTGTCTTAAACACCTCTAGGGACGGTGACTCCATCACCTCTCTGGGCAGCCCCTGTCAAAGCCCAATCACTCTTTCTTTGAAGAATGTTTTTCTAATGTCCAACTGAAACTTCTCCTGGTGAAGCTCAAGGCTGTTCCCTCTCCTCCTGGCCCTGTTCCCTGGCAGCACAGCCCGACCCCCCCGGCTGCCCCCTCCTGTCAGGGACTTGTGCAGAGCCACAAGGTCCCCCCTGAGCCTCCTCTGCTCCAGCCTGAGCCCCTTTCCCAGCTCCCTCAGCTGTTCCTCACAGGATTTGTGTCCCAGGCCCTTCACCAGCCTTGTTGTCCTTTCTGGACATGCTCCAGCATCTCAACATCCCTCCTAAACTGGGCGGTCCAGAACTGGACACAGCACTCGAGGTGCGGCCTCACCAGTGCTGAGTACAGGGGAAACCAAACAATAAAACAATCCCTCTGAGCTCTGGGGCTTTTCCAGGCCTTGTGCCACTTCCTTTGCTGTCTGTGGTAGCAATGCTTCATTTAAAATTTCCTCGTGATAAATCCTGACACAGTACAGGGTAAGAAAGCTCCCTCAGGTTTTCCCTCAGATCCCAAAGGCCTCAGACATTACAAAATGTGCATTTCCCCTCTCACCAAGCCTGTTTTCACATTCCTCTGAGCATTTATGGACAGGGACACAATCCTAAACAGGTGAGGGTGTACAAGCAAGCTGGAGTGAGCAAACAAGTGGCTGCTGCTCACATGAGTACCCTGGTACACGGACACACACACTGATAATCCTCCATTTTCTTCCCCTCAGTGACCTGGTGAGACCCTGGCACAGGGTGCCCAGAGCAGCTGGGGCTGCCCCTGCATCCCTGGCAGTGCCCAAGGCCAGGCTGGACATTGGGGCTGGGAGCAGCCTGGGACAGTGGGAGATGTCCCTGCCCATGGCAGGGGTGGCACTGGATGAGCTTTGAGGTCCCTTCCAACCCAAACCTTGTGAACACTCCCGAGCTCAGCACTGCTGTGAGCACAGTCAGCACAGATTCTCCCTGCAGCCAGGGAAGCTCTGCAGGACACAGACCACAAGTGCATGAAGACCTTTGCTATGGGGGTCACAGACTCTGTGTGGGCACATCGTGAACTCTGCTGGGTTTTTACTGTGGGTTGAACAAAACAAACCTGGCAAAACCACAGCCTTCCAAAAGCAGTCGCTCCCAGGGCACAGGGACTGTCCCTGAGTATATCTAGGCTTTTTTTTGGCTTTGCTGTCACTTTGTTCAGCAGTGAGCACAGCCTCTCCCCACCAACAGCCCTCACCAAAAGGCCCAAACCCCAGCCACTCTGACTAAACCCACCCACACCGCACGGGCGGTGCCAGCCCTCGCAGCTCTCACCTGAGTAAGTGCTACCAGCTGGGTGTCCTGGAACCTGCAGCGTCCCTGATGTCAGCGGGGGTGGAGGGGGCAGAGCCGTGGGAGGGGCAAACATATTGGGGTGGTGGGGGTGTGCGGGGGGCTGCAGGGCGGGCGGGAAGCTGTGCAGGGGGCTGTGGCTGGCCAGGGACAGCGGGAACGGCGACGCCGACGGGTGGTGCGAGATGTGCGGGGGAGGCGCCTGCGTCTTGGCTGGGGGGCTGCTCCTGCTGCTGCTGTTAACGAGAGGAGAAGCCATCAGGGGTCGTGGGGAGAGAGAAAAGCTCCAGCACACACACATACACAACCCCAGCAGCCCCTCACATCACACACACACACACACACATACACAACCCCAGCAGCCCCGCACATCAAACACAGCGCGGGTGTAACTCGTGTTACAAATCCGAGCTACCATTTCCAGTCCTACTACTGGGATACCCCTTACTCCAAACACCTGAGCTGCCCCTGCTCTGGTACCTGTGACTTCCTGTGCTCCCTGCACACCTGAGCTGCCCCTGCTCTGGTATCTTTTACTCCTGTGCTCCCTGCACACCTGAGCCGTGTTCTCCCGTGCTGCAAGAGGTTGGTAATGTCCCACAACAGCACAGGGGTGACACACAAAGGAGTAATCAGCCCTGTGCATTCATTACTTAATTATCAGGTCCTTTCTACATGACTGCTCCTGGTTCACATTTTCAGGCAAATGAAGCTCAAAATCACTGCATTAATAGAAGTTTAGGTTTTTGGTTTGGTTTTTTTTTGCTATGAATTACTGAGATGAAAGACTGAAGAAAATGTGAAATGAAGTTGAGAAGGCAACAACAGATTTGTGATTATTGTACAGGTAATGCCTCTCTCTACCCTCAGAATAAAATGAGATGAGTCAGCAAAAGAAGTATTTGTGATTACACTGGTGGCAATTTTTCAGGTTTCATTTCCTACTAATGAGTATTTAAAATACATTCATGGAAGGCTTAATTCTCCTTGTCTTTATTTCAAGTAATGACACACTTCTATTGCAGTGATTTTTAAAGACAAGCAATACCAGCTTGGTTAAAAATAAATCCAGGTCTTAAACACCTCCCAGTCTTTTGTCAAACCATGAAGCAACCACAGTGCTGCTTCCCTAGGTCCTGAAGGCCACATCTGCCTGCTGGGAACTCAGAGTAGGGGAAGCCTGAGGTCCCTGACTCAGAGGGACATCATGGGTTCCTGGGCACACGGTGTTTAATCTCACTGCTCATCTTTGTTATCCCCATATGAAAGGTGAGGCTGATCTCACCGTGGCCAGGTGAGAGAAAAACATGGAAGCCTGCAAGGTGTCAGCAGAGCAGGAAAACATGGAGCTGTGAGGTGCCTGGTGTGTGACCGCTGGTGCTGGGCTGTCACCAGCTGGACCTTGCTCGAGGGGCTCCTGGGCTCCTTGCCCTGGGCCATGGCAGCGCTTGGAGAAATCAGATATTTACAGGGATGGGAGGGAAAAACAGTCAGCCTTCAGAGAGCAGCCCAACCTGCAGGAACTGGGCTTCTCTTCCCCTGATCTATACTGTGTAAAATCCCCCCAAAAACCCAAGTATGGCAGGCAGGAAAATCCAAAGCAAATGAACGTAAAATACCCAAGAGTTTATGGGATTGCTGGGTCACAGAGAGAGTGATCCTGGCTCACCTCATGGGAGGAATCGAGGTTAAATGCACCAACTGCCCTTCATTTCCCAGGGATGGGCTGGGCTGGGCTGTCACTCCTCTCCTTTATCCAGCTCCCCCCCAGGCTCAGTCCAGCATCCCAGACCCCTCTCCATGCACCTACCTTAAGCTGTTGAGGCTCAAGCTGCTGCTGTTGTAGGCGGAGAGCGGCTGCGAGAGGCTCTGGGGATGGGGCTGCACCGCGGGCAGGGCCGGGTGTGCCGGGGGCAGCGGCGACTGCGGCCGCGGTGGGTGCTGGCCAGCGGGGGGCTGGCCGGCCGGGGGCTGGCCGGAGGGCTGGCCGGCAGACGGGCGACCGGGCTCCTCGGGGGCCGGGGGCAGCGGCACGGCCGGGGCGGGCGGTGGGGCCGGGGCCTCCGGGCGCGGGGCGAGCACGGGGCTGGGGCAGCGACCCTCGGGCGGCTCCAGCGGCGGCGGCGTCACCTGAGGACGGGGGTCTTTAGGCACCACAGGCTCAAGTATTGGGTCTTTGCTGCTGTCCTGGCTCTTCTCTTGGCTCCTTTCTAGTCCTGATATTTTGGGGACAGCTGGGCCCCTAGCACCAGGGTCGTCATTGTCAGCAAGCGCGCCAACTCCCAACTCCTTATCTGCAACAACAACAGAGAGAAGATGGTTAAACGTGAGGCAGACGGGCAAACCCAGAGCCACTGCTGGGCTGCTCACACTCTAGGAAGTTCCATTTTGTTTCCATCAAGAACTGTCCAGGTCAACGTGAAACTGAATCAAATCCATCTGCCCCAGTAACTCTCCTCAAAATAAACCACGTGGCAGAGAAGAGAGACTCTGTTCAGCACTGCTGTTCTCCAGCGTTGTTACTCATCACCACTCCCTGACTGAGAGAACAAACGAGGGAACTGACCCACTGAGGGAGCAAATGCCACGCGAGCTCTGTGCCTTCTCACAGAATGCTTAAGGTTGGAAAAGATCCTTAAGATCACCAAGTTCAATCCACAACCATGTTCACCACTAAATCATATCCTCAAGTACCACATCCACATGTTTTTTAAACGTTTCCAGCGTTGTTGACTGCACCACTGCCCCGGGCAGCTGTGCCAGGGACTGACCTCTCTTTCCATGGAGAAATTCCTGCTGCTGCCCACCCTGAGCCTCCCCTGGCCCAGCCTGAGGCCGTTCCCTCTCCTCCTGGCCCTGTTCCCTGGCAGCAGAGCCCGACCCCCCCGGCTGCCCCCTCCTGTCAGGGACTTGTGCAGAGCCACAAGGTCCCCCCTGAGCCTCCTTTGCTCCAGCCTGAGCCCCTTTCCAGCTCCCTCAGCCGCTCCTGGGGCTCCAGCCCCTTCCCCATCACACAAGATCTAAACTTTAAAAACACCCTAGCAGGAACCCTGGCTTTTTTTTGTTTGCCTGGTCATGGAATTACTTACTTCTATTTCCCAACTCTTTAATAATAATGAATGTTATTATAATTTTAACATTTGTACATTGGAATTTTGCTCACTGGGGTTTTACAGCAATTTCCCAACTGGAACTGCTCACCCAAACCTTCTGCCAGTGTGGATCTGGCTCCATGGCACCCCTTGCAACAAATCCAGGGGAATGCTGCTGAACCCAGACTGGAAAGGTGCTGCCTTGCAGGTGGGGGATCAGAAGCACCTTTTAGGGCTGCATTGTACAGCAACTTGGAACAGCTGGACTTATACCTACAGCAACTACAGAAACACAGCCTGAGGGAAACATGTGAGGTTTGAAGGGGCTTGGGACAAGTTTAGGATTAAAAAAGTGTCCAGTGTTCTAAATAACCCTAAGAGAAGGAAAACTTTACTCCTCCTTCTGCCAGTTTTAAGGGGTAAAATTACTAAATGAATAATGAAACAATATCCATTCAGAGAAAATTGTTGACAGCTCCAGTGTGCAAACCCTGAAGTAAAGGAGTGAACTCTTCCAGCCCATGGCCTGGGCACACGTATTTGCCAACCACCACATCCCTGGGGACAGCCTGGCCTCCATGTGTCACTAACATGGCATCATTTGGGTTTAACTTCATTAACAGATCAGAAATAAACCACACCAGGTACCCTCTCAGTAAGTATTTTACAGGCCCTGTGCAAGGGTGAGCGGCCTGGTAACGCTGGGGATTTTCATATGTTGTAGACAGGAGATGGGGAGAAAGGGGATAAAGTGAGACAAAAGGGAGGTAAAGAGGAGAAAAAGGAAGCAAGAAAGAGGGGGGAAAAGTAAACAGGTTTATTTGATGAGGACCTACTTTAATCGCTTCTGGAGTACTTGGCACAGAGGCTCCTGCACCACCTTGGATTGGAAGATTATGGGGGCAAGAGAGGGACTCCAGAGGGATAAAAACAATTACTTGGCCCTATGCCCAAGGTTTATCTCACTGCAATAAACTGCAGGTTCCAAGTAAAGAAAACTTTGCTCACATTAACTCTTTGGATCAATCCTGTTTGATCAAACATTATTAGAAGTTAGACAAGAGTGTGATCCACACGTGTTCAGGCAGGTCCCCAAGGAGGAGAGAAATGAGCAACAGTTTGTTCAGGAAGAGGTGGATCTATGTTCCCAGTCCTTATGGGTGTAGGAGTTACAAGGTTTTGGGTTTGTTGGTTTTTTTTACACAATGGCTTTGAGGACTCAGGCTTGTCACTAGAAATCCCCCACTACATGGCTCTAGCAGGTGGTCTGGAAATCCTGCAGAGGTGATAACTTCCAAACCTACAGGGAACACCTTGCACTCAGTGCATTCATTAAATCCTTTCCTTTGGTATTTTTAGCCTCTCTCATGTGTCACATTTATTCAACACAGCTCAGTGCTGGGGATCCACTCCTCCTCCCTGGGAGAAAAGGGCTGGGAACATCACTGTCTCCTGGGATTTTCTGCTGCTGCTCACATGCCCACTGCGCAGCCCCCAAGTACCATCCCTGTGAGTCTGCACTTCCAAGATGCTGCAAGCAGTAAAATAAATGTTATTCCCCAAGTCTCCCACCAGCCGTGCCCGTGGGTTCTCCTCTCCCAGTCTGGCACCAGTGCACCCACACCGTGCCCCAGCCCGGTGCCAGCTGTGCAGGAGTCTCAGCACACAGCCCTGCCCGGCAGATGATGGGGAGGGTGTGTAAATCAGAACCAATTCTCCATCCCACTGTATCTATTTGGGGAGTTGAAATCCCCCCTCAGTGATAAACGCCACCAATCACAGGTTTCACGAGGAGGGCTCCAGTCTCCATCAACAGCACTTCAAGGTCACACAGACAAGATTGCTCTTTTCCTACCCTGATTGACTGGCTCAGTGCAAGAACTCTGGGGAAAAAAGCCCTTAATGTCACCATGATACACACAACCCAACTTTGTGAGATTGTTTATCATCAGAGGAATTCATCTCCACCCAACAGCTAAGTGCACCAAGCTAACTTTATTTGCTGGCTGTCTCCACACTCTGCTTTGGATAAAGCAGAATTACTGCACTGGGATTCAGGAGAGCAGTGACTGTGATGTAAATTCCATGCTGACACAGGCTCCCCTTTTTCCACTGGGTTGATACTGCATCCAGCAACAGCCACTCCTTCACTGAAAAAGGAATAAGGACAGAATTTGATGCTGAGGACTGAACATTGGCATTTCCCAGACAGGAAATGCAGCTTCCATTGTCTTCCATTCCTGTGCCCTTTGATGTGTCTTAAATCTCAAATTCCCCTGTTTTTCACTCAAGCACACAAACTCAAGACAGGACTCCAGTCCCCTCCATGACCCTGCTGTGTATGTGACCACCACCGGGTTGGCTCCATCACAGCAGGGAGCAGCCAAGGCCACCCTGGGGACACCTGAAGGTAACCCAGGTGACTCAGGTGACCCAGAGAGACTCTGCAGCTGGGAGAGCCAGCAAACACTTCCCTCTGGAGACATGGATTTGTATCATCAATACAGGTAATTGCAGCTTTCCATCACTGTCTCTCTCCCTAATGTGCAAACCACTAAAATTTGACCTGAACTCTGCATTCTGGCTCCTTTTTCCCATCTGGGTGGTCCCAAAGAGTTGAAGGATGGCCAGGGGTGGCCAGCTGGGAACACAACATCCACAGGACGATGCCCAGCTGTTCTCCACTGACAACAAAGCCCTGTTGGAATTTGCCAGACGTGACATTCCCAGAGATTCATCAACGCAGAACCCTCACATTGTGCTGGCCACGAGCTGTTTGCAGATGGGTTCACCATGTCTGGGAGCACCAAGGAGCACAGGAGGTGCCAAGAGCCAGCACAGGGTGTGCCATGGCCACCCCCAGCCCGGCCAGTCCGGAGTGTCCTGGGCATCCCTGACCTGAGGCCCCTGGGGAATGAAATCCCCTCAGGGACATCCCTGCATGGGGATGTCAAACTTACAGCGGCCAAACTTTTTTCCTAAACATAAAATCACCCAACTTTTCCATGTCCAGGTGTGGAACAGCCAGGTCTGGAGTGTCATACAGAAATTAGGCTGCATCATATCCTGTCACTGCTCCTTCTGTCTGTGTTTGGATTCAGCCTCTCCATGCCTGACCTCAGGCAACTTCAGAGACCAACTCAGAACCAGCACTAAATTTTCCACTTTCCTGAGAGCAAAGTTTAGGATTAAGCTCATAGTCCTTATTGCACAAGTGGGGAAATTACAGGAGTTTTCAGTGTTTTGCTGAGCATTCAGCCTACCAAAGAAATATTTTATAGCATCATTTAATTTAAAAATAGTTTTAATTTTCTTTCGCCACTTTGGTAAGTTGAACTACCAACAACACTGTATCTGCCTAACTCAAATTTTCTCCAGACTTCTTAATGCAAGAGAAAAAACCAGATCTTTCAAACCCATTTTCTCCAGCTTTACCATGGATAAGTGGGGAGTTGGTACAAACTGTCACAACCAATACAAACCCCCCAGGAGTCATGGAATGCAGGACAGATCTACCCCAAAGACCAGCAGCTCTTTCCAAGCACTCTACAAGGCTTGAAATAATTAATCAGATTTAAGCCCTGATTGTCCATTTCACATTGATTAGACATTGGTCAGCGCAGTACCGGGACAGGGAGAGGCAGGTGCCAGGAGCTGTTACTGCCAGGAGGGAGGAGGCTGTGGGTGCAGCAGCCAACACGCATCAAACAGGCCCCAGAGCAGCTCAGCTGCTGTACTGGATACACATAATTTGCTAAAAACAATTTCTCATTTTTAGCACACAGTCATCTTTCATCCTAATTTCCAAGGACACTAACAAAGCATTTGATTATGCAAATGAAGAGCATGCCTTCGAAAGCACAGTTCCTCGCGGCTCTGTCATCTGCTGATAGCAATTACTCCACAGTGAGCAGGTATTTAGCACAAGTGAACAGCAAGGCTGGTGACACACTTTGTACTTAATTATAAAACACGGAAGAAAATCATTCAGGACAAAAGATTCTGCTACCTCCTGTTAAAAATGTTTATCCTCTGCACTGAAAGGGATTTAATTGTCAACAATGAAGTTGCAGATCAATGAAAAGAAGCACTTAGGGGGATTGCACAAGATGTTGACAATTCTTCAGTCATTGAGCTGCTTCTGGCCCTGATTTGAGAGTGCAGAATCCTCCAATACTGCACACAAAACAATTTATTTCATTCAGCTGTTAAGCAGAACACACTCCATAAATGTAACTCCTACAGCTGGACACTGGGAACATTTGGCAGCACTTAATTTAATTTTTTTTTAAAAAGCACCTCTTGATTTAGTACAAAGGAATGGGGTAAAGCTTTCTTGAGGGAAGTGAAGAAGGGAATATCCAAACACCCCTCTCTGTCAGGAATCCTGACACTTTACTAAGAAGGAAGGAGCTGCAGACAGGTGTAACACCCTCACACACCCTGCAAGAACTCAATCCTGCTTCAACACCCACAGCCAAAGGTTTATTTCCAATAAAATCTCTTGACTTCCTAACCCACCCAGCTGGGAATCAATAAATGACATCATTAACTACACAGCCCCAAAATGTTCCAGAGCCAGCTCCTGAGGGATGACTGAAGGGGCTCCCAAATGGGCTGGAAAACTTCCCAGGTGGGAAGTGATGCTGACAAAGTCACTGGGGAATATTCTTTACTGATAATGGGCTTGTGATCAGAGTTTCACCTTCCTGCTTAAATTCTGCATTTTAATCAAAGACATCTAAGTCTTGTCATGACAACAGCTCTAACACACACCCAGATGCACAGAAACAAAGCAAGCCTCTGTGAGGCCAGGTTGTGCTTCCCACCCCTCCTGCACCAGCTTTTCCCAAACTGGTGCACAAACCTTGGAGCCAGGGTACAAAACCCACCTGCCCAACCCTGAGCTCTGCTCCTGGTCTCTGCTCAAAGACTGGCTTACACCCAAACACCTGGGATTTTCTGCCAAGATTCTCTGGAACTGCGGCAAAAACCAGGGGTTTGTTATTGTACCTAAATCTCAAGAGTTATAGAATCCCAGAATGGGTTGGGTTGAAGGGACCTTAAAGCCCATCCAGTGCCACCCCTGCCATGGGCAGGGACACCTCCCACTGTCCCAGGCTGCTCCCAGCCCCAATGTCCAGCCTGGCCTTGGGCACTGCCAGGGATCCAGGGGCAGCCCCAGCTGCTCTGGGCACCCTGTGCCAGGGCCTGCCCACCCTCCCAGGGAAGGATTTCTCCCCAAAATCCCATCCGTCCCTGCCCTCTGTCACTGGGAAGCCATTCCCTGTGTCCTGTCCCTCCAGCCCTTGTCCAAAGTCCCTCTCTGCCTTCCCCTCTCCTCTTTTGGCTGTTGTAGGAACACCCTGGGGCCCCTCAGTGGGCAGAGCAGAAGGGTGGGAGAGCTTTTCAAACCTGCCCAGAGTATATCAGGTGACAGGACAAGACAATAATCAATTAAAAACAGAAAACACAGAAAGGCTGGATGAGTTTCTCCCATTATCAACAGGAACATCACTTCAGCACAGGGTTAACCCCATCACAGGACAAGGGGAGGAAAATATCTTGAGTTTATCCATCACCCCCTCTTCCTGACTACTGATTTGCCTTGGCTACAGATCCACAATATTCCCCCAAATGCCCATGACATCTGCTCATCCCCTTTGCGTGTGACAGGATTACTTGAATGAGCTTGAACAAAACCAGCTTTCAAAAGCAGCTTGAAAAGCATAACCCTATGAACACTGATCGAATGCAACCTGACAGCTCAGTTTAATATACCAAGGACCAAAAAAAGATGAATGTGATATGTTTATACAGCAAAATAACACATCTATTCCCCCTGAGAGGTGTCACACCCCCAGCTCACCAGCCACACAGCCCTGGCTCCTTTGTGGATTTGTTCTTTAGAGCCAAAGAATTTCTGATTTTAAAGGCATGATGCCAATATAAGCAGAGAGCTTAAAAACCCTTGCTAACACTGAGATGAAGCTCAGCACGACCATGAGAATTCCCATTTTTAATTACAACTATTTCAGCTCATTGGTGTCTGCAAGGAAATTCTGCTGAGCTTCCACAGCCCAGCTCCCCCATCGGGGTCACTTTACCCTGTTCTCATGCTTGGCACTATTTTCCTTGTGTTTCCAACACTGCAGAGAAAAAGATGGATATTAGAGAATCAGAGTCATTGGGGTTGGAAAAGCTCTCTAAGATCACTGAGTGCAGCACTGCCAAAGCCACCACTAACCCATGTCCCCACACGCCAGAGCTCCACATCTTTTAACTCCCCCCACGGGTGGTGACTCCACCACCGCCCTGGACAGCTGTGCCAGGGCTTATCCAACCCTCTGCTCCAGCTGCCCAGGAAGGATTCTTCTGGTCTGGGTTGTAGCAATAAATGCAGAAATGACATTTCATTGTTTCTGGTCAACGAAGTGTCCCATTAAATGTGTTGGTTATATGTGTCCAGTAACACCCAGCTCTATGCAAATTGCCTGCACTTCTTGGCACCTGAAAGCAAAATCCAAGCAAAGGTGCAAAGTCAGCATGAAGGTCCTTGTGAGCCACCTCTTCACTGCTGAGGCAGATGCTGCCTTCAGGGAAGCTCCACCTGAAGTGTTTCATCCCAGAGCTGTGGATCATCTGTGCCCTGCCCACACAGATCACTAAAAAGACCCTGTGAAAGTGCCTCTGCACATCACCACAAGCACTGCTCACCTTCAGGACACCCTCACCAACTGACCTGTCCACAATGGAACCTGAGCAGTAGCTCAGGGTGGTTTTGTTACAAAGGAGAAGCTGTGGAGAGGCTGAGCACATCCTGAACACAGCAGCAGGAATGAACCTTGGGCTCACAGCAGACGCAGCACCTCCAGCTCAGTTCAGCCCAGTACCTCACTCATCATCTCAATATCCACAATAAATGGCGAGCAGTGGAGACCAGATTAAAGTCAGATGTGCCACACACTGTCCCTGGGATGTGGTTAATGAGCTGGCAGGACACAGGACTGGCACAACAGTGTCCCACACGCAGAGAGGACACCAACATCGGGGCACGACGTCTGAGGCTGGCCCCAAACATGGGGATTTTCTACCCAAACTGGAATCATTAGCCTGTGTATGATTAAAAAAACATTTGAAAAATGTCCTGTGCTCCTCACTTTAATTTTGATTCATGTTGTGCCTTGCTGCTGAGGCTAATTATCATCCAGCAATGGTGCATTCAAAGCCTCCAGCCTCACACGCAGGACTCTGTGGTGTCACCTCCATGTGACACGGAACTGTAATTCTAAAAGGATTAAAAGTTTACCAGCACAGCCATGTAGAGTAGAAAATGAATTGTTCACTCTTCTCATCTCTGTTTGGAAATTAGATTATGGGCTCCAAGTGAGCTGAAATACAGAATGAGGCAAATCTTTGTGATTAGCTCACAGGTGGCCAGTGAGCCTTTCTGTGCCTCAAAGCCTGGCAGATTCCCATTAGCTGCAATAATAAAGAATGTGTACTTATCCCTCAGCCCAAACCCTGCCCTGTGCCAGCACGGCTACCTGCTGTGCTAATCCTCACAGCCAATATCATCATCCTCAATTGTGAGCTCTGAAGTTTGCTCAGCTGTCAGTCGGGATATTCGGGGTGCGTGACTCATCCCTGCCAGGCCCCGGGGCCCCTCAGCACTGGGAAGGAATTGGGGTGCTCACCCTGGCCAGCCCCACACTGGCAGCAGCTGTTCCCCAGCACTGAGAGCAAAGGGTCTTTATACAGATAAACCATTTGCACCACTGACCACCAGTGTTTCAATAAACAAACACAGCTCTACATTCACGTTCTCTCTGCAGAAGGCACCGTGTGGGTGCCAGCACAGCCAAACCCACCACATTTTAGCACAAATCAGGAATCAGGGCTCACAAGTGGTGCAGAACATCAGTGGTCCATCCCATCTGGAATTTGGTCCCCACTGCCCCCAGCTGCAGTGGGACAACAGGAGCCTCTCACTCAGCCACCACCCCCACACCAGGAAACCTCTCCGAGCCCTCCCAGTGTGAGGCTGGTTCATACAAGGAACCTTGAGGGCTCCTTCCTCTGGCAAACTGATATCCCACCTGGCAGAACTGTGATAACTTCTTTATTATTTCTGTAAACATCTAATAATCCTCTGAGCCCTCCTAAGCTCTTTACCTTAACATTACCTTCCACCAGGGAGCTCTACAACTCAACTTACAATTTTCTTTTCTTGCTTTTATGGAATCACTGAACCATTAAAGTTGGAAAAGGCCTCCAGAGATCATCAAGTCCAACCTTTGACCCCCATGCACACTAAACCACACCACAAAATGCTACATCCTCTTGTTTTTTGAACCCACCACTTTCCTGGGCAACCTGTGCCAGTGTTTAACCACTCCTTCAGTGAAGAAATTTTTTCCTAATATCCAACCTGAACCTTCCCTGAAATGTGTTAGGCAGGGAGATGAGAACCCATCTCCTTATTCCCACACTAAAAATTCGCCAGAATATTTCAAGTTAACTTCATAAAATTTATTTTACATCAAAAATTAAAAAACCCTGTTGAACAGTGGTGCTGTGAACCAATGCTTGAGGCCCTCATCCTCGGCCCTGCCCTTCCCCGAGGTGGGGCTGCTTGATAAGCTGGTCTGGGGAAAGAGCTGGAATTCAAAGTAACCTCTTCCCTCTCCATTTTCCCTTCGCTAAAAGCACCCTTTGCCTGACCTGGCACAGCTTGCTTCCAACAGTCCTGCTGCTTGAAGAAACGCTTGGAGAGCCACCCCTGTCCCTCACCCTGCGCAGCAGCACCCGCTGCAGGTCCTAAACCACCACAGAGGCTCAGGGTAAGAGCCTCCCTCAAGTTGTGCACATATTTAACTGGATGTGAAGAGAGTCAGCTCCTGATTAGGCAGCAGCTGATTATTTGATTTGGGGATTAATGTGACACAGACACCAGGGCTCACAGGCACCAGCTGGAGCAGCAGCGCTGCCAGGGCTGTGGCGCTCGGGGCTGGACATGCTCGGGATTGTCCTGTCAGGCCATCACAGGTGCCATCAAACTTCCCTGCTGGCTGGTGCCACAGCCCCAGGCAGCCAGACTGGGTCACTGTGTGTCCTGCAGCTGGGGGTGGTGGTGACCACTCTCCTCAGGCCAGGACTGTACACCATGGCCAGAATCCCCCCATGGGCCAGGCTGGAAGGGACCCCAGAGGGTCCCTGGTGCCACCTCCCTGCTCAGGCAGGGCCATCCCAGAGCACAGGGCACAGGATTGTGCCCAGAGGGCTCTGCAATATCCCCGCTGAGGGAGACTCCAGCCCCTCCCTGGGCAGCCTGTTCAGGGCTGGGCCCTGCCCAGGGCAGCAGTTCTGCCTCCTGTGCAGGGCAATTGCTGGGCTCAGGCCCTGCCCGGTGCTCTGGTGCCGCTGCCGGGCCCCGGAGCAGAGCCTGGGCCCTGCCCTGAGCCCTCCCTGCAGCCAGGGACAGCCAGGGCTGAGGGCCCCTCTCAGCTGGGGCTCCTCTCGAGGCTGAGCAGCCCCGGCTCCCTCAGCCTGTGCTGGGCACGGAGATGCTCAGGTTCCCATAGCTCTGCCCAGCGCCAGCAGAGCCTGTGCTCCAAACCTTTCCAGCAAGGAATGACCTGCCTGCAAACTGCACACTAAGAATTCCCACTTTGTCTGGATAACTGGTGTGGAGAGAGAAGAAGAAAATTCCACAGCCATTCCACAGCCCCTCTGTTGGGGTCCCTCCCCCGCCGTGTAGCCCTGGGAGAGGGGCCCTGAGGGCACAGACACGGGGTTTCCCTGCCCCTGCTCAGCCTCGTTCCCATGGGTTGGTTTGTGTTCCCTGCGCGGGCAGAAGGACCCTTGGTCCCGTGACTGGAACAGTTCCTCAGCAGAGCCCCGGCCATGCGGCTGGAGAAATAAACATCTCTGAAACATCTAGCAAGAATCTGTCTGTCCGTATATATTTCCTTTCCACGGGACTCCTGGTTTGGTATATGCGTGTTGCAGGATCCCCACTGCAACAAATGGTGTGGAATTGAGAGCAGAACGATCCCCGATCCCTAAGCGACTGATTTGTGTGAGTAAACCCTGAAAACTTTGGATTCCTCTTCTTGGTTTTGCTTTGCTATTCCATATCTAAACTATGGAGGAACGGTGGGAAGACTCTTGGCTCTCAGAGCCGCATATGGACATTTATCTTAAACTTAAAATGATTCTTGAACAACGATTTGTAAATTTTAGCTTGATTCAAGCTCAAAAAGAACTGAAACACTTCCTGGCATGGTTGTTTAAGAACTTTTTCTATGTTTCTTGGGATTTAATTCTTACGAAGGGCTTTTGGAAAACCGTTTGGACACAGTTAATACTGGAGTCAAAATATATGCCGATGGAAGAATATTTTCGTGAATATTATTTAGTTACCGAGACTGTTGAGCAATGTCAGCTGTGTCCTGGCGAAGGGAAGCGTGGCGCAGGGACCGTGCGGCCCAGGCCACGTGCACCGAGCGCCCTCCGAGCAGCAGCGAGGCAGTTCCCATGCGCGGGCGGAGCCACCCGAGCCGCAGTGTCGGTGGCGGAGCGGGGAGCGGCGGGACCCGGCGGTGCCCTCCCGGCCCTGTGCAGCGCGTGGTGGAGCGAGCCCCGGGAACGCCCGGCCGAGAGGGGCGGCGCGCGGGCGGCGGCGGTCGGCGATGGCGGTGGAGCGGAGCCGCGCCCAGCCGAGACGTGCGCTGCAGCCGGGCATGGGGGAGTCGTCGCTCAGGGGTCCGGCCGAGACGTGGGTGCAGCGCCCGGCAGCGGCAGCGAAGCTGCGACTGGAGGAGGCGATGCACGGAGAACTGAGCAGTGCAGCCCAGCCCGGCCCGCGCAGCCCCGAACGCGACCCCGGGAAGAGCGCGCAGGCACGAGCAGCCCCGACAATTCCAACACGGGAGCGACCGAAGGAGAGAGCAAAGACGCAGCGAGACAGAAAACAGCAGCCACTCGGAAAAAGGAAAAGATCATAGTAACTAAGACCTTAGGGATAGTAAAATGGTATAATGTTAAGCAAAATTATGGTTTTATAACAAGGTGTGACAACCAGCAAGACATATTCGTGCATAGAACTGCTATTAAAAAGAATAACCCTGAAAAATGCATCCCAAGCTTGGGAGATGGAGAGGTGGTGGAATTTAAAATTGTACTAGGGAGAAAAGGGTTACAAGCATCGCAGGTCACTGGGCCTGATGGTGTTCCTGTAAAAGGCAGTATATATGCAAAAAATCGTAGTCATGTTAGGCAATATCTCCATTGTAAGCCCTCCCTACAGTCTCCCTTTCCTAATCCCACCTTTCCCTTTTACCCTATGTCCTATTACCCCCAGTGTATTCCCAATCCGTTTTTTCATCCATGGTTTCCCTCACAAAAACCATGCTTTTGCCAACTGTTTCCCCAAAAATCCCTTTCCAATGCCGAGTGGGGGATGAAAAAGGGGAGGGAAGAAGTTAAACCCTCTCCTGCCTCAGTTTCCCCACAAAGCATGCTCAGAGAGTCCTGTCTCCCTTCTGTCAGCCCTAAGATGTTCCACAGAATCTGATTGGACATTTAAAGACTCAGGAGGGTGGTTTGTTTTGTCTTGAAACTGTTCTTGTTATGTTTATCCAGTTGTTCTCATTCTCCTTTTATTAAAATAAAACGGGTGAGGTGTTGGGGTCCCTCCCCCGCCGTGTAGCCCTGGCAGAGGGGCCCTGAGGGCACAGACACGGGGTTTCCCTGCCCCTGCTCAGCCTCGTTCCCATTGGTTGGTTTGTGTTCCCCTGCGCGGGCAGAAGGACCCTTGGTCCCGTGACTGGAACAGTTCCTCGGCAGAGCTCTGGCCATGCGGCTGGAGAAATAAACATCTCTCTGAAACAGCTATCAAGAATCTGTCTGTCCATATATATTTCCTTTCCACGGGACTCCTGGTTTGATATATGCATGTTGTAGTATCCCCACTGCAACACCCCTCCTCTGGCTCGGTGCTCTGCAGAGCCAGCCTGGAATGCAATATCCCAACCTCTCCCACCTAGCACAGGTGACCTGTCGAGAAAGGAGGTTTTTATTGCTCAACTTTCATTTTTACCTCAACAGCTGAGCACGTCACATTTTATTTTATTTTCCCCCTCTCTGCTGATCCTCTCCAAGGCCTTTTAGCAGGGCACACATCCCTCCAAGGGAGCGCTACAGCATGTGCTGAGCTCCCAGGGCTCATCAGGGTCACAGTGGGAGGGGTTTTGCAGAGTTGGGGTAAAGGGTTCTGTCCTCCCACAGTCCCACTGACAGCCTGACTCCCCTCTCAGTGCTCACCTCAGGGCTACAGCACTTTGGGTCACAGAATCATGGAATCATGGAATGGGTTGGGTTGGAAAGGGACCTTAAAGCCCACCCAGTGCCACCCCTGCCATGGGCAGGGACACCTCCCACTGTCCCAGGCTGCTCCCAGCCCCAATGTCCAGCCTGGCCTTGGGCACTGCCAGGGATCCAGGGGCAGCCCCAGCTGCTCTGGGCACCCTGTGCCAGGGCCTGCCCACCCTCCCAGGGAACAATTCCTTCCCCATATCCCACCTAAAGCTACTCTCTTTTAACTTAAAAGTAGGGGGAAAAAGGCCATTTCCATAACTGTTTTGGTTTCCAAGGAGCAGAGGCAGAAGGTGACGGCTCTGATTCAAACATTCTAAAACTCTATGGGGCTGCAGGTGGCAGTGTCCAACAGAAAGTTCAATTCCTTATAAATTATGAATAGCCCCCACCTGTGGCATGAAATATCCATCTTGGAGTGAGGGGAACCTTGACAAATAACATTCATTTAAGTTTAAGAAAAATACTTTAAAATTGGGAAAAAAACTCCAGATACTTTCAGTTTTATAGTATTTTCAATTCTTTTCACAAAGGGAGGTAAAACTAAACCCAAGCGTTTCCCGGGTGCTTGAAGACCAAATCAAGCACATATGATGTTTCAACAGCAGCCCAGTGAAATAATCAATAACCTCCAATTCCAGTTATTGACTTTTGCACACCCTTGCAGGCATGAGACTCCAGATGAAGGCACTGGAATCACCAGATTGTTCAATTTGCTCTCGCTTGGATATTTCACACTGACATTTTTTATGATGGTGTATGGAAGCTTGTTTGAGAGAAGCTTTTGAAAGTCAAAGTGGTCTTTAGCTCCCCAAATTCCCTCTTTTGCTTCATTTTGGGATCCAGGGCTGCTTTATGCATAATGGAAAGATGAAATATTTCCCTCTCTCTATTTTGTCCTCTCTTACAGCTTGAAGGAACTTCAGGAAGGAAGACACCTTCTGTTTAATCATACCAGAATTACACAAGATTACACATCTATAAACTGCATTAGCATGGAAAAAAAGTGCCTTTGTGTGCTCCACATACCTCCCTGCAGCGTGGGATTGGCTTCCCTGACACCCCATCTCGTCTTTTTATGAGACTGTTTCGATAATATAATTCTGCACTCTCTAACAGCCACAATAACAACTTGCTTGGACCACTGTGAACCAGCAAGAGCTCATTAAGTCCTAGAGAATGTTTGCAGCTATTTTACCATGGGCCTGATTTGTTATGACATGGGAAAGCTCCATTATTTCGCCAGGTTTAATAGGTAATAGATATGCCCAAGCACATCCTTCTTGCAAGGCTACGAGGAGCTTTTAGCAATAACCCTTGAGGATGTATTGGGCAAACTCATCTTGCAACATCTTCAAATATATAGAGAAAATGATGTGAACTATGGAAAATCACCGTGATTCAGGGACAGTGCACTAGACTAGAAGATTAAAGTTCTGCTCCAGCTCCCTCAAGACACAGTTAGGTCAATGCTTGGCCCTGCTTCCTTTTTCAAGGATTTAGATGATGAGCTTTCCAGGGCAGGGGCTGATGTAAAACAAGAATCAGCTCTTGCTTAAGGCCTCTCTGTATTCATTTCAGGAGAATAATAATAAGGATTTTAAAAAAAGGTCAAATTCAAGCTTGGCAGAATGCCAGCACTCCTCACTGTGGCTCAAAGAAAGCATTGGAGTAAGTAAATGTAAGATACAATAATTTATTTCCTCGCACTGCTCCCTGTTGTGTTTGAGATGTTTGAGCAGTACCTCGCTGGGTTTTTTCCCTTTCCCGTGAAGCTGACAGCCATGAGCAATCAATAATCATGTCCTGAGCTCATGTAGCTGGTATTCCATGGGGTCCTGACAACCACTGGTACACAGAATCATATATAATCCTTACATAGCATACAGAAGGCTGAAACTGTACTGATCTCCAGTGCAACAAAGCAAATACACAGAAAATCAATATAAATGCACAGAAAATACACAGAAAATCCCGTAGGCCCATTAACACTTAGAAAGAAACGATTGTGAGCTCCACTCACAGGTCAACCCAGCGACAAACACACTGATCCCACACACGTGTGTGCACATACTTGCACACCTGTGCACAGGTACACACACACAGCTGTGGCCATTGGCCCTGGCAGGAGGATTTATTTAATTATCATCAAGGCAAGGCTGTCAAATGGATTCTGATGGAAGGAGGGAGAGCAGCACATGCAAATGCTTCAGGCAGCAGATCGGGACCCACAGTTGCTCCTCACCCTCCAAGTCTGGAGGGATCCAACCCCCCCTGCTCCCGGGAGATGCCAAGCCTGACATTTGTGTTGGAAGCTCTCCAGCACTCACTCTGAGCTTCCTAAAGTTTGTTTCTGACTAAAGGGAAAAAAAATCCTGTTTAACATTTACCAGCTACCACCAGTTTTACTGGAAACTGTTGAAAACGTTTAACAGCTCGTCCTCGGGAGGGGTGAGGTGGTGCCACGATGAATACATGAAGTGTTTTCTCTAAGTTACTCTTCTTTGAGCAAGGCTGAAAAATGAATTCTAGATACAAAGTGAGTTTAGAGATAAACAGAAGGTTCTACGAGACACAAAACTCTGTGGCCCAGGAAATAAGTACAGGAGGAGATCACAGAATCCCAGAATGGTTTGGGCTGGCAGGGACCTCAAAGCCCATCCAGTGCCACCCCTGCCATGGGCAGGGACACCTCCCACTGTCCCAGGCTGCTCCCAGCCCCAATGACCAGCCTGGCCTTGGGCACTGCCAGGGATCCAGGGGCAGCCCCAGCTGCTCTGGGCACCCTGTGCCAGGGCCTGCCCACCCTCCCAGGGAACAATTCCTTCCCAAGATCCCATCCAGCCCTGCCCTCTGGCAGCGAAAAGCCATTCCTCTTGTCTTGGCACTCCATCCTTTGTCAATAGGCTCTCTCCATCTTTCCTGTGGGCTCCCTGTGAGGGAGGACTCTGCTGGCACTGCTCAGTGTTGGGGACTCACAAGTGACTCCAACAAAGCCCAGTGTGTGGCCCTTCCTCTCCCACACGACTCCATCCATTCCCTCCCTTTTTCCTTAAAGACAGAACAGACCTGTGGCCATTTCAGAACTCGTTCCTGGACTCAAAATCCCTCTCCTTCCTCCTCCCAGCTCCACACACCATCAGGCTGGGGCTCCTCCACAGAGTTTCTTCCTTGGTGCCATCCTGGCACAAACTTGCCCGGAACAGAGAACTTACTGGTTTAATCCTCCCTCTTTCACAAAAACCAGATTAGCTCTACGTTAAATACTCTTGTTCCTTAAACTTCCTCCTTGTCAGGATGCCATGGAAAGCTCTTAATCTTACAAAAGAGCCTGAGGGCATTCTGATGCCTCCCCATGAAGACAGAAAGCAGCCCACAATGCCAAGATAGAGCTGAGGTATTGAACTAATCCCGGACCTGGGGATGTGCCTGCAGCAGGGCCGGCGGCTGCTCATCCCCGTGGCTGCAGCTGGAATTTGGTGAGTGGCATCCCCTGCTCTAGAGGGACTCATGACACACTTGTGCAAGTTATCAGCTGCAGAGAAGTCAACTCAGCTGCTGATTTAGCCACAGGAGCCCCGGGGTAATGGATCCAGCCACGCTGGCTGTGTTGGGGCCCTTTGTGGCAGCCCGTGGCCACTGGAGCCAGCTCTGCAGAGGGGAGGCTGCCCAGGGAGAGATGGAGGGGCAGCCAAACGTGCTGGGGCTCCCCAGTGTGATGCTGCAGAGGTGACGCTCCCCTCTCAGATGTGGCTCTGGCCTGGCAGTGCCCGAAGCACACCGGGAGCCACCTGCAGCTGAGCGTCCCCCTCCTCTCCAGGCTGCCGGGATTAAAGCTGCTCCTACTCAACAGAAAGTAAAATTCCTCCTAAGCTTGCATAAAACAGCAACGCCTTTGCTCCCAGCCAAAGACCAGAGCACATTTCTGAAGCAACTGATCTTCTTTTCACCCTTCTCATCCATGAGCTCGGAGAGACCACAGGCACTTTGCCTGACCCCAGTAAAACCCACAGTGGCACATCCAGCTTGGTTCAGCTCTCCTCTGCTCCACACAGCCAGAAACACTGCAAGGGACTTGACTCCTGTCCAGCTCCCCATGGACAGCACAGCCTTGCAGAGATCCATCCACAGATCACGGGGACCAGCAGGATCTGCTGGAGGAGGGCAGGTCACACCGCTCCCTGCACAGCAAACCCTCTCTCTATCACCTAAAGACAGCTCAAAGCAAAGTTTGCAAAACCAGGTTAAATATCAGTGGATGATATCAAGCACTGGCATCTCTAATTTTGTATTTTTAAGATCAGATAAAAAAGGAAAGAAAGACTTTTCCCTGAATGTCTCTTTAAAGATTTTCCAACAGCTTACACACAAAGCATTTAGACACTTTAATTTCTACTCCAATATGAATACTCTAACCCCAAATGAAACTTATTAAAAATTAAATTCTTATATTAAGTTTAAGATGCGTCTCTTTTCTCCCCAGGTCCCATTAAACACTCTCCCTACACACAGTTTAGAAGACAGAAGAGATCCTAGAGAATATTTACAAAGAGAACAAAACCCCCTGAGGGTTTTTATGTTACTACAACATTAATCTATTTTAATCACACAACAGATTAAAGCCAAACAACATTAAATGGTTCTGCAAAGTACTGAGCAAAACTCTATCTTTGTTGCACAAAAAAAAACCTCAGGAAAAAAATAAAGTGCTTGGAAATAGGGTTATTATGGTGTTCCACAGAGACAGCACAGCAAAATCAACACTGGGCCACAGAGCTGTTGGTGGGGAGAAGGTCACAGAATCCCAGAGTGGGCTGGGTTGGAAGGGACCTTAAAGCCCATCCAGTGCCACCCCTGCCATGGGCAGGGACACCTCCCACTGTCCCAGGCTGCTCCCAGCCCCAATGTCCAGCCTGGCCTTGGGCACTGCCAGGGATCCAGGGGCAGCCCCAGCTGCTCTGGGCACCCACTCTATGATTGTTTCAGCAGTTATTTCCAGCACTAATCTTGGTTAACTCTGATGTCCTCACTATTTCCTCCAACCCTCCAGCCTGTTCTCACACCGTGCCCTTTCCCATGTGTGAGCATCCCCCTGGCCATCTACAAACCCTGACTTCAGCTGCTTTTGGGGGATGGAGCCCAAGGAACACAGCCTGTTCCTCAGAGCTCGCCCTGAGCAGCTGCTCTGAACAACAGCTCTGGTTTCTAACCCAGGCTCTAAGATTTTATTGAGCCTTTAATTATTTACATCTATTTGAACAGTCTCAGTGCACTGAACTAAAATATCTATTGAGCTGTCCACAGGTCGTTCCCCTGAATCATCCCAGTGCATTTATAGGCTGGGGCTGCTCATGGATAATTCACTCTTCCAGTAGCTCCATCCCGCTGGTGCTAGCACAGAACCTCCTCTGCTGCTGCTGGGGCTGTCAGTGGCCTGGAGATCTCACTCTGATGCTCAGGGCTGTTTTTTCTCATCTTGGATAGCCCAAATAATTGTGCTTTTGTAATTGAGTTTGTCATCTCCCTGCCCACAGCCTCTCAATGAAGAACAGCAACATTCTCTGGAATTGTGCTGCATCCCATATCAGATCCATACAGCCAAATCTTTCCAACAGTTTCAAGCCAATGTGCTCCACCACAATTTTATAGCCACCTTTGCCCAGAAGACACTGGATGGGAGCAGCTATGATGGAGCTTGAAATTATCTAAAGAAACCATAAAGAAAAAAAGAATTGCTCTTGTTCAAAGGCAAGGAGCTGCTAAGATTCCCTGAAACAAGTGGAAGCATTTCACAGGGATGCTCTGATAACATGGGGTGCTCCAGGCAGCCCTTTTATCTCAACACCACCAACTCAGCTGCCAAAGCAACCGAAACCTTCAAGGGAATGATTTGTGTGGTTACTCCAGATTTACCAGGAGATACAGCTCACACTGAATATCAGTGGGAGCAGCTGCAACTGTTTCTGGCAGCATCACTACGGGTGTGGAGGGGGGAAATGCAGGGGGTTCCGCACAACAGTCCTATTAAAATCTCCCACTATGTTTATTCACTGGATTTACTACCAACGTGGTGCAATCCCTGACAGGATTTGATTACTTCATCCCAACATTCTTTCTTCCCAAACCAGCTGCTGCAATGGATAATCCAGATTCACCCGTGGAGGACAACGAGGAGGAAGGAGCAATCCCTGCCCCCTCGCTGCACTTTGGGGGCACATTGCTCCAGGCTGGGAGCAGTGAGGGAGGGCAGCTGAGCCCTGGGAGGGAGCACTGCAATCCTGCTGCCCTGCCCGGGATCCGGGAGAGATCCACCTGCCTTGCTCTGCAGGACCAAGCACTGACACGCAGCCCAAGGAAACACTCCCAAGGCCTGTCAGAGCATGTGCAGCACACAGAGACGCCTGGAAATGTTTTCAGGCCAGAGACATGGAGTGTCTGCCAGCTGTCACCCCCTGGGTGACCCTGGTGGGGGATCCCAGGGAGTGATGGGAGAAGGAACAAACCAGTTGTGGCCACAGCAGCAACACAGGCCAGCCCCAGGCATGGGACACGGACAGGACACAGAGGATGGCACGAGGACTCCACTTAACCAATGGCAAATATGCACAAGGCATAAATCTCTGCCTAGGTGAGACCACAGAATCACAGATGGTTTGGATTGGAAGGGACTTCAAAGACCATCTCATCTTCCCTCGCCATGGGCAGGGACACCTTCCACTATCCCAGGCTGCTCAAAGCCCTGTCCAAGCTGGCCATGGGCACTTCCAGGTGTGGGGCAGACACACCTTTGCTGGGTACCCTATGCCAAGGCCTCCCCACCCTCACAGGGAAGGATTTATTCCTAATATCCAACCCAAATCCACTCTCTGTCCGTTTGAAGCCATTCCCCCTTGTCCTGTCACTCCAGGCCCTTGTAAATAATCTCTCTCCATCTTTGCTGTAGGCTCCCTTCAGGCACTGGAAGGTCACAATTAGGAGGTCCTTCACTACTCTTACAGCTTGACACAACTTTGTAGTGTTTCCAGTCTCAAGTATAAAACCCACCACAAGTCAATGCCCCCTCTTAGGAACCTGCTTTAAAAACCAGAGGATGTATATTCAGGGCTTTCTTTATTTGCATTGCAGTTTTTAGCCTCATGAAAGGGAATGCCTTTCACATAATGGTATTACTCCAGGATCTAAGTTAACAACAACAAAAAGATGATGAGACTTCTGACAAAATCATGAAAGGCAGTTTGCTGCATCTTATTACCACTCCATGGTAATTCAGCTTCTCTTAGTAGTGGTAAGGGCCTCTCTAACAGCAGACAAGAGCTGTTGTTGAGCTCTGCTAACGATGCAGGAGATGGAACCGTGAGGCAGCCGAAGCACCAGCTCCTTCCAGGGCCCCACACTTGGCAGACAACATTATCTCTGCATTTTACAGGTTTTCACAGCAAAAACTCACTCTTCAAAATCATATGCAATAATATTGTGAACGAACTCTAAGCTGCTTAAGTAACCATCAACTCACAAAAGGAAGAAATGAAGTACCTGTGACATGGTGAATAGATGTGTAAATGTGTGTCAGTGCCACTGAATCTCTGCAGGGTTTTTCCATTCACCTGTTTGAAACTGCAGGGGGAGTGAGGCCAGCACCTACCCACACCTGGATTTGAACCAGCTGCTACAGCTGGGAGACACCAGCTTTAAAAAATACCAGCAAATACTGCAGGATAATAAATGCTCAGCTCATGTTTATCCAAGCCCCTGGCATGCCAGCTTTGAGCCACAGAATCACAGAATCACAAAGGCTGGAAAAGACCTCTAAGATCATTGAGTCCAATCATTAAAAAATGAAAAATGACTTTCAAAACATCCCCCACAGTGTGAGGACAGGGTCCACTTCCCATCCTGATCTTTCACCATTCCAAGTGCTCGAGTACCCACCCAATGTACAGCTCCAAAGGATCCCCCAAGCCCTCGTGTGAGTGAGTGTGGTTAAATACTGACTCAAAAGGAAGAGCACCACTGTTTGTAGCAGCAACACAAGGGTGAGACCTCAGCTCTCACAGCCACAGACTTGGGGGAAAGTGTGAAGAAAGTTTTAGTCTTCCTATCCCCAAAATAATCCTGGGTATCCCTTCCAGAACTCCAGTTTTGGATATCAAGAATGACAACAGAGCAGCTCACTGAACAGAAGCTATTCAGAGAGGAGTATTTCACCCAAATAAGTGCAATGATTATTGGTTCCAATATCTGATACACAAGAAACACAGCAAGGAAAGCATAAGAAAAATATACTTTCTCCACCTGTGCTTTTATCTTGAAATTTAATTTTCAAGGGGTTCTTGATGCCAGTCTTTTCCCACACCAGTTTGCAGTCAGTCATCATTAAGTCTGGGAGTTGGGGCTGGGCTCCCACGTACAGGGACTGGGCTCGTCTTTGCTAAAAAACTCCTGTCCCACACTAAAAAAATAAAATTACCCTTACTAAATGGATTCTACTTTTTTAAAAAACGGAAGAACACACTGTCTTCTAGACTTTAAATTCCAATACAGCCAGCTAAATTAAAACAAAGTACACACTGCCAAATGTTCTTGCTAATAAGACTAAAATCACTCTAGAAATTGAACATCAGTTAATCTTCCAGCTAAGAATGTCACGTAGAGAAGATGAAAGGATCTTGCCAGTAATCTTAAAATGAAGACTGATAAGGCAAAAAATAACTCACAGCAGCTTCTGCTCACTTAATGTTCTCGTTGGTGGCTAATACCCCCAGCATCAAGGGGTGCTCACTGATCCAGGGCCACGATGCTTTTCCAAAATAATCCCCAGGAAGAAACAGTCCAGAAGGGTTATATTTAACACAGTATCATTTTCAGGCTAAAAAAGTGCCTTCAGCTACTTAATCCTCTCCTGAAAGAGCTGGCCTCGTGTTTGGGCATCAGCCCCTGCTTCTGTTGTTGCCACAGCAGAGCAGAGGCGCTCTGAGCGCTGCCCTCTCTCCTCTGGCCGGACGCTGCCCAGGCTCTAAATCCTGCCCTGGGGCCAAGCTGTGGCCACTCTGGGGTGAGGTGGCAGCTGGGGGACAGCCAGGGCTCCTGGGGGACATGGCACTGCACAGCCATGGGAGAGCTCTGCCTTGGGAACGGGCTGCAGCGGGGAAAGGGCGATGGGCTGCTTTGGGATCCCCACAGCTGCTGCTGCAGACTCCAGGAGAATCCCTTCTCCAGCTCCTTGGACAGCTCAGCCCGAGTGACCGAGCAGAGGACACACCACTGCAGCAGCAGAGGGAAATGAGAAAGATCAGGAACGTGGGCCTGTTCTGAGTCTCTGCAGCACCTTCCTGGAGGAGGATTTAGCTCCTCTGGGTCTGCTCCCTCCACCAAGGCCATGGGCAGCTGCTGGGCAGCCCCAGGGACGAGTCCCAGCCAGAACACAAACCACAGCCACAGCTGGCTTACCAGGACATTTCCACAGCAGGCCTCCTATCCCAGAGCAGACACTGATCACCGGCCTAGGCTGTTGCGAAGCTCATTAAATTAAAACATCTCCACAAACCTTACCAATAAACCAGAACTGAAATGAGTTCAGCAGCTCTTCTCTTGGGACTGGAGGGGTGTTATCAGTCAAGACCAAACACAAACAGGAGCTAAACAGGAGCTAAAAAGCAGAGGGATTCCAACCCTGCCTCTCATCTGCTTCTTGGAAATACATTTCTTAGAAAACTAAAAGGCAGATAAATAATAAAAAAGGATCTGCACTAAGTAGATCATTTGTTTTCAGGGATGTAAGTGGCAAATGCTGAATTTCTTTGCCTTGAGTTGCAGCAAACTGTCACTCTTACATAGGCAGCAAGGGAAAAACATACTTATTATTAGAAAACAATCACTGCCAGATCTGATAACAATCTGACATTAACAACTGTGGGGATTCTGCTGCCAAGGATGTCTTGTGTTATTTAGAAAACAAAAACGAAAAAATTCCTGAGGGGAGAAGCACACAAACAAATAATTGTTTTACATCCTATTAATAAACCTCTACAGCTCATACCTCCCTCAGAAAACGCTTACAGTCCTGCTATCACCTTCCAGAGCAAGTTACCAAATCACATTTAACATTCCTGAGGTTAAAAAACCAATCACAGCTGTCCTACACAGAAACCACCACAAACATGGGGGTGCTGCTTTTATCCAACCATTCTACAGTGGGACATGACCTCCTTTTCGTAGTGGCTCCTGCTCCCCACAGCCAAGGCTGGAAGGATTTACCCCCTCCTTTATTTTTCCAGTCTTAATCCCTGCATGCAGCACAAGCTGCCAAGGCAGCACCATTCACACAGCCAACCACATGAAAGAGGTCAAGATCAGCTTCCAGATGACTCGAGCTGGGTACAAAACTCTCCACTTGGCTTCTGACTTCCAGCTTCAACCAGTGGGAGAACTGTCAACCCACTGACCCCATCCAAACCCAGCTAAAGATAAATATTTGGGCTGTGCATTTTGAGGAGGCACCTAAATGGACCCCAACGTGCACAGGCAGTGACAGCATTAAGTGAGTGGTAAAATACCAGAGGGTTTTTGAGTTTCACCAAAGGCTGGAGGATAGTTTGACTTCTCTACAAGAGGTTAGGAAGTCACTGAAAAAAAAAAAAAATCAGACCTGATCACAGCATTGAAAGGGCCAGAAAACCATGTGGATATCCAGATGCATCTAAATAGGTGAAGTAACCATCTGGATGGTTCAAATAAAGGAAGACAATCTTTCTTTTTAGTTTTTATATGTCTTGAAGGACTCAACCACAGCAGGCACTGCAGGTGCTGAAGTTCCTGTGTTCACTGAAGTCACCAAGTTCATTGAAGTTCCTGTGACCACTGCTCATGTTGAATTCACAGCAGAATCCTTCTAGAGGGGAATTACATTTCCAGTTGCTAGGGTTTTTTTACACAGCTGATGCTACAGTGTGCACTGGAGTTTCTAACTGAATTTGTTCTTAGATTTTACAGCAAAATTTTAGACAAGTTCAGGTTCCCTGTGTGCAGACAAAGCGGGGATTTGCGTGGGGTGTGTGGAAACAATTCTTACGGAACACTCTCCCATCTGAAAATGAAATTTTGTTTCTTCCCTGGTATTTTCTGGAGTTCAGAATACACCTTTACACCCAGAACCATTCAGCATTACTGTCCTCACCCCTTTGCAAGGACCTCCTGCAAGTTAAACCCTCACCAGGCTCACAGAAGCCACTCCAACACTGAAAATGGGATAAAAGCTGCAGCCCATCTTAAGCACATCATGGAAACCCCTCTATCTTTGCCCAAGAACCCTCTGCATTCTCATGGCCATTCCTGAAACACAGGCAGCCATCCAGTACCTGTGTGACAGGACATGAGCAGGTCCTGAACTGCTCCACATTTACACAAGGTGCTGGGTTTAAACCCAGACACTGCCCTGGACTGGCTGGGACAACGAAAGGCATCACTGCACTCAGGAAGAACCACGGAGCCTCCAGCAGTGACCAGGGTCAGCAGTGTGAGCAGGGCTGAACCCAGGGGACACAGACCCATGGGATCGTGGAATCCTAGAATGGTTTGGGCTGGAAGGGCCCCTAAAGATCATCTCGTTCCACCCCTTTGCCACATACTGAACTTCATCTACTCCTCCACCAAACGTCTTGGGGACGAATGCCCAAACCTCACTGATGGTCCCTGCCTGCTCCATCGCTTGTACAAGGCCTTTGCAAGACAAATCCCACAAACAGGAGACTCCCTGGCTGGGTTTCCCTGCTCCCCTGTGCTTTTCATTGTCCTTGTTTTGTTCTGGTTGCTGGGTTTGGGTTTTTTCCTGCAGTGGTGGAACACTGAGCTCACACAGTGGAGTGTGTAACCCTGACAGCCCTGGAGCTGCTTCTGCCCCAGCCCAGCCCTGGGAGCTCCTCTCCTCACACTCTCCAGTTAATGCCTCTGGAGGGTGACCTGGGCACCGGCTCTTCCCTCATCTGAGTGCAAATCACTTGCCAAGCTTAGTTTCATTTAGACTGTGCCTACCAGGGAAAGGTCACTTCCAGAGTCCATCATCTCCTTCCTTGTCTCCAAAGATTATAATTTGTCCATTGCAATTCACATCAGGATGCAATTTGGCAGGTAAGTTAGAAGTCTGGAGGCAATTATTTTCCTTTCTTTGGAGAAATAGGTTCTATTCATTCAGTTATTTCTCAGTTATTTATTTTAGATGGAGTACAAGGGGGGAAAAAAGGGAAAGGAAAACAAGATGGGTTTAGATTTTATGATAGGATTGACACTCGATGTTTTGACATCTTAGCAGGGTTGATTATACTGATATATGCAATCCATGCATCTAATTCTACCCAAGAGGAAAGGGCTGTAACAGGAACATCTCAGCTCTTGCAGCCAGGTATTCGTGTGCCAACGAAAACAACCACTATGGCAGATCCTTAGCACTCACCCCCATTGAACAGGTACAGTTATTATTACTCAGTGTAAATCACCTCATTTGTAACAGCTGAAATTTCTTCCTTTGAATCCGATGAGTGATGTGCTGCTCTCAGCTTACCAGGAAGCACCTTTCTTATCCCAGTGATTTTCCTCAGAAACACAGCCAAAAACAACATTTAAATTACGCCCAGGTTTTTGGAGCAGCACAGGTGACAGGGACTTTCCTGCCCAGACCTTCCCCTCACTCCTGCCCACGCGCTGACCCTGCTCTGACCTCTCTTGCCAAACACACCCCTGATGTTCACACCATCATCCAGCCTCGCCTGTGCCTACGTGTTCTCTGGACACCACAATTTAAAGGGTTAATGTCCAGATCTAAGGAATAACCTGGACAAAACAGAAAGGATTCGATATGCATGAGTGCTTTCACCCATCACAGCCTCCTTGTACAGCTTTAGTGGACTCTGGTGGAGGTCAAGACAGTTTTCCAGCTGGATTTTTCCTGGCCCTGCTATAATTGTCTTTTCACTATTATCTTTTTACCCTATAAAATATGGTTTCCACATGGCTCAAAGAACAACTACCAGAAGTCTTCCCTTTTCCCATTTGTGCTCACCAGATATATTTGGAAATGAATTTCACTGAGCCCAGATCTGTCAGCAGGTCCCAGGGCAGACTCAGCCCTGTGTCACCATTTCACAGCATCCCAGGATGGTTTGGGTTGGAAGGGACCTTAAAGCCCATCCCATTCCACCCCTGCCATGGGCAGGGACACCTCCCACTGTCCCAGGCTGCTCCCAGCCCCAATGTCCAGCCTGGCCTTGGCCACTGCCAGGGATCCAGGGGCAGCCCCAGCTGCTCTGGGCACCCTGTGCCAGGGCCTGCCCACCCTCCCAGGGAACAATTCCTTCCCAATTTTCAATCTCACTCTACTCTCAGTTACCTTCCTATCAATCACTAAACCCACTCCCAAGCTCATTTCCATTTTAAAAAGAAAGTTATTAGAAAAGGGTGGTTCCAGAACTCTTATTTATTGGAGCAAGTGATTACTTATTTCAGCAGTTAAAAAGAAGATGCATTAAGTTTTATTTTAGCCAATTAAGGAAGTTTCACGTGAATTCCCCATCAGCCCCAACCAATTCCACGTGAGCACAGCAATGTGCAAAGCTGCCACTGAAACAGTTCAATGAGCCTTAGCCTAGAATAAATTTGCCAGATCAGATCTTTACTTGAAAACTGAATTTTAGGAAACTGCAGCTCTTCTTGCAAATCTTTTTCAGGCACTGTGCCCTGTAAAAGAGCCAGTGAGATTTCTCTGACATTCCAGTGGAAGCCTAAGTTTTATCAGGGACTGTAAAGATTTAAAATCACAGTATAATCTCACCTCCAGGTTCTGGGGCCCACTTCCCTTATCAATTAACCTGTCAGCCAACAGTCGGCTCTAATTAATGAAATCCGTCTTTAATGAAAAGAATTTGCCTTGAGCACAGTCTGTCAGCTCCAGAACCACTCTCCAGTCGGGAGCATGTCACAGCAAGCCCCATTAAATATCTGCAGAGAACCCAACACCAGCAGCAACCTCACACTCCCCTTGGCTGGCAGACACCTGTAATGTTATTTTTCCATGTCTGTACCCTGCTGCCACAGGAGGCTCTTTCCTACACAAACCTGCCCTTGCATTTGGCCCTGATGCACCTTTGTTCCAGCTGCTTGCAGAAGTTTGTGTATCCACAATCCCAGAGCAGAGAGGCTCCCAGACAAAATCCTAACAGCAGAGGCCTCCGAGAACACCTTTTCTGGGGAATACTCAGTCTGAGGTGGACATTTCTCAAAATGCACAGCAGGAGTCATCCAGAGCCCTGGCTCCAATAATAAGATTTTAGATTTATTTCTTTTAAAATGACACAGTGACAGACTCTGTGGATTCCATGGACTTTGAGACTTTATGGACACTCAGCCTTTATGGACATTCAGATTTCACAGACACCAGAGGCCACACTGCCATCCTCTGGAAAAGCCACAGTTTGCAAAGAACTCCCCACACACCATCCCTGCCCTGGGCATTCCCCAGGTGGGAGGAGATGGGCACAGGGAGCTTTTCCCTGGGAGCACTGCGTTAGAAAAACGGGACAATCCCTGTGCTAATGATCCCCCTGCTCCCCGTGGCTTCAAAGGGCCTGGGATCACCTCTGTAATCTTCTGCAAGTGCTAGCAAACAAAATTACAAGTTTTAACGCTACAGGTTCCAACAAATTCCCCTTGCCCTCAGTGCAGCAACAGACTTAAAAATAGATGTAATGAGCAGCTTTGGATCTGCATAAATCCCCTGTGGAGTTCATTAATGATTTCATTTTTGGCAAGACACCATGTCAAATGAGGGAGCATTATTAAAAACATACACAGATATATGTACCTGAGACTGCCTTCCTGCAGATGCTCAGGGAGAAAAGGAGGCTGTGTAATTCTGGTTTACCTTTTAAAGAACATGATTGTAATGGCGTGTAGCTGCAAAGCCTTTTGTTCTCACAACTAATTGCAGCTCTCCAAGGGATGCCTGAATCGGCAATTATTTTTATACTTGAGAAAATGGGATTTGAAAGTTTACCATGGAGTCATGGATTGGTTTGGGTTGGAAAAGGACCTCAAAGCCCATCCAGTGCCACCCCTGCCATGGGCAGGGACACCTCCCACTGTCCCAGGCTGCTCCCAGCCCCAATGTCCAGCCTGGCCTTGGGCACTGCCAGGGATCCAGGGGCAGCCCCAGCTGCTCTGGGCACCCTGTGCCAGGGCCTGCCCACCCTCCCAGGGAACAATTCCTTCCCAAGATCCCATCCAGCCCTGCCCTCTGTCAGTGGGAAGCCATTCCCTGTGTCCTGTCCCTCTAGCCCTTGTCCCAAGTCCCTGCCCAGCTCTCCTGAAGCCCCTTTAGGCACTGCAAGGCCACAATCAGGTCATTCCAGAGCCTTCTCATCACCAACAACCCCAACTCTCTCAGCCTTTCCTCACAGCAGAGCAGCTCCAGCCCTTGGAGCATCTTCATGGCCTCCTCTGGACTCATTCCAACCTTTCCAGTCCTGTAGTTAAACCCCAGCAGCTCCGATCCTGCCGCTGTTTGCTCCTAATCTGCGCAATACAAGGTGAATTATTGCTCCGTGAGGCTCCCATTTCACACCACGGCTGCTGGTGCATGAAATCCCAGGAATGTGCCTGTTGACAAGGCAAGGCTCAGCACGTCCATCACCAAACCACCCTCAGGAAATTCGCTGCTGGCTGATGTGTTGTTGTTGCAAGAAGAGAAAACTGAAACACAGCACGTCAAAAAGTATGTGCTGCCTCCACCTCCCGTTTACTCCTCAGGGGAAAAGGTAAATAGAGTATAAGCAATTTCTTTCTTTTTTTAAAAGAAAAAAAGTCTAACCTGCCTGAGACGCAGGGAAATCATTTACCTTCTGCCTGTCAGAGCAAGTTCTCTGCATGCTTTTTCCATATCCAAACCAGAGCCCAACAGAATGGATTCACTCCATCTACAAAGGGCAAAGTTTAAGTTGCAGAGTGAAAATGAAAGCCCAGTGATAAACTCTGGGTTTTAAGCAGTGCTTAAGTTCCATGGTTAGCCAGAGGAAAGCAAATAAAACCTAAATATTCAAACGGAGACTGCTAAAGTCTGTTTATCATTTCCTGAAGAATCAGCTCCAAGACAGAATCCTATTCCCTGCCTCCTGTTTGCATTTGGAAATTACTTTATCCATAATATGTTTACTAAAATAAGCAACATGAACACATCAGTTCTGAAAGCAGACTTTTACCCACAAACCAGGCTGATCCCTGAGCTTTGAAGTTTCCACAGCTGCCCTGTTTTTCTTGGCCACTCCTCGTTCTGACTGCTAGCAGCAGAAGAATCATAAAACATTGCAGAAAAATGCTACAGATTCTTTGCCAGAACAAGTAACGTCCCCCCCGTAGCATCTTTCTGAATCATTTCCAGTAACATCACAGTTCTGCTTCTCCCTCCTTCCCCACGCTCTGCTTACCAACACTGCCTGCCTGAGCACAGCAAACAAACACAGGCAGAAACAGCAACATCCTCGTTCCCCTCGCTGGCTGCTGGTACCACCTGGGCACACACTGGGACTGACCTGGCTGAAAATTCCGACCTGCTACTCACCCACAGGCGCACAAAAGGTAACTGTTAAAAAAGGAGTAATTCCAGGATATGTCAGGTTACAGAGCCTCTCACACACTTGTGAATGCATCCACTCTATTTTATCACATTCATTAAATCACATAGGATTAGGAGTATCAGCTGCTCATAGAATCCCAGAAGGTTTGGGTTGGAAGGAACCTTAAACCTCATCCAGTGCCACCCCTGCCATGGGCAGAGACACCTCCCACTGTCCCAGGCTGCTCCCAGCCCCAATGTCCAGCCTGGCCTTGGGCACTGCCAGGGATCCAGGGGCAGCCCCAGCTGCTCTGGGCACCCTGTGCCAGGGCCTGCCCACCCTCCCAGGGGAGAACTTCTTCCCAATATCCCATCTAAGCCTGTCCTCCTTCAGCTTAAAGCCATTCCCCTTGTCCTATCAGACACTGTGCACTCCAGGGCTTCAGGGTGTTTTCCTGCAGCTCCATGGACACCCTGGAGTCCCATGCTGCCAGAGCCCTGGGGAATTCGGGGTGTGCCAGAAGGACAAGCAGAGCAGTGCTGGGGCTGTGCTGATGTGGGGAAGGGCAGGAACCCTGGGGGATTTGGGATTCTCCAGGAGGAGAGCAGAGCAGTGCCAGGGCTGGCAGCACCCAACGCTCCCTGAGATTGTGGGACTGTGCCCCCGTGCCAGGTGCCGGCACAGCCCAGCTGACCCAAAGGGCTGCAGGACACTGAGCACCCCAAAGGCACCGTCCTGCTGGGGACACCGCACTTTTGGGGACCCTGGCGCAGCCATCGCTGCCTTCTCAGGACACAATAACACGTCCAAAGAAAAGAGGTTTCACCGCTTTTGTGTAAACTGCCAGAGCAATCAAAACCATCATCAGAGACAAGTTACTGGCTAATCTAATTTTTAAGTATGCACAGCAGTCAACTTTAAATTAATTGTAATATCAGACTAAAAGGTGAAGACATCACTTCCTGGCACACCCACAGACCCCCTCAGTGACAGTGTGTGAGTGCCACTGTTTTTTAATTATTATTTCTTCAAATGCCTTTGTTAAGCCTTCGTTCCAAGTTGCCAGCCCTCTACCTGCAGGAAAATGGCAATGACTTGTCCTGGGCTGCTGAGGAGATCATGCACACACCATCCCCAAGCTGTCCCGTGTCCCAGCACTCTCTGAAGCGTGGTGGCTGGTGTCACCAGGGGCTGTGCACACAGCAGGCTGTGGCAGCTCACTGTGCTTAGGGTTTGCTTCACCCCGTTATTTGCTTGTCCCTGACAGACCTGCGTATTGAGCAGATACTGTCAAGTTATTTTTGGCCCTTGATATAGTGGCAAAACATAACGAGGCCTTGAGGTGAACAACCACCTTGGCAGCAAGGCACAGAGCTGATGTACTGTTGAAAGGCTGGAGAGCAATTAGGTTATTTGAGCAAGAGGAGATGCTGGACAGGGCATGTGAAGACAGAGAACACCAGCTTAAGTACTGAAACGCCACCCCCCTCCCTCAAGTTGTCAGCTAACTATTTAAGCAAGGTGTTAATTTACTGCAGGCTGGTTTGTCAACAAGCTTAATTTTTTTATTAATTCAAAAGATGCACAGACTTGTCCCACATGCACACATTGCCCAGCCCTTTCCAGACAAGTGCAGCAGCTTGCCAGATGATTGTTATCACCATTTAATTGTATTACAGTGATTCCCGCAAGTCCTGGCTGTGGGCCTGGTGTGCAGAGCGAGGGGCTGTGCAAACAGGGCCAAAGGTGGTCTGTGGAGTGATAACTTCAGAGTGAGAGTCAGCATCAGATACAGAGAGCAGACACAGAAGCCGATGGAAAAACAGCTCAGTCGAGACCCATCACCCCACGAGGCAGCTCACAGGATGCCGAAGGCATGGAGTGACCTGAGGAGCACGAGGGTAGGGCACAAGTCCTCTCTCCTGCTCTGTGGGTGTCCATGGGACTGGTCAGGGAACCGTGTCACACCCACAGTGCCCCCAAACACGCCTGACCCTGCACAGCCCCGGGCTCTGCAGAGGACACCCTCAGACCATCGTGCTGGTCACGCTGTGGGGAGTGCTTCTGACCTGGCTGACTGATCAAACTGGGCTTTATCTACTCAAACTCGACATCACATCCTGTCTGCGTCACAGGAAGTGCATACAGCACCTGAGCACCTGGCAGCATTGGGCCACGGTCTTTTAAAGAATCACAGAATCATGGAATGGTTTGGGTTGGAAACAACCTCAAAGCTCATCTCATTCCAACCCCCCTTCCCTGGGAGACCTTCCACTGTCTCAGGGTGCTCCAAGCCCCATCCAGCCTGGCCTTGGACACTTCCAGAGGGTCACTTTAAGAAGATATTTATTTTTGTAAAGTATTTATGCAGATACACCTACAGGAAAACACTCTGTAAGCTAAGCACCCTCCAAGTGCAAATTCACAGGTCACTAATTTGGGCGTAACATATCCAGAGAAACCACTGGCAAAATACAAGAGCAGGTACAACAGCCAAGTTTTAGGAAGGAACACTGACCACAGCATGAAAAAAAAGCTGTTAGACAAGAAAAATGACCTTTGCAACACAGAAACAAGAGTTTTCTAATTCAATCCATCCAGCCAGTCACTGTTGCTTTACCCTTTAAGTGGTCAAGGATGAGGTTCTGCACCCAAAGGTTATGATTTCTCTTGGAGCCTGGACTGAGCAGGTCACAGGGACCTGTCTGCTTATGTCTGTGGCTGAGGGCTGGCTGTAGATGACAGGACACCTCTCCTGCTGCACAGGGAGCAGCACCACAGGCCCAGGGACATCCCCAGTGCCAGTGTGAACTCATCCCTCTGACAGGCAATTGCTGGTGTATTCCGAGGGTTGCTCACCCTGTCTGCAGCCAGACACGACTGTTCAGGTATGAACTGGGTTGTAATGAGCTGGCTGCTCGAGAGCCACGTCTTCAAAATGACTTGGCTGGAGTGGTCTGCTTTAAATGCGTCTGATGCAGCCATGGGATTTCTCTTGGCATGGTGAAAGAGGCTGAACCTGGTGTGCTAGGATTGCTCCTGAGCACGCCCTCGTCCCTGAATGTGTTCAGAGAACCTGGCACAACCCTTCCACGCTGCTCCTTCCAAAACCCTAACTGCTTTCCATCTTTCCACCCACATGGTAAATCTTTCCCAGATCCCAAAGCCTCTGGAGGCTGTGTATTCATACAACAACAACCCTCACCTTCCCATCAACACCCACTTGACTGGGAGTTAGAAACACAAGGCTGAACTTCTGGCAATGAATGAAGACCAGAACGAAGACCAAGATCATTCCTCTGCCTTTCCTGACAAAGAGGTGAGGTGAGAGCTCAGGAGTTCACCTCATTTCTTCCATATGAAAACTACATGGGACCTGTTCAGACCTCAGGAAGATCATCAGGAGAACCTGAAGAACAGTACCTAAAGAACATCTCTCAGATGCAATAAGATGGAAGAGGAAAGATTCCAGCAGTCCTCTCTCGAGAAGCGTCAGAAACTCAGCATCAGACTTTCCATCCCTCACAGCCTGAAGTGTCTCCTTGTCTCCCTAACCAAAACACTGGAGGATCATCCAGCTTGGGAGAGCAATTCCCTTAATGACAACAGTCTCTTTATGCTGCTCCAGGGTGCCAGGAGGGCTGTTTTTGAAGTTCCAAAGCTGACCCGCCCCTGAGGCTGAGATCCACAGCCAGCACTGTGCTCCTGGCACAGCTTCCCCCCGCTCCCCAGGGGCAGCAGGTCCTGCCTGGCACTGAAAAACTGCCAAAGTCAGATCTTAATAATCATTTATCTCAGCAACATGGGCAAGGAGAAAAGAAAAAAACCCAACAGTTGTTATCAAAGGACAGAACAAACTGGTGCTGAGGTCCCCAGGCAGCTCCCACACCCGCTGAAAGCTGCACAGGCCCCAGGCATACAACCCCCGGCAAAGAATCCAGCCAGCAGCAGCAAAACCAGGGCCTTGCTCATCTGCTTTTGATTTCTAAACGCTGCTTCTCTTAACAAATGAAGTTTCAGTGCTCCTGGGACCAACAGCCTAGCAAATGAACTAAGTATTTATTTGTGGCTTTATTACTGGGCAGACCCATTTCCATGGAGTCATTTTTCCTTAGAACCCAGCCTGCTCTGCAGCAGCTGTTTTCTATTACAAACCACTCAAATTCCTTTGCCTCCAACTTCCAAAAGTGCCCACTAACCTGAAATAGTTGGAAACTACAGCAAATGGCTGTGGGAGCTCAGCAGCACTTTCACCTCATCCCTCTCCCCAGGTTCTTCCCCATCTCCCTCACCAAAGCTGGAGTTGGCCCAGGTGGTTCCCATTCTCCCCATCCCCCAAGCCTCCAGACCCCACAATGTTTGTGAAGGACCCTCAGAGTACAAAGTGACCCACAGAAAGGTTCCCACAGAGGCTGGGGGAGAAGGTGGTTTGGCCCATGCTGTGCAGGACTTTTGAATCACTACCGGTGAGGGGGGAACAGGAGGTTGGGGAGCTCCTCTGACTGTGAACAGGAGATTGGAATAAATCAGGTGGCTCTGGAGAGGTCAGGGCAAGCTGTGAGTGTGCCTTGAGCCAGGATTTCAAGTGCCAGCAGAAATCCTGCTGCATTAACACAGACTCCAGCTCTGACAGAGTTTGAATCTTGTGCTGCTGGACTTTTCAACTCTCTCCTGGCCCAACTCTGAAGAGTCTTTAGCAAGTTGAGGTCTTCAGCTCCAAAAAAAAAAAAAAAGAAAAGAAAAAGGTTTCTTGGCAACAACATTTTTGGCTTGGAAATTCTTGACTGGGGGTGGGGAGACCCTGGCACAGGGTGCCCAGAGCAGCTGTGACTGCCCCTGGATCCCTGGCAGTGCCCAAGGCCAGGCTGGACATTGGGGCTGGGAGCAGCTTGGGACAGTGGGAGGTGTCCCTGCCCATGGCAGGGGTGGCACTGGATGAGGTTTAAGGTTCCTTCCAACCCAAACCTTCTGTGATGCCACAATTCTGTGACAGTCACAGAAGGAGCCCCCTCCCAGCTCCCACCTCGCTCTCCCAGCACGTGTAAGCCAAGGCCATTAACTGCTCTGAAGGGCACTTCACTCAGTTTATCTGCTCCTCTGTTTGCCACTTTTTAAGTACACACTGATATTGGCTTTTTTAAAGCACTTGAACACTGCGCAAGGCCCTTTCAGACACACTTGAGGCCTCTCTCAGCCAGTCACATCCAGCTTGGAAAACAGCTCCCGTTACACTGAATAACCAGATGCCTTGGACAACACCAGGACAAGTGGTGATGGCAGCTGAAGCCCTGTCCTGATCCTGGGCTGGTCCTCCAGCACTTTGGCAGGGTCAGCCCCCTCTGCCCTTCCCCAGGCTCTGCCTCCTCCCACCCCATCTTGCACTTGAGCAACTCAGCTGCAAAATCATCCTTTTTTTTTTTTTTTTTTGCTGTGTTTGGGTTTCTGGTGAGAAATCACTCAGCTCACACTGCCCAACTTTGGTGCCCAAAGCCAGGGCAGCACCCATGTGGGGAAAAAGGATGGGACCTGCTGGGGACAGGGACAGCAAAATGAGCCTGAGTCCTCCTCATTCACCAAGGTCCAGTAGGGACAGGAAAAAAGGAAAGCTCAGTGATCCTGGGTGGCTGAGAGTGCCCAGGGTGTCCCAGGATTTATTCCTGTGGCTCTCATCCAGCAGAGCACTCAAGTAAATGCTGGGTGTTAACAAGTGTTTGAAGTCAGTGGAGCAAGGAAGCACAACACTGAGCTGAAGCCTAAACCAGGACAAAGCAGGCTCTGTTTTTTCTGCCCCCTGAGCCCAGAAATGCCCTCTCACAACCCCTTCTCTGAGACTCACAGCATCCCTTCATAACCAGGCCCTGCCTTTTCCTTTGGATAATCTGCACTGAGCCCTGAGAAAGCCAAAAATTCACTAGATTAAAGTCTCATCCCTCACAAAGCCTTCTTTGCCACCAGAAGGAACGTGGCAGCTCTCACTGGGAAGCTTAGTTTCAGTTTTTCTGCCTACTCAGACAAATATTATTGCACTCAGGTCATACACTGAAGAGTTTCTTCGCATGTTCAGACTCTCTGTTTTTCTAGGAAAAAAAAAAAAAAATTGAGATTTTGGAAAGCAACAGTGAGATCTGCCTGTGGTTCTCCATTCCTATTCCCACACTTTGGAAAACAACGACTAATTCACAGAACTTCATGGGCTTTTGTGGGCAGTCTGCATGATAAAATAACATCTGACTTTGTGGGATCATTTTATGTGGAGAAACATTTAAAATATGTCAGGGTGGTGATTAATCATGGAACGGTTTGGGTTGGATGGGACCTAAAAGCTCATCCCATTCCATCCCTGCTGTGGACAGCGACACTTCCACCCGACCTGGCTGCTCCAAACCCTGTCCAACCTTTTTGAAGGCAAAAGGCATTCTTGTCTGGGGGACAGTTGAGAACTGGAAGGAAAAAAAAAAGCCTCTTTGCTTTGGTTTTAAGAGCTTTTTAAGACTTTATTAAAAAAACAACAAAGGAAAAAAAACTCCCACACTTCATATAGACATCTCTGCAAAACTCCTACTGACATCCAGAGTGTCAAGACTGTAGGATGTGGGATATTTTGGGGTGCTTTTTTAAAAAAAACTAACAGTATCTGTCTAACAGCCCTTGCTCAGGCTGGGTAATTGTGCCAAGTGAGGAGGCAGGAGATCCTACAGCAGAAGGGCTCAGGAGGTGACCTAGAGGGTTGGTGACACAGCTTGGTGTTTGGGAAGCCTGGGCAAGCTGTGTACCCCACAGCCATGCCCCAAGCACCCCATAGCCACACCCTGAGCATGCTCTGCACAGCTCTCCTGACTTCAAACCATCTTAGAAGAGAGAGGCTGGTGGTGCAACTTGGATGGTGGCTGGGAATCAACCACTTGTCTCTGAAGGTGAAGTTAATTTATGGCCCACTGCTTCTCCTTTTCTTATTTTATCCTCGAGCCACGCAGGGCACACAATGCCCCACAATGTTCCATGGTGCTGCTGGAGGCACCACAAGGGCTGGGGCTGACAGTGGCACATTCTGGGAACGCCCTGCGCTGGCTGTTCCCTCCCTCCAGCTGGGAAAGCTGGGCCCTGTGTGCTCCCACAGGCTTGGAGAGACCCCTTTGGTCCTCCTACAACCCAAGCAAGGGGTTGTGGAACCAGAGTCCATCCAGTACCAACACTAAATGACAAATCCAGTGAAGGAACTCACGTTGTCCAGCGTTATCTACAACCACAGATCCATTGTGTGCTGTCCTTGGCTTAACTCCTGGGTTAAACCCGGGTTGAACCCACTCCCAGGCTGAGCCTGCTGGCAGGAGTGGCTCTGCTCAGGTGACACCCTGCTGGTGCACACCTGATGCAAACGTGGCCCCTCCACTGTGACACTGCTGTGCTTTTCCAGTGCAAATGAAATGCATTTGATAAGATAACAAACGCCTGGCAAAGCACATTGAAGCTATGCAAGGGAGAGAACAGGAGGGGGAAAAAAAAAATCTTGTATAAGCAGCAAAACAATACAGCTTTATCTAATCTGAGCAACTTATTGCTGCTTGTCTGCCTGTGTGTGTTTTACTGACAAAATAAAATAAATTGAATCAGCTCACACACGATAACATGCTCTTTCCTACCTCATACTAATTGCTTGGCTAATTGATGTTTGTTGAACTTTCTCCATTTCATTGAGTGATTAGGTACAAAGCTAACAGTTGACATCTGTAGGCGCTTAACTGGCGTCTGTAATTACTGTTAATGTTAAATAATTGTTAGTTAATTGGAGTGGTAACTGACTGAATAGAATCCAGATTGTGAAGCAAAAAGAGACCTAGTTAAATAAACATACATTTTCAGAGAAAATAACATTTTATTACAAGGGAGAGACTAACAGCAGGCCAGATAGGGGAGGTCTGCAGGATGCTCCATTTACCAGATCTCACAGCAGCCTCCAGCCTGGACTCCCCCAGCCACAAGTATGGCAAGGCAGAATCTCTGTCACCAAAACACTCCTAGCCCAAAAATTTTTCCTCATTATTTTGAGCCAGTTAGCACAATTTTACAGCCCAACACTGACATCTTTCTTGAGAAAATCAAATGGAGGCTCATCTACAAAACAAATATTCCCTCCATATTAGATACAATTGTGCTGGTAAATATTGCCATTTTGCTCCCTAGCCTGGAATAGCTTGACTTTAAAAAAATCCACAGCCTTAAATGAACTCTTGGGGGCACGTGATCACCAACTGACTGCAAAGGGTACTTGATACCAGCCCAAAGGGGCAGAGATGCCCAAAACAACACTTCCAACTTCTCCCTCTGCTGTTTTGGTCAAGAAAAGCCAATGCCTTCAGCCATGCTGGCTGCTTTCTGTTTTTGTTTTGAATTACTGACTTCAAAGTTACCAGTGAAGCCCTGAAAGGCTCCTGTTTTGTAAGTTTAATGATTTAAGAATCTGAAATGTTTTGGAAGAGGCTACTTTGAACTTTGACCTGCTCCTCTGGGCACATCACATTATCCAGCGACCTTTTCCTGCAGCTACAGAGCAGCACTGGGACCCCACAGCTCTGGCACCTCCCAGCACTGAGACCCCACAGCTCTGGCACCCCATAGCTCAGCTGGCAGCCATGGTCCAGCCAAAAAACCACCAGGATGTAGAGGAGAGGGCATGGGAGGGATAGGACTGGAGAGGGGTGGTTTGTGCTTAGGAGATGTAGCCATAAAGGATGCTATGAACAAATTCCTTGCTCAGATAAAGCCTCCCTGGCACAGGAATAGCTGCCCTGCTCTTTTGTGCAGCAGAACAAAGCACCATCTCAAGACATTTATCGACCTTTTTGTCTGCTTCACTTGGAAGTCAGAGTGAAGTGACCCAGCAGCTCCTCTAATCTAACTCAGGGGTACCAGAAACCCGGGCTCTCCAAACCCACAGCTTTTTCCAGTGCTCAGCCTCTCCCTAATGAGACACTGAACTTCCACATGGAAAATACTGAAAGGCCATTTGAAAGCCACCAAACACCAGCAAACCAGTGATTCAAAGCCACCAGGGAAGCCTCCGCCGGAAAGGCGAGGGGACACCACTGCCAGGGTGTCACTTGTTGGGGTGAGCCATCGGAACTGCCACAAAAGCAGACATCTGGGGTGATTCAGCAGTCCCTGAGCCTGCTGGCCTGGGGCCAGTTCCCTGCAGTGCTGGGATTGCTCCAGAGCTCCGAGAGCAAGGAAGGAAGAGGCATTTCAGTGAGAAGAGGCAGCAGGGAGGGCCAACATCCACACAGCAGCCACCCCACAGACTGCAAGCGAGGCTGAGAACACACCCCAAGTGAGTGAGGATGTTCTGTGGATTCCTCCAGACCCTGGACAGGAGGGAGGCAGCCCCAGCCAGTCCCCTGGCACACCAACCATGGTAACACTGCACATGTGCTGCCTGCGTAGCACTGGATCCACTTACATCCAACTCGAGATGCCGTGGGGATGGTTTACTTAAGAGTGAGAGCACCTCTCCACAGCCAAGGATCTCCTGTGAATGGATCAGCAGGGAAGGAATTGCCAGCTTTAGCTCCCTGCTTGTTTACAGCAACAGATGTTGTAGAGGATCCTCAAGAAATGCTTCACCACAGACAGCCAAGGGGAGAAACAACAACACGCCTGTTTTTTCTAGGGCAGGATATTGCTGCAGAGCAACCTAGAAAGCCAGGGCTTGATCTGACTGGTATTGCAGCCACCAGTGAAGCCTCCTAACCCAGATGCCTTGATCTACCTCCAGCTGAGAGTATAAATATTTCCCTGACAGCTGGTGGTGCCACGCAGCAGAAGGATTCATAAAGTTTACATGAACATCCTGTAAACAATTTGAACATAAAAAGCTCTAACAGCCCAATTGTGCTTCTGATCAAAGGCAAACTTCAATATACGGCACAAATGAAAACTTCACCACTTTGGGACTCATTTCTCCCTTCAGGAAAAGCTGTTTTCCAAGGGTACGTAGGAGGGAGTTAACATAAATGAAGCACACAGTTGTAGTAGGAGCTGCCTGCTCTGCAGCTTCAGATGTGTGTATTTAAATTACTGAGAGATAATGGAATTTAATTACGCTGAGAAGTCATGTTGCAAAAATTCATGAACAAACCCTGTACTTTGGCTGGGATTAATGGTGCTGAGGTGAAACTCTCAGAGGGTGAGGGGCAGTTCTGTTCCTTCAAAGACACACAGACTACAAGCAGCAATCCCAAACTGGAAGGGCCATCCCACAGGGAGCGAGGGAGGGAGAGCAGGAGCTGCAGGCGGGGGATGCTCTCCTGTGCCAGCTCTGCTCCAACTCATTTATTCAGACACTGACAGCTCCTTTGTCAAGTATTACCAAGGGCCCAGACCCTTGGGTGCTCACCTCCCAGCACAGCCACCTGGATTCCCATGGGAACCACCTCCTGGGATAATTTAAGCACTACAAGGTGTTCTTGCCAGAGCCGTGGAGTGCAGGGCTCTGATTCACGACCAGGGAGCACTCATTCAGTGGCAGCTACAGAACCTCCTGCTCTGGGGACCAAGCTCCATCCCCCCCAAATTCCCAGCCCTGCTGCAGACACACTGAGAGCTGGGGTCCTCTGGGAGTGGTGGCAGTAGGGAGGTGACAGGGGAACCCCATAGCCCTTTCCATCGCTCGACTCTGACATGAGTCTCAGCCCTGAGGGACCCCAACATCCACTGGCTGCCCCCAAAAGCTCACAGGACCCTTCTAGATTCAGGGGTGCACCTTCCCATTCAGCTCCAAGGGAAGCCAAGTCCCAAATGGGAGCTGAGAGACTTCTCCTCAAGGGTTTTACCAGCTCTCCTAAAGAGGGTTGGTTGGGGGGGGATTTCACTTGGCTCTAGATTTTTAAAATTCTTAGTGTTTCTGAGGGAGGCACTGTTCCACATCACACATCCACACTAATCCATCACTCCTTGAGCCTGAGCACATCTTAAGCCTTGAAGTCCACAACAAAATGACAGAAAGGGGACAAAATGTATATACGAGATCTAAACTGCTTCGGGATTTGTACCTGCTCCATAAATTCATTACTTCTGTAATTTCTGCTACTTCAGTTATAAATAACACTAAATAAAATTTTTTAAAAAGGCAAGAGAAACCCAAGCAGTGTGTGAGCCACGGGTGGTTGTGGGACATCCAAGAGGAGTGGCCACGGACACAGAGGGCCGGACCCTGTCAGCCTGCCCAGCCCTCCCAGCCTGGCAGCTTGGAAGGCTCCATCATGATTTACCCAATGCAAATCTGACCTTTCTTACGAGTGACTTTTATTGCTTTTGGCAAAAGCAGCCGTGGACAACGCAGTGGGGAAGAGCTGGCTTGGAAGGAAACAGCCTGAGCTGTGGAGAGGGAACTTGAACTTGGAATATATCAAACTGACAGCCCCCGGGCACTCGGCAGCTCCCCAGGGCTGGCACTCAGAGCAAGAACAGCGCCCCAGCACCGGCAGAGAGCCCAGCACCTGCCTGCCAGCAATTACTGACATTATCTCCAAACAGGGGAGCTTTTCTGAGCTTCTTTTCCTGATATTTAGTAGTCTGAATGCTAATCCCTTTGACAAAACTGTCCCCTATGCTTTTTCTGTTCTCCTTCCCCTTAATCTCTTTCTCCCAGTGGAAAAAAAAAGAAAAAAAAGAGGTGGGAAAAAAAAAAAGAAAATACCAGCCAGCCTAGTTTGGCCGCACCTGGATTTGCATTGATTCCTCCCTTGTCATTCATGTTACCAACAGGAATTAGCATATGGCTTTAAGGGGAAACTCAGGAGGAGAAAAGAAAGATGCCATTTTGATGGAAATAAGGGGCAAAGGAATAATCTACCATCAACTAAAAAGCTTATTTGTGTACGGTTTCCCAAGCAAAGCTTCGAAAAGCCCATGTTGATTTTAGGCTACACAAAGAAACCCTAATCCTTTCAAGGGAACTAAATCACCAAAGAAAAGTACCTCGGAAGAAAAGGCTCCCTGTCAAGCATGGGTATTCACATCCAAAGGGATGCCACGAATCAAGCTCCGTAAGTAAACAGCAATAAGAATGTGGGAAATGTGTTTGAGTCAAAAAAGAAAACCAAAGGAAGAGGAAGAGGGGCCTACTCTTCATCAGTCACCTCCCGGGGAGGAGAGGAGCCCCTCACCCTGGTTACAGGCCTGCGCCAGGAATGTGGATTCACCGCCCGGCTTCTCCTGCCCTGGCCCAGCCCCAAGAAAGGGCTGCTCAAAGGCCACAGCTTTTTACAGCAAATTAGCAAAATAAAGATGCAGTCACATGTAGTTTGGGGGCCGGGGGTCACTCCAGACACGCAGCTCTTCCCTTCTAATGGCTGTGCCACCTATTCTCAGCCTCCGGAGGGGCCTGGGGAACCCGTAAATGCCATTAATCACAAAGGATAAATCAGCTTGCCAAGTGAGATAACCTGGTTAGACCACAGAAATAATCCAGACTGTACTTCCAAAGGATGCTAATACATGAAAAACAGGACTATGGATTCGTAATGCAATTAAATCCAGGTATAATTCAATATGCAGCAGAAGCCTTCAGAAGCAGCAGCAGATCAGCATGGGAATCCCAAAGGTAACGGGGTCACATTCTGTCCCCAGTTTAACCACCACAGCTTCGTGGAATTAAAAGGGACAGAGAAACACTGCAATGACTCACTGGAGTAACAAACCAAACCCAGGGCAAATACTGAGCAAATCCACACCCGGACAACAAAACACACCTGAATTTCAAGCGAGTCAAATCTGCCTCTTCTAATGCAAACTGGCTCGAGTCTTCCAACCCCCACCAGATAAAACCCCAGGTTTACAGCCAGAAGCTCACCCTTTTCCAGGCAGTGCCCATGTGCTGCCAGAGAAAAGCAGGACACTGGGGTAAAAACCAGACGCGTTCTCAAGGCTTTGAATTATACTTGTTTGTGCAACTCGTGCCTGGAGCTGATCCCTCCACCCTCCTTGCAAAAACACCAACCAAACCAAAAATGAGAATTAAACCCAAAGGATCCCCAAAGCCTTTCTAACAACGGCGCTCCAGGCCCAGCTCCACACGGCAGCTCACGGGCGCTGATTTAGGGCAAGTTTTCCCTTAATGTACTGTTATATCATTAGCCACTCTGTCTTTGGATTGCTGTTTGGAAGAAATTAATGGGATACTGAATATTTAAATGTGGCCTTCTCTATCATTTATTAACTCTACAGAAAGCACACAGCACAGTAAGCCATGGTTTATGACTATTATCCTGTGAATACTAAACGTTGGCTGGTTATTACTGTCAGCAGTGCAAATTGGCTATTCATAATTCCACGTCTATCATGGAGCTGATGAGTAACAATCAAGTTAAAACATTTTGAAAACTCTTACAGTTATTTAAATGAGCTTAAATTAAAGCCATTTGTAAAATAAACTATTCCCTAATATTGTTATTTAAATTAATTCTGACCTGGCAGGCAATGCATTATTTAAAGCCTATATTTTATATTAAGCAAAGCAATTACCAAGCATACAGAACATGTCTGAAACCCAGAGAAACATAAAAAGCACTAACAAGCTGATTGCGACATTTCTGCAAGACAAGTTACACTTCATCTCCCATTGAAATTGCCATGAAAAGAAACGTGTGGGGGGAAAAAAAAGAAAATAAATCTGTTTGGGATGTGAATTGCAGCCTTACCTTTATTTGTGACAGCGTTGAACAGTTTCTCAGAGCTGGCATCAGATGCCTGAAAGACCAATAAAAAAAAAAAGAAAAAAAGAAGTTACATTTTCTAGCAGTGATAGATTTCCAAAGGCACGGCGGTGTATTTATGCACAGGCAGAGGTGTGTATATTTTAGGGAAACAAATCAGGAGACAAAACCAGGAGCGCTGGCAGCGGCGGCTCCGGGGGCCGTGTCCATGAGGTGGTGCTGTTTGGCTGTGCTTCGCCGCCCTGCAGTGCAGATTTTTCTTTGGAAAGATTCTATTTCATAAAGAAATGGGGTTTTTCCTCAACATTAGCTGCACAGACACTGGATCTTTGTACTGCCATTATCCAATACGTTCCGACATTGATTTTTGCGATGGAGAAGTCATGATTTCAAACCCGACAGCCCATTCTCGGGAACCTCCAGAACTGCAGATTTCTTAATTAATTTTTAAAGTATTTTTGGGATCCCTGCTGTGTGAACATTCGATTTTTACCACCTTCAAAGCACTGTTGATAACTTAGGTTAGTAATTTCATAATTTGCTGTTGCAAACTCTTTGAAAAATAAAGAGTGTGTCAGTATTCAGGATCAGTGTGTATTTCCACATCAGCTTTGCCTTCCTCAGAATAACTGATTCTTGACACCTCGCTGTGTAAACTAATAAACCTTTTATTTTCCATCAAGCCACAGAGGTTTTTCCCCTTAATATTGTGTTAATAGCTTGTCTATTCCTGCTGTTTCTATGCCAGGGTGCCAGCTCAGCTGTCCACCCATATAAAAAGCTTTATTTCAGTTTCACACAAAACCATTGATCTCCCCCTTTCAGAAATTCCAACGGCACCAAACCAGCCGGGGAAGAGAACACTGCAAACGTTCATTTTACGAACACCCCGAGCCCACGAGCACCAAACACTCAGTTTGTGCCAGCTGTGTGCTGCTGGGTTTGGGCACACACACACACAAACACACACAGAGCCAGCTACAGCTCAAACTTCTCCCACTTCTGCACCCACAAGAAGCCCAGAGCTGTTCAATTCCGAACTGGAGCCTGGATCCAGCCCCGCTGAGAGACAGGCTGCTCTTGGAAAGCACAGGGAAAACGTGCTCAGTAACAAAACACTGCAAACAGGGTTAAAATGCAACACTTGAGAAAGATTTTAATTCTTCCCTAGAAACTGTTTTCTTACATGATTCAGGAAAAATAATTGAAAATGCTGGTTGGGAAGTGGGCTGTGGGGATTTTTTGTTAAAGGGAAGGAATTTCTCAATTCAAAACCAGATAAAAATCACTAGACAATCAACACAAACATTCACTATCTAGACTGCACTAAAAACTTGGATGTGAAACTCCTGATAAATGAGTAGACACGGCTCAGACTGCGCATCACAATGCAGGAATACACTGAAATAATTTGTTTGCCCTCAAGTTAGTGACAGACTAGATTTCTATGATTAATTATTAAAAATAGCTTTATTCTTTTTCAGACTTCTAGACAGATTTTACTAGATTACTGCTGCCTCATTTGAAAGCTGAGCTGGTGCATTTCGTCTCAATTAAATACCTTGTAAACACTGGATTTATTACCCAATGATGGATTTATTATTCAGTGACGACTTTCTCTAAATTAATGAAAATATGTGAATAACGCACAAATTGAAGAGATCAAGAAGGCCATGTGCCTTAAAGAGCAGCCCAGTATTAGTCCAACAAGAGGCTCAATACTTTCCTACCCTTGTCAATCAGCCTGCTTAAAAATAATCTTTCCCAGTGAATTTCAGCTGTTATTGTCTTCTCAAATGCAGCTTTCCTCTGAAGTCAAAACTCTCTGAACCAGTTCTTTTTAGAAGGAAAATCCAATATTAAAAACCAAGCAAACTTCCTACAGTTTCAGCTATTACTTTATTTTACTGTTTCAAAACAAAACAGCACAGGGAAGCTCCACGCTTCCTATTCGCTTGATTTTTCCAAGCACTACAAAGAGGGAAACATCCTTTTAAGAAGTTTGCTCTAATGCCGAGCGTAAACCAAGAGATTGCTTTTAAGCCATGGCTTTTCAGGTGCAATCTTTTCCTGTGCTATCACACACACCACTCACAAACAGGGCTGTGACACCTGGAAGTGGCACATCTCGAACAAAACGCAGCCTGCCCGAGGATCGCTCCGGAGCAACCTGGCAGATGATTGTCCATGTAACATACATCTAAAAAAGGAATTCTTTTACAAAGACAAAGCTCGTCCAAGACCGAAGCTCATTTTGCATTACTGACCACACACAACCGAATGGAAGTGCAACTTGAAATAACCCCACTGCCTGCGATACCATAAAAATAACCCAAATGGTGGCTGGAACAGTGAGATGAACTTGGCTCGCCTATTTTCTTACTTAAAAATTGGAATTTAAATACAAAATAGGAATTAAGGTGAAGTACCGGTGATACAGAGGCGAACACAATCTCTGCCAGCAGACACACAGCGTATCAATTTCCATGCAACTATTATTTTTCCACAGCTAGGCAGTCACATCACGCAACAACACTGAAGGAACAAAAAGCCCAATTGATTTAAAAACCCGCAACAACTCAGCACTACCCCAGAAAGATGAAATTCAGTGGCTGTGCTGCGCGGAACCCTGCTCTGTACTGACAGGCATCCGCGCAGACAACAAAGTGCCTTTATGTGCACGGTGGGCGCGATGTGGCCGAACCTGGATGTTCCAGCGGCGGAGAGGGGCTCGGCTCTCCCTTCCCTTCCACCAGCCAAGTGCAACTCTCTTCTCCCCATCTCCCCAGGTCTTACTTGAGCAGCTGATGAGCACTGTCTACTGGCACCGTGACATCTGGGGACAGCACCGGGTTATCCGGGGTGCTCTGCCCTAGGAGCCCCCTCGGTTTCTCCTGCACAGAGCCGGAGCTGGTGACACACAGTTCCCTTCCTCGCACTTTGGCCGTTTTCCCTTACAAATCCCCTTGTTACCAAGCGCAGCTTAATCCTTTTCACCGCGAAATAAAACAAGTCAGCAATCCCTGGGCTTAAAGAAAAAAACCCCAACAAACCACATAGAAAAAAATGACCTAAAGAGTATTTTTCCCTCACCAAGGAATGTGCTGCCGTTCGAGGGGATGTATGACTAAAATATTTCCTGTCCAGACAGCGCAGCCTGACTCACTGCTGGCACGGCCCGGCCCCGCCGCGGCACTTGCACCGGCCCCGCACCTGCCCGCGGAGCCAGCGCGGAGCCAGCGCGGCCCCGCCGCTCCCTCCGCCCCGGCCCGTCCCGGGCTGCCCGGGCCCGGCGGCCGCTCCCCCCGCCGCGGGGCCCCGCAGGAGCCGGGCCGACCCCCGCCGGTGGTTACCTGCTGTCCGGGGGCTCGGCGGGGCGGCCGGCCCGCGGCTCATGGCGGTGTGGGAGGGGCGGGCGTGTGCGGCAACTCCGATCCAGCGCGGCTCTCAGCGTCCCGCGGCCAAACCCCAACTAATCCTCCGCGGGGAACCAACTCCGCGGGCCGGGCGCGCGGGCGGGCCGGGCGGGCATCCTTCCCGGGCCGCCGACCCCTTCCCCGCGCCTGCAAGATGGTTCCCGGGAGCAGCGAGCGGAGCGCGGCGTGCGGGGTGCGCGGCGGGCACGGAGCGGGCGCTACTGGAGCGGCAGCAGGACAAAGAAAACCATGTGCGGCGGCGGCGGCGGCCGGGGGCAGCGGCGGCACCTCCGGGTGCGGGGCGGTGCGGGGCGGTGCGGCCGCGGCGCCTCCTCCCTCCCTCCGCGGCTCCAGCGCCGGCGGCTGCGCGTCCCTTCCTCCGGGCGGCTTTTTGGGTTCTCTTCCGCTGTTTGCTGGTGTGTTTGGGGGGGGTGATTGTTTTTGTTATGGTTAAAAAGTCATGCCCGTCCTCTCCCGAGCCAAAGCGGGCTCCCGCCGGGCGCCGTCCCTCCCGTCGCGGCCGCGCTCAGGTGAATTCCATGGGGAGAGGCAGCGGCCCGGCCCCGGCTCCTCCGGCCCCGCCGAAACAGCCTCGCAAGCCTGTAATCCCCGAGGGGCGGCCGCTCCGCTCTGCTCCGCTCCTCCCGGCCCGGCTGCAGGCGCCGGCCGGTCCCCTCTCGCCGCCGGCTCCGCTCCGCACTGCGCGGCGCTCCCGGAGCCGCCGCCGCCGCCCGCCGGCTCCGCCCTCCGCCGCGCCCCGCCCCGCGCTCCGCCGGGGTCCCCGCGGCGGGGGCGGCCCGGCCGGGCGGGGGAGGCTCCGCGGGAGCGGCGCTCCCCGTCCGCCAGCGGCCGGCTCGGAGCAGCGTGCGGAGCTGCGGGGCTGCGCGGGGCCCCCGGCTCGGTGCGAGTGCGATGCGAGGGACCCGCGGAGCCGGACAATCCCCCCTGCCCCGGGATGGCGGCACACGCACACGAACATCAGTCGCTCCACGAACATCACTCTCTAGAGCTCCGCGGGAGGAAAACACGATCGAAAACATCGTATTGCATTTAGCAATTTTGTGGTTTTAACGGAAATTTAATTTTTTTTTTTTTTTTTTTTTTAAGTGGGAAAAACCAATGTCCCCAGCTGCAGGCAGGGTGGCCTGCCGGGGGACCCGGGCTGCTCGCTGAGCTGTGGTGACTGCCTGAGCCCCCGTGCAGAGACTCGCCTGACTACTTCCAGCACTGAACATTATTGTCAACGGGCAATGGATTTCCCACTCGCTGTAGGTTTTCCTTAAGCGCAGCACACCATTAGTAATGGCCACCGCGGAAAATAAACGCACAGATACATGATGATATAAATGATTATTCACTGAAGCGCGGCACTCGGAGCCAAATGATGTTTCCTGGGAAGATGAGAGGCAGTTATGCACATTGGCACAGTAGCCCCATACGGTGAGATGTTTCCTGGGAAAGGGATAGGTGCTAAGAGAGGACTTACGGGCTTGCAAGACCGTGCCCAGGGAGTGTTTTCAAGATTTCAAACCTGGAAATGGGTTTCAAACCCATACGGGCTAGGAGTGCTAATGGAATTTAACTCCCATGGGTTCCACTTGAATTTGAGCTAAATCCTCAGAAACAGAGTTGACAAGCCCTATTCACCCCAACTCCTGTGCCAGAGCTCAGCCTGGAGGAGGTGACTCTCCTAAGGAAAAGGTGGGAACTACCTACACCAGCCAGAAAACAAAAGCAGAGCAAGAGCTGTGTGTGCCTGGTCGGCCTCACCTGAGCTGGGATTATAGTTATGTGCTCGAAATCCAACAGCAGCTTGGAAAGATGTCCCTATGTCCTGGCCCAGCTCCGAGCTCGCCTCGGGACGTGGGATGACGAGGAACTGCCCTTCTCCTGGCCCCAGGGCACCAAGGTGGCTCCGAGCTCTCCCCCAGCAGTGACGGGGTGCAGGTGGCTGCAGTGGCTCTGGTGGCCCTGCCCAGAGCAAATCCCACAGTGTGTGAGGGGAAGGGAAATCATGATCTGACTGTCCACACAAAAACAAGTACCATAATTAAGAAAGAACTCCTACCAATTACTCATGTAGAACTACATGATTTAATGCAAGTATTTCCTATTCGTTCCTCATTCCATCACCGTATGATCTATTTAAGAATCCATTTAAGTTTTCCCCTTCAGTAGCTTCTCCAGGATTCTTACCTGAGGTGCAGTCCCACTGACTGTGGTGGTTTCTGCTGGGACAGCAGGGTGGGAAGATGTACAAAGAACAGTAATGATACACAGGAGATGAACACACCCAGCACAGCTCCAGACCATGGCCACAGACACCGCAGTGCTTTCATGCCATGGCTGATCCAGGGTGGGAATGCTTTGGTGAAACTGGGACAAGTGGTCTCCACTGGAAAATTAAAGAATTGTGGCCAGCCTCAGATCCCAGTATGGCAATGGAAATGAGTTCTCCAGGACTGTCCGGTTGAGTAGATTATCCCCACATTTCCACACCGTAATTGAGCATGGATTTTGGCTGTTAAACTTTCACAGGTTTTTACATCTAATAAATATATATTTGCATTTAATAAATATATATTGCAAAGATAACCTTGTGCCATCAGAGAGGTGTTTCCATCTCCCTTTAGAAACCCAACAGAAATGGCTTCAGGTCTGGTGTCTGGAATCAAGGGTGACCAGTGGCCAAAAGCCATCACAGCCCATTGGCCATGGATGTTGCTTGAGTGCAGATTCCAGACACCACCAAAAATAAATTAATAAAGCCATTAAACTGTCAGAGTGTTCTCTGTACAATCACAGCACCTGGGGACTCCATGGACCGATGGGGAGGCTGTGCCTGGACAAGGAATTAAATGCACAGTACCAAGGTGTGGCAGCTCATGTATTCTATGAGCACCTTGGTCAAGACTTGACACATCCTGACATGGTAAGAACGGGTCTAATTAAAGCCTAGGCTCCTCACAAGACTTTAATTTGATAAATTTATCCTGGATTAAATGACAGGCTTGTCTGTACTGGATTTTTCCAATGTTAACCACATGCCACACCTGAAATCTCAGCATACACAGAATCAGAAAGGCAGTTACCTGCTCATCTCCCTGGGGCTGTGAGGGTTTATTGGCAGGGCTCTGGGCCTCATTATGTTCATTATTCGTGCCTTAGAGATAAATTGAGGACCTCTGTTTTCCTGCTACAAAATTACACATGCACAAAATGTCTTGTGCAATTCTGAATGAGAAATTTGGAGTTTGGAAATTCACTCAAAGCCAAATTAAATCAAAGGGACCCCTCCTCGCCGCAGTGATTTCAGTGGCCTTTGGATCAAGCTTCCCCCTCCTGACAGCAATACTTTCCTGTGTTTTAGGTTATGCCTGGATAGGTTTTTGAAACCTTCTGTCTCTTATCTGTGTGGGACCTTGCCAGAATTTTTTTCATCTGTCTGTGGTCTCTGTCAGCGTCGACATTTGTTTCTGCCACAACAACAGCCAAATGAAGTGCACTGAACTTGGATCAAAAGTAATTTCAAGATCTTTCACTCTGGAAGAGGTTTTCAGATCCAAGTATTTTATAAAAATGACCTAAAGCTGCCCAGACAGCAGGCAGGGAAGCAGACATTAGTTTCCAAGTCATAGACTAAGTCCAAAGAAGAATTATCCATCTCTGGCACAAGAAGCAAACGAATACTGAAATTACAGCAGATTATATTGGATTAAATTATTTATGGCAAACCTCACCTCACCTGGAAGGTTCTGCAGCTTTTTTCCTGGCAACATGAAAAGTGGATATTCCAATTCTTTGGTATTCTGTCAAAGCCTGGAAACATTTATGTTTCCATTAAGTTGCTAACCTTCCCAGAAGACACCATGGTATCTGACTTTGGAGCGTGATTACGGTGCCTTATAAAGCCCTCCATAATGCTTTGAAAACATACAAGATTTTGCCTATTACTGGATAGAGACATGCAGGATCTTTTCCCCAAGAAAAGAATTTATGGAGCTGTCAGCGGAGTTTTATGGCTGTGAACAGCAAGCCACGACATAATGTCCCAACCAGAAGGTGCTTAAACTGCAGCACTTGGAGAGGTTCAGGAAAAGGACCTGTTCTCAAGAGCAACCTCAACAACAGCAAAATCACCGCTGGTGTGGCCATAAAAAGGTCATGAGAGATGCCAGGAAAAGGGACTGGTGGTGAGGGCGGGCTCTGCTGGATTTGGAGGGGATGTCTGGGAGCAGCCTGGCCCTGGGGTGAGTGCCGGCTGCTCCCGGCACAGCATGGTGCTCCCTCGGCATCCCCTCCAGCAGGGACAGGGTGACACAAACAGCAAGTGCCCCTTTCCGAGGGGAACAGAGCTCTGGATGTAGAACATCCCCGGGTAAATCTCCATGTTAGTAACGCTTTTCATTTGACAAAGCAGAAAACTTCTGCGGGAACATATTAATGACAGTGCAACTTTTTTATTATTTTTATTTTTCTGCAGCATTTGCAAAACTAAACCCCTTTGTAATCCCTTCTTTTATGCAGAACAGATTGCAGTTTTAAGCAGAGGCCCATAAACTGCAGGTTCAAAGAAACCTGAAACTGAATTAGCATAAAAGCTGGAATTCTCATTTAGAGGAACAGCAAGGCAACCGCTCTGCAGGCAGTTTTATGATTAGGGTTTCAAATGGAAACAAAGATAAAAACTGGGGCTCAGGGAACAATAGGGCTGCTCTCTCTTCCCTATCCTTACAGCTTGGCCCTATAAAATACTAAGTGGTCTCCACTGCTTCCAAGGACAGAATTTAGCCCAGATTGGCACACCTGGGGAGGGTGGATAATTTTCTGATCCCAGTCACTGTACCAAAGACAAATCCTAACTGTCCTACATGTGTGAAGCCATTTCTCCCCAGGCTTCTCCAAACGGTGTGAAATCCTTGAGGTGAACACCACAGTCATCTTTCCTTCCCTTTAGCCACCACAAAGAGTGAGAATCCTGGCTGTAACTTTTCCATCAGAAAATGCCTGCATTTTATCTCTTCCTCTATAACCCTTCCTGGGGTTTGAATTCCGAGTTAATAAATACACCACGGAGCACGGGTTGGCTGGATGTAGCTCCTGGAGACCTCGCTGGGCTCTGAGCTGCTATCCACCCTGCAGTCTAACCAGGAACATAAGATTCTGTCACTGGGTAAGAAGATAAAATATAAATTCTTCCCCATCCACCAGCACTTCTGTTGTGCACTTCATAAATGCACCACTTTCAAGCTGTGGCCATTATCCTCCCCTAATTTCTGCCTGCTAGCAGGTTCTGCAACTGAAGAAGTATTTCAAATTAATTTGTCTGTCAATATCTGGGTACTGAATCACCTAATAAGAGAAATATTTTTCATTCTCTTCTTCTCAGTCAGAAGAAGAGACTTTCTTATCACCAAATAAAGCATCCATTATTGCGTGCTGTAATCCCATTCTGTCGTCCAGGTCATTTTTAGTCCAGAAAATGCTGAATCAGCACCATAAACCAATCAAGTAATTTCTTCCATTTTCTAACATTCAAGCAAAATAATGAAAATCACATCTCATTTGATGAGAAGAATATACGGCAGAAATCTCCTCTTCCAAGGATAATTTTCAAAGAGGTATGCCAAGGCAAGAAATACTGTTGCAAAAACATGTAGCTAATGTAGGGGCTCTTCTGCTGAACAGATAAATTCAATTTTTGACTGTCAGCTCATATTTAGAAAGTAGATTATGAACAATAAATCTGTACCTTTAGCCAGCTTCTAAACCATGCAAAGACATTAACTTGGCAAAAGAATGACCATTACTTTGATGAATGAAACATTCACCTAAAATATTCATGTACAAGATGATAATATCCAATTGATAACCAAAAAAACACCCACCCCACTGCAGATTTAAATAACTGAGATGCATATGAGAGAAACCGAATCACATACATAAGAGGAGTTATTATAGCACTGTTAGGAGAACCAACAAATGAAAAAAAAGGCTTGATAAATATTTTCCATAACAAAACACAATTGGTTTCAGTGGGATACAGCTCTGTTTCTCATTAGTTATCCTTCACTTGTCAGACAAGTTCCATATTTCACCGAAACCCGCTGAGTATTCTTTCTAGTTTGCTGGGGAAAGTGGCTATACATTTAGCACGTTCCCTTTATGCTGTGTGTTTTCACAGGTCTTTCTTTAAAACACACTGTACATGCTTTTGCTTCTTTCCCTCAGGATAGTGGGTTTCGACATCCAAGAGGAGTTTAAAAGCAGGTAACAAGTCATCACTTTTGAAGCTGCAGAGCAGCTGAAGAGGTGCAATAGCCCCAGCAGCCATTATCAGTGCCTGCCAGGGTGCCACGCTATCAAGTTATATGATAAAGCACTCAGCTGACACCAGAAAAATAATCATTCCCTCTCTCCTGCACCACCCCCTTTTTCACAAGGAGGCTTTTTACACTCATTAAATGCAACCTTATCTCTGAAAGACTGCAATCCTCAGCAAATGACAAGTGTGCCTAATCTCATTTTCTGACAAGCGATTCTGACAGCACCTTCCTTTTGATTTCTAAGACACGTAGCTAGACATATATTAATCTGTCAGTCATCGCCCCTAGGAAGGATGGAAAAAAAGGAGAGACAGAGATGAACATTTGTGAATGTGAAGGGAACAAGGCAAGAAAGGACTAAGGGTCCTTTTCTGGCTATTTTAAGCAACTCAGCTGTGTTTCTCCACTCCTCCCACCCCAACATGGGACCCAAGTCACTCCTGTGCAGGGGAGCCCTCAACCTACCTGTCTGCAGAGGTGGCCAACAGGCATTTTATTTCAGGTATGAGTGTGGCCCAGCAGCTGTGGACTAGCAGCCAGCTGTGGGTGTATTTTCAGGTTTTCTCTGGTGTTGAAGGCAGCTGGGCTCTCATTTCATTTCTCTGCGCCTCAACTTTCAGCATTGCATAAAACCCAAGTGTTATTGTCACCATGGCACATCTTTTAGTTACAGACAAGGGACTTCCCAGTGCTGGTACTATAAAATGTTAAGCCTTAATTCCAAATTTACAGTTTATGAAGTGTTCTGCAATAACACTTTTTTTGCAGCAAGAAATGCTTTGTCATTGCAGGCAGTGAAGCCCTGCTTGGCTTTGGTTGCTGGCCTGGCTGGCACATGTTGGCAGGTACAGGTGAAGACAGGTGGGATAAAAGCATCAAGATTGAAAGCATTAAACTGGTGTCAGATCTTAACAACTTTGTATGAGGGCTCAAAGTGCTGTAAAACGAACACATTTAGTACAACATCACAGCCTGGCAAGGTGCAAGCTGGAGAGGCTGAGCAACACCAGCTCCAGGTGCACTTGGAGGCCAGGAAAAGGCAGGATTTCCAAGAACTCCTGGCTAGAATATGAGAACCGGAGAGGGCTGTGGGGCCCTGACAGTGAGTGTGAATCGGGGCAGATTCATGTGGGTTTGCCACTCATCAAGTGTGCAAAATACAGAGCCTTTGTGCAGGATGCATGATATGATAAGGAGGGGATGGCTTTAGGGGAAGAGGGTAGATTTAGACAGAAAATTAGGAAGAAATTCTTCCCTGTGAGCATGGTGAGGGGCTGGAATGGAAGGCCCAGAGCAGCTGTGTCTGCCCCATCCCTGGAAGTGTCCAAGGCCAGGTTGGACGGGGCTTGGAGCACCCTGGGACAGTGGAAGGTGTCCCTGCCCATGGCAGAGGTGGCACTGGATGATCCTTCAGGTCCCTTCCAACCCAAACCAGTCTGGGATTCTCTGATACAGGCTGGTGAGCACAGGGCTGTGGGGTGGAAGGAGGTAGACTGGCAGGTAGGTACAAAAGTGCAAATAAGTGAGATTCTACAAATGGGACCCAAAGGAAGAAAGAGATTAAATGAGGTGGGAGGCAGTGTTCTTTATCTCACACAGACCTATTAGTTCTGTTCCTCATAAACATGCCTTCTCCCTCTTAGCATGTGAGTCATATTGATATTTCTACCCACCAAATGCTAAATTAGAGTAAATTATGCAGATTTACCATCTAACATTTGCTCCCTGACCTGCCTGCACTTGCAGAGAGCCTCCCCAGCTGGCAGCACATCCTCCTGCCTTGGGGACATCCCAGTGCCACAGCTCCAGCCTGGCCCAGATGGGATCCCTCAGCTGAGAGCTCCTCTCTGCCTCCCTTCCCTTCCTCTGTGTTATATTAAAGCAAAGGAGAAACTTTATTGTTCATAATGGGATAAGAAAAAAAAAAATCAAATGAAAGCAAAGTACAAAGGGGCTCCAGTGCAATGCTTTAAAGCAATGCCATTTTCATAGTAATATAGTCATTAAGTACTTGTTTGATGGTGCAAAAAAGTAGGCCAAGATCTTTGCTAATACATTTAATTAATCAATACCTGCACTAGAAGATGGGAACAATTAAAGTTTTCCTCCTCACTCAGACAAAGCAGCAGAAAGCTTGTGATCTACTTAAGGAGCTCGTCACTCAATGGGAAGATGAAAAGACTTCTTTAGTTTTACTTAAGAGCTGAAATCATGTTAATACTGGAGTGTTTAGGATCTGGCTCTCAGAAAGGCAGTAAATGAGCAGTGGCAGGAAAGCTGCCTGCTGTCACCAAGTCCCCGGCCTCGTGTTTCCATCCTGATGTCATCATCGTGGGAAAAATCACAAATATATGCTGGAGCTCATTGAGTCTGAAAATAACACCAGGGATATTTCCTTGCAGAACACTTTGATAACTGGGTCTGGCAGAAACACCCATCTACTGCTGATGGACCTGAGAAGGGTAAATGCAAGCCTGACCCTGCACAGTTTGGATTTCTGCTGGGTTTTTATCAAAAAGGGATTTTCTAGTTGCATCTAAACTAGAAGAGAGAAGAAAAGAAGGCATAGGCAGAAAAAGTCACCTCCTCTGGGAAAAAGTGGTGGGAGGAACCTGGGCAGTTCCCTGTGTGAACCTCTGGCTCAGGGAAGGAGAAACTTCTCATTTCACAACGAGGGCTGCTGATATGGGCATCAAGTATGAGAAAATTTCCTAAAATCAGCCCAAAACGCAGCTGTCCTCGGGGGACCCCAGCTCTGCCCCTGCAGCAGGGGCCATTATCACCTGAGGGATATCTCTATTCCACCTCTTGGGAAACACAGCTTGGCTGTCATCCTGGGGGTCCGAGGGCTACTGGTGCTGGCACGTCTCCCCTGCACCGACTCACTCGACTGTTTGAAAAGCTTTGGATAGGGGTCTCACAGCACGAGGTACAGCACAGGCACAGGGGAGAAGAGGCTCTCAGCAGCCCAAGAGGCAGGACAATGAACAGGAGACAGAGCATATGGTTGCATCCCACTCCCCAGAGGAGGAACATCGAGCAAGACCAGTGCAGGTAGGGCCAAAAACTGAACACTGCCCAGTTTCCTCCATGCTTGATCCTCTGGTGAGAGCAGAACCCCATCCAGGACCTCACAGTTTCCTGCTGTGGAACCAAAGAGTCCATCACACACAGGTGCTGACCTTACAGCGTGAGGGAAAGCACAGGCTCAGTGATGAGTTGAAAACAAATTATTTCTTCATACAATCATTAGTGGGAATATAAATGCAAATGACCTTGTAATTTGTATCATGAGAACTATCAAGCTAATGTTGCAGCCGAAGGAGAAAATTCCTCCCTGGTCATCACTGGAGATGACTCAGGCCATAGAGCTGATCTCTTGTAAATTGGCTACCAACTTTCACTCAGTATTAAGCCCACCAGGCACTTTGCTGTTTCTAACCCCCTTGTCAGAATGCTGCAAGAGCCTCACTAACACATTCATCACACTTCCATCAAGCCTCTCAATTCTTCTGTGCATCCTCACCTGGTATTGCAGGAGTCTGCAGTCAAAGCTCTGTGCCAGGCCACTTGTACTCACAAGGAAAAAGGCAACAACAAAATAAGCAGATTGATTCTGCCCTAGTCCGGCCTCCATCCACAAATCCAAATCTCTCCAAAAGTCCTGGTCAAAAGTCCTCGGAAAATACAATCCTTCTGACACAAGAAACAATTTTCAGTAGCTTGCCAAACACTGTGTTTCTTTCATTTAAGGTTCTAACAAAACCTAACTTCTTTGTCTCTCAAGCTTCCTTGATCTCCTTCACTTTTAGCTGTCACATGAAGTCAATTGGCTGCACCTCTCTGCTTGATAAAGACAAGCCAACTGCTCTGATGTACCTTTAATGAGGAGGTAGGTAAGACACAGTCCAACAAGGTGCTGAACACTTTGACCCTAAGCTAGCAAAGCACTTAAATATCTGCTTAACTTTCAACAAAAAGAAGTCCTTTTGGAGCTAATGGGGCTGCTCTGGCATTCAGACTTCAGCACCATTGTATAAATTTGGCTGGATTAGGGACAGAGCCTTTGCAAGGCTCAGTTACTGAGAGAGCAAAACCAGTCAGGAACACACAGAGGTAACCTGGCGAGAGCCAGGACAGCTGAGTCACAGGTGAACTGGGGAAAGTCTCTGTATCAGTAATTAAAACGTGTCAGCTGTGTAATTACAGTTGCACACAACACTGTGTTGTTGTTACTGTGTTAGAGGAGCAGGCAGGGTTATTCCTGCTCTAATGAAACATTCCATCAATGGCATGGAACACCTGAAAGATCTGCAGGGATGAAGGCTTGGCCTTTGCTTCAAAATCAGTGTTCAACCCTACAAGAAGGAAGGGACAAATACAAAATAATACAAATCCAAATGAATGATGGGGAGGTCATGAAGAGGAAGCTGAAAGAGTAAGATTGATACCAAAGCTGCGCTATTGTTGCTGAGGTTCAGTTAATCAACTGATCTATATCCAGCCTGGATTATTCCAGGTATCACTGGAGGTGGTGTGCTTTGAGAATCTAATAAAATACATGAGAGCCATGATAAAACTTTAACCTGTTTTGATAATACAGTGACGTTCTACTCCACACACCTGTAAGAAAGGCTGTCAGATCTCATCACCATTAGTTATTAATCTATTTGTTCCTATAAAATTTTCTCATTTCCCCCTCCTTTTTCAGGAGTTTACTTTTTCTAAAGAGGAACTGATTTAATGTAGGAAAAAAGCTGCAACATATCAAAAAGTGAATGGGAAAATGGGTGAGGAGATAATGTTTAACTGGGAAGGAAGAGTTATTTTAGAAATATTTTGTATCATTTAAAAAGCACTGAGTACTATTTTATGCCTCTTCCTGAGGAATAAAAGTCATAGTTATGAGTCCAGGTGTACATATTTCAACAGAAAAGTGAGACTGCAACAGATACATAAAAATCTCTTTAAAAAGTAGCTCAAGTAGATTCTTCACAAGTAAAACACTGGCAACCTGAATTTTAATATCATTCTCAGCATTTCAGTGAAGCATTTTGTTCATCTGTAAAGTGCTACAGAAAACAGAGCATAGATCATTCCTACTTAGCCCTGTGTCATCTCAGCTCCAGCAGCTGCCCCGGGGCTGTGCCGTCCATCACTGGGGCTGGGACGTGGGGCTGGCCAGCTCAGTGCTTCCAGCTCTGTAAAATTTATAGAATGTGCCTCATGCTTGGGGTTATGGCCATTTATTTTGGAAGTTTTAGCTGATCTGCAACTCGCTGCTCTGCAAACAACAAAAAATAAGATGTTCACCATTCCAGGTTCTGTCTGTACTGTATTACATAATATGAGAATTAAGTATTTTTCCTAGCAGCGTGTTGCAATATTATGGCGTGAGCCTCTTTGTATCACCCAGGACATACACAGAGAAGAAGGTTATAAAAAGCTGCCTGAGCTGGTTTTATTTTAAGAGGCCTTCAGACCAAAGGCCCCGTCTCCGCCTTGGGCCTGGCAGGGAGGCTCCGAGAAGTCACCGGGGCTCCCTATTAAAATACTGTTAGCACAGATGAGAGTTTTGGTCTTCTTTTTAGTTCAAACGTCGTCTGGGAGAGACAAAGAAACAAAGTGCTTGGGTCAGTGGAAATTTCTGACAAAGACTTTTCTTCCTGGCACACACAGGGACAACCCCACCAACTGTGTGGCGTTTGTCCCCCCCGAATAACAAGGCAAAGGTCCTGATTAAAGGCCCTCGGAGGGGGGACACAAAAGATGGCCCAGGACTTCAAAGTCAGCACACTGCTGGCCAGCGGGGAGGTCTCTTTTTTCCCCTCTCTCTCCTTTTAACTTCAGCTCCTGCTGGCTGTGGAGGGGCTTCTAATTGCATTTCACAGGGGCTGAACAAAACGTGGTCTTGTCTTCCACACAGCAGCGACCCCAGAGGACGTGGAGATGATGTGAGGCTTCAGAGCAGGAACAAAAAGAGATTGATCATGTCAGCAAGGCGTGCAGAAGCAACAGGGAGGCTTCTGCAAGATCATTTGCATGTTGCCACATTGCTCGAGGTGAACAGGCAGTGGTGGGTTTTCACACAAGTGGTGTGGCCGGCCCCCTCCTCATGGCTCTGAACGAGGGGCACCTGCAAGCCACCAAGATTTGGGTTGGGGTTTGACCCGATCTGCAGCACCAGTGGAAAGCCAGACAGAGCTGAAGGTGGCTGCCTTGAGCAGCAGAGTGGAGATCTCCTTTGTGCTGGAGAGGAAGAACCTCTGCCCACTGATCCAGGTCTGCAGGTGGAGACTTTCTTTGGCAAATTGGGATCTTGATCAAATGACTCTCAGGCTGATCTAAGCAGTCTAATTAAAATTCTGTCAGTGAGTCTACGAAAGAGCTATGGAAGAGAAGGTTTGGCTGAAGCTAGATAGATTTGTTGGAAGTACAGGAAAGTGGTTTCAGGGGATGTGGGATGAGAAGAAAGCCTCAGGCCAGATGTTACACAGGCAATGCCATGCCAGTCAGACATGGGGCAGGATTTAAATCAAGCATGGAAGTACACTGGAACCCAGCATGTGGCCTCTTAACCTTCCAAAAAACCCAAAGGCCAAAAAAGGTCTGTACTAGTATGGATGAACAAAACACCACCTCATCCCAAAATAACACAAGTCAACAAAGTGCTATCCCTTTAATGTCTGACAGTCCCTCTTTTCCACTTCCCTAATGAGATTGGCTTCCTCATTCTTTTCCTTTTGCATTCAAATTTCAATCTGCAGTGAATTTTCCACATTACAGGATGAACCATATATCTATTTTCCCACATTGCACAGCACTAGACCCAACACAATGCATCCAAATCCCAAGAAGTAGAGTTGATCCCGTGTTCCCTGTGCTGATGCCAGTGGAAGCTGGTGCTGCCGAGCCCAAGCTTTCTCCGTGGATGCTCAGGAAGAGAATTAGGCCTGGAATGAGGTTAGTTAGTCACTGCTGATTCATCACGCGTTTGAGATTTGGATTAACAAACCATTCATCCCCCAGTCCTTGTATGCAGGCCCTTGTTTCCAACAGGAGTAGGGTTTTTTTATTTATTTACTGACAATAGCGGAAAGCCTCATATTCACATCCGAATTATAATAAATGCATTATAAATGAGTAAGTAGGAAACAGTAAGGAAATGATGTTTTACTTTTAAATGCTAATTATGGAGCCCTGGTGCAGTTAATGTGTAGGGTGTTCTGTCAATTTTTAATGTTTATGCCAAGTGTAGTCTTCAATTTAACATGAGCTTTTAATCCTTTGAGTACTAAATTGCCTTTTAATGCTTGCAGCACAACATTGTGTTTGCACAAAGTCAGGACTGAAAAATGAATTTACTACAAGATATGTGCATGTATGAAGGGGGGAGGAAGTACAAAGGACAAGATTTTTTTTTAATGATGTTGCTGGAACCATACAAGAGGAAGGAACTGCTTTCAGGATGTACCTGGCAATTGTTTGCAGTGGCAAGAGGCTGCTGCCAATTTAGTATCTCTGTTGAAGCATTTTCATAGAGCTCTTTCAGGCTCCAACAATTTATCCAACAACTACACCAAAAATTTATGGTTTGCACCCATAAAGCAAACTTGGAGGAAAACATGATGGAAGGAATTACCATAGAGAGGAACCTGCATGTTCAGTAGGACAAAAAGTACCTGTGAAGAAAGGGAGTTTTTCAGCTGACAAAATTGTGAAGAGTAAGGTCTGGAAAAGATAAATTATATGGTCATTTTCTGGGTTGGCTGGTTAGGTTTTGCCTTTTCAGCTGGTGTGTGGTAACAGTCCCAGGTAATTCCCAGCTCTCAGGGTGCTCCAGTCAGTACCATGGCTATGGCACAACCCCCTTGGCTGAAGATGCTCATCCCAGCCCAACACAGCTTCTCCTTCCCACTCTGCCCTCCAGAAACCTCAGCACAGCCAGACTCGGGGAAATGGCTCAGGAACCATGCTGGGAAGGGTCCATCTTCACAGCCAACAGGACAGCTACAGCCCCTGCAGACACACCCAGGGTGTCCTTGCCAGGGGCTGTGTCCTCACTTGCTCCCACAGCAGCACCGCTGGGATTTGGCCAACTGGACACAGCCCAGCCCCACCGGCTCCCAGCGCTGCTCTCGCCGCGCCTCCCTGCATGTAGGGGAGTTAGAGCAGCTTGGGAGGCTAATCCCTGTTTATCTCCTTGGTGAACAGACTTTTTAAAATGACACTGTTTGCATGCTTAAAGCTCCAAATTTGACTTTCCTTGACAGCAGCCATCTCAGGAATCCCAATGAGGTTTATTTTTGGCAGTAGAGCCTTCACAGAACAGGCTTTGCTGCGTGTACAGCTCCCAGGGCGCCGGTGCAGCTCTGCAGAGGAGGAAAACTGGGGACCTGAGGATTTGGTACATCCCAGTCATGTACCCTCAGCTTTGCTACCAGGTAAGACCCACAGGGCTAAAACTAATAAATTAAAAACTCTCTTTGCTTTTTCTCTTCCCCTGCATTTCCACTATCTGTAAGATTTTGGAAGGCTGGAAGGAACCTTAAACCTCATCCAGTGCCACCCCAGCCATGGGCAGGGACACCTCCCACTGTCCCAGGCTGCTCCCAGCCCCAATGTCCAGCCTGGCCTTGGCCACTGCCAGGGATCCAGGGGCAGCCACAGATGCTCTGGGCACCCTGTGCCAGGGCCTGCCCACCCTCCCAGGGAACAATTTCTTCCTAACATCCACGTCAAACCCCTCCTTCAGTTTAAAGCCATTCCACTTTGTCCTATCACTGCAAAAAGTCCCTCTCCAGCTTTCCTGTAGGCTGCAGGTATTTGAAAATATTTTTCCTTCTCCTTCATCCTAGCTTCCCACATGTGCTAGCACACAGTTTATGCTGCCCACTCCAATAATTTGGTGTTCTGGGAAGAAGCCTCTCTTTGCTTAGCCCACCAGAGGGAACAGCAGTCAGGAAGAACCAGAAATACAAACAGGGTCAGTTGTTTTATGATTAAATAATACAGCTTTAAAATGTGGCTGTAAAGGGAAACTCAGTCATTGAAAGGTGGAGTTTGAGCTCACGAATTTCCACAGGTAGACAGGTAATGTTTAAACTTTACTTTTGAAAAAACTGCTGCTGGAATTAATCTACAGGCCTTGTGCTAGGAACTCACACATTGAATTGAAGCACAGAAAGTCTTGCACATAAACCAGGCAAAACACAGAATCACAGGATCATTCACATTGGAAAAGATGGGTCAAGATCATCAAGTCCAACCTCTGACATGCCCACTAAACCACATCACAAACTGCTACATCTACTCATTTTTTGAACACTTCCAGGGGTGGTGACTTCACCACTGCCCTGGACAACCAGTTCCTGACCACCCTTTCCATAAAGAAATATTCCCTGATATCCAAATCTCAACCTCCCCTGGCCCAGCCTGAGGCCGTTCCCTCTCCTCCTGTCCCTGTTCCCTGGCAGCAGAGCCCGACCCCCCCGGCTGCCCCCTCCTGTCAGGGACTTGTGCAGAGCCACAAGGTCCCCCCTGAGCCTCCTTTGCTCCAGCCTGAGCCCCTTTCCAGCTCCCTCAGCCGCTCCTGGGGCTCCAGCCCCTTCCCTGAGCACTCTCCAGCCCCTCAGTGTCCTTCTTGTCCTGAGAGGCCCAGGACTGACCCCAGGACTGCAAGTGCCCCAGCAGTGTCCGCACAGGGAACAGGCACTGCCCTGCTCCTGCTGCCAGTGTGCCCTGAGCACCTGGATCGCTGCTGGTGGGACACGAAGCCAAACCAAAGCAGGCTGAGGGGGGCTGAGGTGCCCGGCACTGCCATCACCCCACACCAAACCAAACCCGCCCTGTCCCCTGAGACTTTCCACTGCTGCTTGTACCACGTGTGCTCAGGTTCCCCGTCTTTGGCAGCCTGTCCTCCCAGGGAGTGTGACACTGTCACCCCGTGTCCTGCAGCTGCTGCTGCCAGCAAAGGGGACTGGCACTGGTGAGTCCCTGGTGCTGGTGAGTCCCCGGCACTGGTGAGTCCCTGGTGCTGGTGAGTCCCTGGTGCTGGTGAGTCCCTGGCGCTGGTGAGTCCCCAGCTTTGGTGAGTCCCTGGCACTGGTGAGTCCCTGGCACTGGTGAATCCCTGGCACCGGTGAGTACCTGGTGCTGGTGAGTCCCTGGCGCTGGTGAGTCCCTGGCACTGGTGAGTCCCCGGCACCGGTGAGTCCCCGGCACTGGTGAGTCCCCGGCACTGTTGAGTCCCTGGCACCGGTGAGTCCCTGGGGCTGGTGAATCCCTGGCACCGGTGAGTCCCTGCCGCTGGTGAGTCCCTGGCACTGGTGAATCCCTGGCACCGGTGAGTACCTGGTGCTGGTGAGTCCCTGGCACTGGTGAGTCCTTGGCACTGGTGAGTCCCTGGTGCTGGTGAGTCCCTGGCGCTGGTGAGTCCCCAGCACTGGTGAGTCCCCAGCACTGGTGAGTCCCCGGCACCGGTGAGTCCCAGCCCGCGCCCCCAGCTCAGCTCCTGGCGCCTGCCCTGCGCAGCCCAGGAAGGATTGCTCAGGACGTGCCTCGGGGGTAATTACACCCATTTGCAGAAGCACAAATGCTGCAGAGCAGAGGTTGGAAAATACATGTTCGGGAATTCTCCTCTATCTGAACCTGGCCCATTGCCTCACTAATGGCATCCAGTTAACACCCTGGCTTTGAGAGTGGGGGGACCAGGAAACCAGGGAGTGTTGGCCTCTGTTTTTTCTTGTCATTGCATCACTTCTTCTCAAAGCTTGGTGCTCCAAGGCAGGCTAATAAGCCCAGGTTTATTTCATCTCACTGAGATGTTGGAACCCTGGCCCCAGTCTAACACTGAGGTTTTCTATCCCGTACAGAAATGACAGGCACCAAAACACCACCATACTTTAAAAATTGATAAAGGATAACCCATACTTTAAAGAACCAAATACATGTCCTTATTTGCTCAGTGGCTTTGATCTGGTGATTTAACTTATGCAGATAAAATTGAATTAGATGCCAGTTTTAAAAGCCTGGTCTTCAAATCCTGGACTCACATTTTGAGAAGCAGGGGGCAAATCAGAACCCACAGACAGGGAAGGCACGTCCCACCCTGCAGCACCACAAACTCTTTGAGCATCACCACTTCCATGGCTCCAAAAGGACTTGGCTGCTCCAGGCATATATTCCACACATGTAAATATTCCTATACGAGGCTTAGATCTCCAGCAGGAGGGTTTGAAAAATACACCCATCTTTTTGGGTTACATGGATGAAAGAAGAGGGCTGGGGTCTGTCTGGTGGGCAGGAAACTCTGGAGCCTGGTGGTGGTGGCAGTGGGGACAGGGACACACAGATGCGTCTGGTTGGGGTCAGACCTCAGCCCTGGCACACAGTTCTGCAGGTGTCTGAAGGCAGGAACCCCACTGCCACAAACCACCTACCAATACTTTAAAATAAGACAGGAACAAAGTCTTTTGTATTTGAAGCATGTTTTGCTTTGCCTTACATTTCCAAGCCTCTTCCTTATATTATTTTTTTCCCTTCACCCAGGTTTTTTAATCCTCCCATTCAGAGCTGAATTCTCCTCTTTTCCTTTTCATGCCATCGAGGTGAACAGTGTCTATTTTAGATCTTGTTCATTAATGTATCAAGGCATCTTACTTTGTATTACTTCCATATCTTGATGTTATCTAAAGCTTTTTATATAGTAAGAGAGAAATTACAAGGTTTATAATTTCCCCCATACATGTAACAAAAATGATAAAGCATGAAATTGCAGAGCTGTGACTGATTTTCTATAAAAGTTCAACAATTTCCAGCAGGCTACAGCTGGGATGGGGTTGGATTTGCTCTGTGCCTTTAGGTCTTGTTGATATTCATCTGTGTGGGTATGTGCATGTCATTATGAACTTGTATTTGTGTTAAATAAGTGTCAGAGGAGGCCATGGAGATGCTCTGAGGGCTGGAGCTCCTCTGCTCTGGAGTCAGGCTGGGAGAGCTGGGGGTGCTCACCTGCAGAGGAGAAGGCTCCAGGGAGAGCTCAGAGCCCCTGGCAGGGCCTAAAGGGGCTCCAGGAGAGCTGGAGAGGGACTGGGGACAAGGCATGGAGGGACAGGACCCAGGGAATGGCTTCCCAGTGCCAGAGGGCAGGGCTGGATGGGATATTGGGAAGGAATTGTTCCTGGGAGGGTGGGCAGACCCTGGCACAGGGTGCCAGAGCAGCTGTGGCTGCCCCTGGATCCCTGGCAGTGCCCAAGGCCAGGCTGGACATTGGGGCTGGGAGCAGCCTGGGACAGTGGGAGGTGTCCCTGCCCATGGCAGGGGTGGGATGGGATGAGCTTTACAGATCCTTCCAACCCAACCCATTCTGTGACTGTTTCTATAAATACATCACACTTGGGTGAAAAGCCACATTAAACCACCAGATAAAACTCTTCTGAGAGGATGCAGCATGTCTGCAGCAGATTTGGAATTACACTGCAATTCTGTAAAACACCAGACAGCTCTTTTATGGGTCTTTTAAGCAGATGAAAGAAGGGATTCAGTTTACCCACATCTGCAAAATCCCTCTTGGAGGAATAAACACTCAGCAAGAAACTTCTGATTCTCTGTGCACCTGCCTAGGGCAAAAGCACCACAATACTGGCTTTACTGCTGGGCTTTTGAACACACCTTGCTTTTGACCAGGCTACAGATACAGCAGCCCTAAATTGCTGGTTGGACCTCCCTGGAGAGTATCTGAGCCCCACACTGTGTTCTTGGGGTCATGGAAATGAAGAAAGCTCAGCACCTCCAAGGATATGATAAGATCAGGCCAAAGCCACCCAAAGAACAGCAGCTCAGGTACTGGACAGACCAGGCACAATCAGCCCCTTCAAATGTGCCACTAATGACAACGGAGCCGAACTCCTCATGTTCTTCTGAAGCCCAGGTGAAATGAAATCTTTCTAGTTAGTAATCATTCACCCAATTTCTGCTGCTGCAGGTGTAAGACAATTACAAATGCTTTGGCGGCACCAGGATCCCCATTCCAGATGTCCAGGGTACCCTGAGGTCAGCCCTGTGTCCACTGAGGTTGCAGCAGCCCAATGTCCCTATTCCTGGGCTTGTTGGCAGTGCTGATGAGGCCTTGCTGCTCACCAGAGTCATCTACAGAGTGGAAAGAAACATTCCCAGTGTGGGATTTGTCATGAAGCCAGGTTCCTCTCCCTAAGCCAGATTTCAGGGAATACATCAGTGTCACACCGCCTTGGTTGGCACCCACCTCCCAAGTGCCTTAAATATCCAAGTCTATGAAGTTACCTGTTCCTGTCATTCATCCCTACAGCACACTAGACAATGGTGACCCTTCAAAATGATAAAATTCTAAAAAATGAAAGTCTAAATATAAAGTATTTGTGCTTCGTAACATTTAATGGCCACGTTATGCAGCGATGACAGTGACATGGTCTAGAGACAGGTTTTAAACACTGGGCAGCACAGCTGCTCTTGTCCAAGAGCTTCCCCGTGCCACATCAGCTCCTGTCACACACACACACATCCCCCTGCTGACCCCTGCACACTGCACAGCCATGGTCAGTGACCAGCATGGACACCCACGGAAGTGCCGGGAATTTCGCTTCACAAAGTGCCAGTGTAGGTTCAGGGCTCCCAGACAAGCTGGCTGCTGTCTCACATCCTATCACACCTTCAGGGTATTCCCTTCCCATCACTGTGGTCAAGGGGGGCTGGAAGAGCCCTGGAAAGGCTGGAGAAGCCATGGAAGCCCTGCCTGGTAATGGCCCACACCACTTTGGTTCGACTAGGTCACAAATCCACCCTTATTTAAATATATGCATGTGCAAATATTTTTAGAAAGTTTCAAGCACGTACTCCAGCATGGCAGCATCTTCCAAAAGCTGTGGATTTCACTAAATCATTTTTACTGCTCTAGTTTTAAATAAAGTATAAATATTGTACTCATGAACCACAGCAGCATTCCAAGGGCACTCCAGCACGTGGGGCTGTGCGTGGCCGTGACGTGGGGCCTGCTGGCACTGCTGGAGACTTGTCATCCATCAGCTTGTCTTGGTGACTAATAAGGGAACTCAAATCATGTAATGACAGGTTTTGATTTCCTTAATTTTAGAGCAAATGTGGAAATCAGATGAGCTCAGGAAAGCTGTGGCGTATGAGCTTGGAAAGGAAGTGGAAAACCAAACTCCCTTGATGCCAGTCTTGCATATAAACTGGAAGTCTGTAAGTTTCCTTAAAAAATGTATAATTGAGAAATTCTGGTGTTGCTTTTTTATATTATTGCATTGCCTAAGAGCCTTCCCTACAAACTTGGATCCTGGGTGTCTAAAACACACATCTCTGTCTCAGAGCTGTACATTACACACACTAAGACATTCATTGCCCAGCTGAATCCAGGCTAATGCACTGTATTTATTTCCTAAAAGCATTCAGAGGAGAAATGAAAGAGCAAACAAAATAAACCCTAATGTTACTCAGGAATTAAACATACACAACCTTTACTACTTGGTATTTTTCCTTCTTTGCAATTCATAAAAAGGCAGCCAGGGAGCCAGAAGTTTCCTCACTCCTAATGATGAGTGAAGGTTGGATCCCTACCTCGGTGAACCCCCAGAAACTGCCCATGTCTGTGGTATCTGGGAGTCAGCACCTCCGCCTGCTCAGCTGTCACACCTCTTGTTCAGGTCTCTCCTATGATAATCCCTCCCTGCTCAGCTCCAGATAACACAATGCATTCCCTCTTCTCCTTTCTGAGCTTATTTGCAGACGTAGCCATCCATAAGAAGCTTTAAATGTGTATTACACTACAGGAAAAACCCCTGTGGCCCACCAAGTAGTGGGCTGGAAAACCAGTTTAGATTTGCAGAGAAGCTGGTATTAAAATCCTTGAGGACTTAGCATTCCCCTGTCATGCGTTTAAAGCCCTGTGAATAATAAAGGAGCCCTGGTAATTTTACTAAAAAATGAAATTCCATCATTTCTGCAGAATAAACAGAAACAAACCAATGCATTAGCTATGCAATACTTCTCAGCACCACAGTTTGAATGCATCATTAAAGACAGATTTTACCCATGAAAAGTGTTTTAAAAAAGTAATAAATACACAAAACTTTACATATACTTTTCATTTCATTTCTACATCCTCTCTGTGGGAGGTGGACTCAGATTAGGTTGGTATAGCCAATTCCTCCAGCTGCAGGAAGCTGGAGCCCTATTTCTTACAGCTCACATAGTGTATGCTGTGCTCTAAACTAGATCCTACCTGCGACTGTGAAATTTGGGAGTTTAAATCTGTGATATCCACTGATATTAGAAATGAAAATAAGTAAAGAGCAACTAGAATGTAATCTCACTGTCATCAACACCAAGTTCATGTTCCCACTTCCAGGTCCTAAGTACTCAGCAAGGACAATTCTCTGATTTTTCTCTCCTGAAAGAGTTGATTTACTACAGGATTCAGCTGGAATCCTCTGCTCAAATCTAAGATGGCTTTATTAGTTACGTGAGGAGCTGTTTTTGAAGAAGGAGCACAGCACTGAAAAAGTGAATGTGCAAATTACTGTGGAGAACCTCTTTGCTGGCCCCGTCTTGACAAAGCAGGGTTGTTTTGTCCCTCTTCCAGTTCAGGAACTATTACCACAGATTTGAAGGAGGGCCAAACTGCAGCTTGGTATCCGACCTGCTGGTATGGTGATGCTCTAAGGAAGGCAAAACAACCCTCACACCCAAATTCAACCTTAAGGAGGGGAAAAAGAATGGTACCTGTGAATACCAGAATCCTGAAGGATATTAAACCAGGAAACAACAGCTACAGTCGACAAGGTACAGCTAAGCCTCCTTCCAGCCTCCTCCAGTGACAGAACCAGAGTACCTAAGGCTGCTTAGCACTTTTGGTTATATCTCAAAAATCCTATAAAATAAAGGGATAGAGTCTTCTCTCTGGCTTAGTGCTTTAAACTGTAAGTGATTCCCCCCAAATGCTGGCATCGCTCTGGTGTACATGAGAGGCACGACAGGCACAATGTTCCACTGGGCACAGCAGCCAAAAAATACTGCTCCAGTAATTCACAGAATATATGGCAGACATTGTCCAGGTCACTGCAACAGTGGCAGCCTTGAAAAGACACGGAGTGACAGAGGACAGCTGCAAAATATCTGCCCACATTGCACGGCCGCCGAGTGCCCCGGCGAGGCATCGGCCCCAGCGGGGGCTGTCAGTGACGCCCCGCAGCCAAGCGCCCGAACTCTCAGAAAACACAACTCCAGCAAAGGATACTGCAAGGTTACCAATAAAAGACAAGTCCTAAGGGTAATATTCAGGAGCTGTTCCGAGTTCCTCGGCTTGTAGCTGCTTCCCGCTGCAGAATGTCACTCACACGGAAAGTCACGATGCCTTGATAGGCTTCACAATCCCCATCAGTTCTTCAGCTGCTTGGCTAATCAGATATTATTACCTCCTTTGTGTTTTCTTTCCCAGCCCTCTCTCTCTCTTTCTCTGGCAAGGTTGCTGTAAAAGGACTCAGTAATGATTCCTATCTAAATATTTCACTTGCAATACAAAGGTCTGTATTTTGCATACCGTGGAACTTCTGTTGCTTTGTCTTTTGACAAAAAAATCTCCCTGGGCTTCTGGGAATAAATACTGATAATTGTACCCAGCCTCAACAGAGCATATTGTACATTAAACCACACAACACTGGATTCAAAGGCAGTGATCGTTGAGGATGGGACTTCAGCACACCCAAATCCTGAAGGTTTGGGAACCTCCCTTTCAGGCTTGAGGCTACACCATATCCTTCTGTGCCACACAGACACCCTGGCAGGACACCTGGAACAAAAGGTCAGTGCTGTGATTACCAGTCCGGCAGGGTCACCTCCTCATTGGGAATCCCCCGTCGCTGCACACAGAGTGAAAGGAACATTCCATTTTATTTTATAAACCTTTGGCCTTCTATAGACATTATTGGGCACATTGCCATTAAATTCCTTGGGGGAAGATGCAGGTCAGTGCTAAAAGCTGTGGAAAATCTCACCTTTTCAAGTAACTCTTGTTCTTCTTGTGTGCAGAACACCAAGATTTCAACTTTGCCTAAGTTAGAGGAGATTAAACTTCAGAATTCCAAAATCGGGCAAATTTTCTCTCCATTCCCTAAGAAGACAGACCTGGTGCTTCTAAAGTCTTCTGCAAAGAAAAGATCCCAGGGCTCTGACCCACCTCTCCCAGATCCAAAGAGCACCTTCAGCACCAAACAACCTCCCGTTGTTGAGCAGACATTCAGCTCTGCAGAACAGTTAAAAGTGTCCCTGAGCAGGGGCCTGACTAATTCCTGCAGCTCCCTGGGCTGTGTGTGGGGACACAGGCCAGCAGCAGCAGCCCTGCTCCCTCCACACATCCCTGCTCCTTCCACACATCCCTGTTCCTTCCACACAACCCTGTTCCTTCCACACATCCCTGCTCCTTCCACACAACCCTGTTCCTTCCACACATCCCTGTTCCTTCCACACATCCCGCTCCTTCCACACATCCCTGCTCCTTCCACACAACCCTGTTCCTTCCACACAACCCTGTTCCTTCCACACATCCCTGTTCCTTCCACACATCCCTGTTCCTTCCACACATCCCTGCTCCTTCCACACATCCCCGCTCCTTCCACACATCCCTGTTCCTTCCACACAGCCCCGCTCCTTCCACACAGCCCCGCTCCTTCCACACATCCCTGTTCCTTCCACACATCCCTGTTCCTTCCACACATCCCTGTTCCTTCCACACAACCCTGCTCCTTCCACACATCCCCACTCCCTCCACACAGCCCCGCTCCTTCCACACAACCCTGTTCCTTCCACACAACCCTGTTCCTTCCACACATCCCCCGTTCCTTCCACACATCCCCGCTCCCTCCACACAGCCCCGCTCCCTCCACACATCCCTGCTCCCTCCACACATCCCTGTACCTTCCACACATCCCCGCTCCCTCCACACATCCCCACTCCCTTCATACATCCCTGCTCCCTCCACACATCCCTGCTCCCTCCACACATCCCTGCTCCTTCCACACAGCCCTGCTCCTTCCACACAGCCCTGCTCCCTCCACACATCCCTGCTCCTTCCACCCATCCCCACTCCGCGCTGCCGAGGCCCGAACAAAGGCAGCATTTTCTCAGCAGGATGTGTTGGCTCGGGCACGCTGCCACGGCTTCCCAGCTTCTGCAGGTAACTGGATGCAGTGTAGACAAGCCTAATGTGGTTTCATATGGAAATGAGTGGTAAATTATTAATATTAATAACATCTATAAACAACTGGTGACAACTTCAAGTGGCTTATTGTGTAGTACGTATAAGGCATCTGTTCATTATCATTTACAAGACACTCCTGATATACACAACAATCCAGCCGAGGATCTGGGCAGACATTTCCACTCTGGATTTCCACCTCCAACCCCAAGGTGCTCACAGCACCCCAGGGTCCGTGCTGGGAATGCTCTGTGTCCTGCTGGAGCATGAGCCCCCGGGCAGGGATCCCTCAGCACACACGGCGCCGGCGGGGACGGGCTCGGGGCGGCTCATCCACCTTCAGATCCTGCTGTTCTCTAAGGTCGCAGCGATTGCATCAGTGGAAATTTGTCTCATTCCGAGAGGGCCCGATTCTCGCTGGGAGCCAGACGCCTGGAAGCTATTACGTGTCTGCGTGATGGTTCAAGGCCCAAAGGAAACTTCCTACAGCCCAGCCATAACCCAAGGGAAAAGGCTGGGAGAGGGGAGAGGCAAACAGGGCTGTGAGCAGAGGATTCTGCAAAGCACCGCTGTAAGTTTATTATGTCAAAGACGGAGTAAGCCGTGATGTTACAATTTTTCTGTCAAGGACAGTGATAAAAAACTCTCCTCACTCCAAGCTCTGGGATTTACGGCATAGGTTTCCAACCTCCAGAGGCTAATTATTTCCAGTCATCCTGCAGTGCACCCTGGGCAATGCTTTATGAAGTTAGCTTCATGTGGCTGAACACCCCTTACTTCACTGGCCTCTTGCTGTCATGATGCAAAGACGGACTAGTACTTCATGTAGCAATTTTTAAATAGAAGTGGATGATTTTTCAAGTAATTATTAGCAAAAACGTCAAACAGAAAGGCAGAGGCTGGCTATCCTACTGAGAGGAACCACTGAGGCAGAAAATAAGTGCCAGAGCATGGAGTGGGAGCTGCACCAAGCTTGCTGTCAGACAATGCTCTTTATCAAACCGGGAACACAACACCAGGCTGCTCATAATGCCTCCTTTAATGAGCCGCCATGCTCGGCTGTATTCAAATAAACACAGTAGCTTTTCAGCAACTGATTTTAATCTCATTTCCTGATCTGAGAAGGGCCCGGGAAACCCAACACTTTCAAAAAATTGTTTTTTAATTGTTGTTGGCAACCTCATCTACTACCTTCAAAGGACAAGTTAATGGTATCTAAACGGAGAACAGTGACACCGCAGTGAGCAGGGGAGCTGCTCCTCTCTCTCACAAAGACCAATTCTCAAATTACCAGATGTTTTCTTCTTTCTTTCGGAAAAGAAAGAAAAAAAATCTCGAGACCTTCCTTGAAGGCAGCCGGGTGAATGACAACACTGAACCTGCAGCCCAGTGCTGTGGCAGGGAGCAGCTGGAAGTGGAGCGTTGCAAAGGCCAACCAGAGCCAACAGCTGCCCTCCCTCCATCAGAACGGGTGCTCCCAGGAGCTGGGAGCAGTGCCACACTGGACATTACTTCACTGGATTGCACAGAGTCAAGAAGAGTGATCTTCTGAGGTGAAAACACCAGCATACAGCGAGGGATTTCTGCTGGGGTTAAATCCGCCCAACACACAACCCCTCCCATGTGTAAATGGAGAAACTAGTTCATCCTTCCCTTCCTCCTGCTGCCTCATTTTTCTGATAACTTGGTAAGCATTTCTGGACATGGATCAATCCTTTTTGTGTGTTTGGCAATGATACCTGAAGACTATCTGTACATAAATGACCAATAATGGCAGTGCAGTGCTCTTATCAGATGGCCACCAAACCTTGGTCACATCTCACCTTTCTGCAACTGGCTTCTGTTTTGGGCTGCATACAAAACCTGAAACAGAAACCTCTCCACTCTTTGGGGATGTTAAGGCATAGAATCATAGATTAGCTTGGGTTGGAAGGGACCTTAAAGCTCATAGGTCAAACCATGTGATTAATTCTTGGTTGTAGGGGTGGGGAGGTCCTGGCACAGGGTGCCCAGAGCAGCTGTGGCTGTACCTGGATCCCTGGAAGTGCCCAAGGCCAGGCTGGATGGGGCTTGGAGCAGCCTGGGGCAGTGGAAGGTGTCCCTGCTGTCTCAGGCTACAATGTAAGGTGTAACCAAAAGTGTGTATTCTATCACCAGCTGCTAAAACCAGCTGGGGCAGGGTTCTTTGTCTCTCCAGTGACACATCCCTGATAACTCCCTCCGGAGGGAAATCTTCTGTTACTGAGCCATCCAGCCTCACTGCGTGACTCTCAAAATTACATCATCCCACTGTGAGATGCTCCACCCAGGGGGAGGAACCAAGCATTCCATCCTGGATGTAATCTGAGGTTTGGAACACCGCAGTCAGCCCTGACCTACTGGATTCCCGGAGGACAAGAGCTACATAACCACCCCTGGACCTTCAGAGGAGACCAGACCCTTCTACAGGATCACTGCTTCAACAGAACCACTTCATCTGGACTGCTAGCACCACCCTGAATAACAGGGTGTCAGGTTGTACCCTGTCAGTGTTTCTACTATTGCATTTATTTCAATTTTCCTATTAAATTATAATTCTGACTGGTGATGTCCCACTGGTTTGCTTTCAAACTAGTACACCTGCCCATGGCAGCAGGTGGAAATGGATGATCTTTACAGTCCCTTCCAACCCAAACCATCCTATGATTCTAAAACCCAACCCGAGCAGATTTAGGAGTGAAGATACAATACTTGTTTTTTATAAAAGACTTCCTGAAATAGGAGGAAAAAGCCCAACCCCACACAGAGTTGCAATAATGCTCATTGTGCTCATCTCTAACGGTACAGCTGTAGCAATCCAGCTGTGCTACATCTGGGCTTTCAGAGCAAGCCTGCATTTCAGTCAGGTCACACTGGGTGTCCCAAATCCCTGTGTGTCTGCAGAAATATCTGAGCTACAAGGAACACACCATAAGCTGCTCAGCTCATTAACAGGTTCGTGCTTGAAGCTCCATTCAATTTCAGCAACTGAACTGCTGGAGGTGGCTCAGGCTGGCAAAAGGCAAGTCCAGCCACCCTGGGGCGACTGTCCTCCAGCGACTGGCAAAAGGCAGCTCACTGCCACTGAGGCTCTTGGAGCAGGTGTGGGTGTGTGACATTGCTTAGTTTACAGTTAACTGCTGTATTTCACAGAATCCTGGAATATCCTGAGCTGGAAGGGACTCCCAAGGATCACCCAGCCCAGCCCCTGGCCCTGCACAGACACCCCAACAACCCCACCCTGGGCATCCCTGGCAGCGCTGTCCCAACGCTCCTGGAGCTCTGGCAGCCTCGGGGCCGTGCCCATTCCCTGGGGAGCCTGGGCAGTGCCCAGCACCCTCTGGGGGAAGAGCCTTTCCCTGATCTCCAGCCTGAGCCTGCCCTGGCCCAGCCCCAGCTGTTCCCTGGGCCCTGTCCCTGCCACAGGAGCAGAGATCAGTGCCTGCCCCTCCTCTTGCCCTCATGAGGAAGTTGAAACTGGGATCAGTCTCAGTCTCCTCCAGCTGAACACACAAAGTGCCCTCAGCAGCTCCTCACACGGCTTCTCCTCAAGGCCCTTCCCCATCCCTGTGGCCTCCTCCAGATGATCTCGAATGGATTATTGTCCTTTTTACACTGTGGTGCCCAAACTGCCCCAGCACTGGAGGTGAGGCCGCCCCAGCCCAGAGCAGAGCAGGACAATCCCCTCCCTGGCCCTACTGGCACTGCTGGGCCTGGTGCCCCCAGGACAGGGATGTCCCTCCTGGCTCAGATCCCACTGGCCATCAACCAGGACCCCCAGGTCCCTTTCTGCAGCTGCTCTCCAGCCTCTCCTTCCCCAGTCCATACACACAGCCAGGGGTGCCCCATCACAGGCATAGAATTTGGCACTTGCCATTGTTCAGCTTTGTACAGTTGGTGATTGCCCACCTCTAATTTATCCAGGTCTCTCTGCAGGGCCTCTCTGACTTCAAAGGATTTAGAGTGTCAGGAAAAGATGTGGGGACACAGCACTTTTTTCTAAAGAGCAGCTGATCCTCATTCAGCAGAAGTTTGCTCCCACTTGACCTGAGCTAGACCAAAATCACTCAAACTGAAACACAAACGTTCATAAAGGCAGCATTGTCTTAATGACTTGTTTTCAATTTACACCTTAGTCCTAAATCAAGCCTTAAGAGGCTTCTGTTGTTGATTTTCTCAGTACCTAATTTTTAAAACAGAGATTTGCAAGGGATTGTCCATCTGCAGGAAGAGCGCTCAGGTACTTCCCTAGCTTCTGAATGGAGATGCTTCAGAGGAAAAGCAGATGCCAGCCCAACTGTTTCTGAGGATTTGGTTTATGATAATTACAAGTTTGGCTTTCCAAAGTTACCTCAGCATGGGTTGTGCTGGGCTAGCAAAACCCAGGAAGGGTTTTGGGAAGGAGACATACATTTTGGAAAATGACTTGGCCAGCCTGGAGAAGATTTGGGAAAACTACCCCTGGTGCCTCTCTTGTCTGGAGCTGGCCCCAGGCACGGCACATGTTCAGGGAGAGGTAAAACCTGGCCTGGCCTTTCACCTGACAGGTTCCCTCAGGGAAAAATGTCAAGAGAGACACCATAAAAATGTGTGACTTCAGGTAGGAGTTGCCAGCTTGAAGCATGTCCACGTGGGACAGGTTCCTTTGAGTGAGCATCTCCTGCCCCCCAGGCTCCCTGCTGGTATGACTGCCCTCTGCTTTGGGACAGAAAACCCACCTGAGGCATGGCCTGAAGAGCAGCAGGAATCAGGCAAAGCAGTCAAGCGAAGAACTACTGGTAGCTTATGAGTAAGCATAAATTTTTCAAGAGCCCATAAACAATTCAAACATCCAGCATTTCACAGAAACCAGTGGATCCTGGCACTTGTTTTAGTCGCAGCACGTTGCTGCTGAAGTCACCACACATCAACTTGGCACTGTGTGCTGGAGAGAGGGATACAACACTCACCCCAAGTCTTACACTAGGGACACACAGGAGCTTTCCAGGGGAAAACAAAAGAAAGCAAAAAAAAAATGCAAGTTTTGTCCAGCTGTGATAGTTCATCAGGAGAAAAGAGTGGAAACCAGACAAGGCTTCAGCCCTTCACATCATTATGTTTCTGAAATAAAAATGACAACAGATGAGCTCAGTGCCAACAAACCCGTCCCCAAAGCAGCAGAGGGTCCCTGGCATCCATAACCTCCATCCATTTGAAGTTTGTAATTTTGCAGACCCTCTTTTTCTTCACCTGCAGCTGTTTCTATGACACAAATCACTTTCTGGATGCAAGTCCCAGGCCTCTCACATCTCACATATCGAAGAATTAACCTGAGGAGGAAACTGTCAGACAAGGCTGACTCAAATTCCACCCCCATTTCAGCAACGCTCAGAAGGAGCTAACACCTTTCTGCAGAGTGGCAAATTAACGTCTTACAACTGGAATGATCTGTAGGAATCTGCAGCTAAGACCTTTGGCATGGACCACGACTCCGTTGTACTTGCATGTCAGTAGAGGCTCCCCAACAGGCCCTGGGGACACACAGGGAGGTTCCACACAGCTCCCAGTGCTACAGCACGTGGGCACCAGAGCTTGTGTGGGTAGAAGAGGCAAAGGAAGAAGTGACTGAGCAGGGACCTCCTCCACCCCACTGCTCCCTCAACCACACACTCATCCCCCACCAAGCCTCAACACAGAGCTCCTTGGGAGCCGCTGCCATCTCCCGCCTGTGAACCTCTGCTGGCCTCCCCAGTCCAGGGTGTGTCCTGTGCCTCTGGGCCATATGGAGATCTGGGTATGCGCTTCCAACACAAGGACAGTCCTACTGCAACAGACCAAAAGCCTCTGAGGAAAGTCAGCAATGTGTTTCTAGGGAATGGCACAAGAACGAGCATGGGGGATGATCTTCTGAACCCTTCTGCTGCTGAGACTGCTTAAGACAAGGATGTCAGCTTTGCACTTTAAGTTTTCCATACATCTTCCAAAAAAATTGTCCCCTCACCAAGAGGAAGCCTCACCACGTTCAGTTCAACTTTATTCTATAATAGGTTTTCCTTACAAAACTCTACTTCTACAATATTTATGGCTGCATAACTGCAACTAAAGTAGAACAAAGAGAACAAAATTGGGAAGTTCAGTCTTAAATTCAATTGTGTTGTCTGATAAAGTCATGAAAATATTTGGAGAGGCGAAAGCAGAAGGCCAAGACTGTGCTGGCCCATGCTGTTTATGGAGGTGGCCAAGGCAAGGGGAGATGAGAGGGGAGGCACCTACATCTCTGTAGGAGATGTTTTTGCTTTCTGAATGAGCTCCTCCTGCCTGCAGCAGGTACCAGCTATTGCTCTTTCCTGGTGTATTTTGTTAAGACAATATAATCCTCAGAAAATCTTGTCATGAGAGCCTTGCTACGCTGTTATATATTTCACAGAAGAATCTATCAAGGCAAAGAGAAATGAATGGATGAGCTGGCTCAAGAAGCTGATGTCTGGCTTCCTTGGTATGGCTATTTGGCAAGTGAAGGTGGGATTGCCAAGTGGTCAGTAGGTCCCCAAGGGCTCAATAATGACCCCTTGGACTTCCAGAGCTCCTAACAGCTCGCAGGATGGCTCCTCTCCAATACATAACACCCACAGCTATTTATGTCCAGACTCAATGACAAAGTTTTCCCAAGCCCACCCAACACTGTGGTGCACTTGGCCACGGCACAGACACTGCTGGAAGACTCCAAGGAAAGTGGAAACGACACAGAAACCCACAGGAGGATGCCCTGAGCTTCAGCATGTACAGAATCGTCAGTCTCAGGATAAGAGAAAGGACTTTGTGTTCAGATGACATCAAACATCCTTGTCAGGATCATGACGTCCGTTCCCTTGCAGCTGACCTGGAAAGCGAAATATGCCCTTGACATACGACCCAGGCAAACGTGAAGGCAATTTTACTGACAGCATGAATAAAATAAACTCTCCCTGACAGGCCACGGAAAGGGGCAAGAGCTGAAGTGGTTCATGCTCTCCTCCGTTAGTTAAAACCCTTTGGACTTTGCTTCCACCTCACTGCAGAAGGCTGCTGATGCAAAGGGCGATATTTGCCTGCAATCTTTCCCTGGGAAGTAATTAGTTTCCATTTAGAGGGATGACAAATTGATCAGGCAGGAATCTCACTGAGCTCTGAATTGAAGCTAAACTGTGATAGCTCTAGCTCTGGCAACTTGGGTTTGTCAGTCTGTCAATGCATTTTACAGTTTCAAAATTCAATCACCCAACAGCAGGAAAGACATTGGCTTAAAAAAAAAAAAAAAGGCAAAAAAAAAAAAAAAAAAAAGCAGCAGCAGCACAAGCGGGGGGAGAAGCAGCAAAGCCTCCACTTCCTCCTGCAAGTTCATTATCGCCTCTCCAAAGCATGACGGTGGTGTGAAATGGGTTAGACGCATGGATGCCTCTGTTAACGGCCAAGGAAAAAAAAGTCGCACATCATTAGGAATGGAATAAACGATACCGAGGCACAGAGCAGAAATGATTTGATTAGCAATTTCCAGTTTTGAAAAGACCTGGAAGAGAACCAAATGACTATACAGAAGGTGTGATGGAGTTCTTAATTGCTGTAACTGCACAGGGAGACTCGATGATTTGTGACATATAATACAGCACAGTACGCTAACGCTAATAACTGTTAATTAACTGCAGCAATGATATACTCTCAAAATGCACATACAAGTTACCATAATTTCTAGATTAAAAGCTGCAATGTTCGAAGCCAAAGGCAGAGGGAAGGCAGCACAGAGGGAGTGGGGGAAGAGAAGAAAGTGGAAAAGGAGATGGAGAATCTTTCCCTTTTTTAAACCCCCTTTTGAGCACTTCTGACATCTCACCCGGAGCAAAGCGGCCAGAAAGCACCAAGAAAAAAAAATAAAATACTCCTGCCGAAATGCGAAACGGTTCCTGCATGAAGCTCTCCCTCCAGAGCAGCAGTTATTAATTCTGAAAGGCTGTTGTTGCACCAGGCCATCTGGCTGTGCTGTAAAGAGTTCAGGAGCTGCTGCTGAGCTAAGATTCCTGTCGGATCCCATTCGCCCCAGTGACATTATTCACTCGCAAATGTTATCGCACCATTTTTTTCCCCATCGCTGCTGTTTGCAAGTCACTTTATTTATTTGCGGGCAGTTTGTTGCACTGCCCAGTGCAAAAGTGGCTCTGCCAGGAGCCTTCAGGGAGCTGAGAGGCAACACCCTCATCCAACGGATGCTCCGGAGCTGGTTTCGCTCTGCCTCCCAACAGCAGTGCTGTGTGTGAGGCTGGAAGGTGGCACTTAGGAAAAGCTGCTGGATTGACAGCCTGGGAGACCGAAGGCTTCTGTTTATCCCCCAGCAGGCAGAGCACAGACACACTCCCATGCTGTCCTTCCCTGGCACGCCGAGATGGGAATCAGATGACACTGATTAGCTGTCCAGAATTGCTAAAACATTTTCTCTTTCAGATCAATAGTAATAAAGAGGAGGGTAAGGCAGGTATCAGGCTGTACTGTGGAGGGCTGATTCTGATCTTCCTGCAGAGCTGTAGCCCCAGCAGAAAAACCTCTTGGCATGTTTCCCCTCCAAGGTTCTTTCAGTGTGAGCGATCTGCAGACAGGCCATTTAAATGTTACAGCAGGGCTAATCTTGTACCAGCCCTAACACATCAATTACCCCGTGCATGGAAAGCTAACAGGCTTTGTTCTTCCCTCGGTGACCCTTCCTAACACGCTCCTCCTGGACAGCCTCCAAAGGGGAGCTAAGCAAAGTGGTCTTGTTTTTGAAGGCACCTCTCTCAGTACCCCTGTGGGGGTGAGTTCCAATCTAATCCCTGTGGCAAAGAGTGGGAAACCAGAAAATAAACACACAAACCAACCTGGACAACTTCACCCAGCCTAAGTGATTGTGTGATTCTGTGGTTCCATGGCATTGGTGCTCACTAATGCACCTTGGGATGGCGAAGATGAGGATTCAAGCACAGAGCAACGATGAAAAAAAGGCCTCACAGACTCGCTCAGCCTCTCTATCCTCCGCGTTCGCACCAACGCCGCGTGTTGAGAGCATGTGTGAAGTCTATCTATCATTTTAACATTGAAGTGCCTGGAAAAATATTAAGGGTAAACTTTGCTGTGATTCCAACATATGGCGAGGCACTGAAATATAGACATATCCTGAGGAAACTGGAGAATTTGAATGAATACCTCTTTTACTGAAGAGCACGTTGGTTCTGTGTTTCCCTGGTTTTTGTCCACCTCCTTATTCTACAATTCTTTTGTACTCCAGTTTCTTTCAAGCTAATAAACCAACTCTCCTTCACAGAATCCCAGAATGGTTTGGGTTGGAAGGGACCTCAAAGCTCATCTCCCCAGGTGCTGGGACACCTTCCAGTATCCCTGGCCTTGGGCACTGCCAGGGATCCAGGGGCAGCCACAGCTTCTTTGGGCACCCTGTGCCAGGGCCTCACCACGCTCTGCGTAATGAGTTTCTCCCTAACATCAAATGTAAATCTCTCCTCTTTTAGTTTAAAACCATTCCCCCTTATCCTGTCACTGTCAGCCCATCTAAAAGGTCACTCTCCCTCTTCAAGTACAGGAAGCCCCATTTGACACTCTCAGGAGCATGATAAACATACACAGAGTAGAAAATAAAGGAAAAAATAAGCTTATATTTATGTCCCGACAAAAGAAATAGCTTCTAGCTATGAAAAACAAAGAGAATTTTCTATTTTTATGTTGGGCATGAAAGACAGAGTTGACCTACCTGTCCAGCCCTATTCCTTCCCCAACTGTATGGCCAGAACAGATCCATACCTCGCACTTCTCCAGCACGCTGCCCAAGTGGAAATGGCACACAGGATGGCATTTTTATCATTTTCCTCAGTAACAGAATGACACTGCTGGGACAATCTGTTCCCTTTCCTCACCTCTGATTCTTTGAGGGCTCCTAGCTGTCACATCACTCCCAGTTTTGCTCCCATGACCGCAGCTTCTAAATAATATTGCATTTTCTTTACCACCTAACACAGAACTTTCAAAACGATTTAAATCTGAAATGAACGCTGCGAATACCAGTCCATACTCACGACAGACATGTAATAAACCCCCTGGGAAAGAAGAGCTTCTGAAACTGCTAAAATGCATCCTGTGGGGATGTCAGCCTGGAGTGAAAGATTCTTAAAGACTTTTTGTGTGACAGCATCACACCCTCTGAGAGTCCCAGGTGCCATTAGGGGGGAGGAGGGGACTACAGCACACTTGAAGAATTCAAGAATAATCAGCCTCAGGTATTAATGTTTTGCTTGAAGATGTAAAAGATAAGACACTGAAACGGCATGATTGCCAGAAAAGGGGTGTTAATGAGACATAAAGCTGCCTGTTCAGCTCTGCTCCCTCCTTTTGCAAGGTGCCCATGCAACCCCCTGTCCATGATTAACAAGGGGCCACAGCAAGGCTGTGGGAAGGGGGCGGCCAAAAGGCTGGATCGGCGTCTTGGAGAAACTGGAAACAACTCCCGTGTCATTTCCACCCCCCAACCTCTCAGCAACCCCTCTCACAGCCCTGCCAGCTTGTCCCCACAGACCTCTGCCCCAGACTGTGCAACACCACTGATTCTGCTGCAGAAAGCATTTTTCATATCTGATAGGAAATTAGGGGCAAAAGGGGGAGGGCGTCCTTTCAGAACTTTCCATTCTAAATCTGGACTTTGTCTCAGCACTACAAAAACAAAGCCTTTGTATAGGACAGCTTGGCACCCACCCTCGTGCAAGGAGGGATTACGCTTTCCAAGCTGCATTTTTTGCCCTTGAAATGTTTCCCTTATAATTAGAAGCAAATTTTTTTTGTCACAAGATGAAATTCCTTTGTGCAAAAAGCCAAAGCAAAGCCTATATATTACTTACTTCTCTCTTTAAAGCCTTTAGCTCTCCTGGAGATTAACTGCCTGATAAACCCTCCCCAGGCCAGGGTTAAGGGCAGGACTGCCCTCTCAGCCCCAGCTGGGCTTTTCTCACAACTGCATTGTGACAAAACCCTTGGGAGCCCCTGGCTACCAAGTCCAGGGCTTTCCTGGTTACCCCCAGCACTGGAAAACCCCTTCTCTGTGCTGGCTCCTGGGAAAGCACCTCTTGGCCACTGGACACCAGCAGAGACCCTCCAGCCCACACCCTTTTGCTAATAACCTTTCTTAATTGTTTTTTTTCTACAACAAACATTCTTCTAAACATTTATCCCGTACTTAATGTAAATTCTTACTTCTGCTTGCTTTTCCCCTTCACGTGGCTGGAGTTGAGGGTGATTTGGCAGCAGCTGGAGGAGGCATTTTGTTGGAGATGCCTGGCCAGTCCCCAAACAGGGGTGCTGGGACAGTGCCATTGGCATCCCAGCCACCAGCACAGCCTCTGGAGTATTTAAAGGATAACGTGTGCACCCGCAGGAGCCACAGGGGCCAATGTGACAGCTGGTACCAGAGGGGCTGGCAGAGGCACAAAGTCTCTGGGGCACAGAGCAAGGCTCTGGGGACAACAGCTGCACCCTGAGTGCTGCCATGGAGCTTCTCCCACGGGTGCTCCATGAAATCCCATCAGCCCAGAACAGCAGCTCCACAGGCTCTTGGATGTTCATTTATCCTTCACCCCTCACATTCCTGATCCTGCCTTCGGCCCTAGACCATCTCCTAGGATGAAGGGTTTGGCTCCCAAGCTCTGGGCCTGGGCTTTGTGCTTTGTGCCCAGCCTTGAGCTCCTGCCAATCCAGCATTTCTCTGGCTCCTCAGCATCCTTCTGGCCCTGCCTCTAATGCAAGATCTGCCCTCATCCGCCCCCCTGGGAGGGACCACCTCGCTCTGGGTCTTGCCACACTTGAACTCTGCCCAGGGACCGATTCCATCCCCGATCTTCCAGCTGACATGCCAAAATTCCTGCCAAGTGAAAATCCTACTGGGGTGCAGAAGTACAGCCTGTCCTGGCTGCATGAAAAACAGTTCTCCTTCACTCCCTACAATCACAGAGGTTATTTGCTGCCCCAGATGGAAACAAATATTTTTTATGAAGATCTGTTTTAACCAAAAGCACATATAAAACAAAAGGGAAAGAAATATTTGAGGTTTGCGGTGGTTGGAATCTACATGCCGAAAATTAATGCTTTGACATGTATTTTGCGCTTAATCTTTTGTGGCAACTTTTTTACATTTGTAAGAGTTATGGATTTTAAAAGTCACAGCTAAGATTGCTTAATGAGCATTCACCACCCTGGAAGTGGAAGCAAGGCTGATGTGGTTTAGTCAGCTGTTAGCTTTATTGCCTCTCTTCTGTACTAAAAGTGACAAGTTGAACACATTATAGAGAGCTCAGATGTGTTATGTAGATGAAGCCTGCAGCAATATCTGCCTGCTCTCTATTATTTATGATGTCTATATAATACAATGGACTGAGATTTAAGCCATTGTGATGCAGTTTGTTTTCCAGGGTTCTAAAGTACAGCACATTTTACAGAGAATTGCATCTCTGTTACATATTAATCAAATCCATCTTACATGCAGCTCTTACACTGTAAACTAAAGGGAAAGAAAGATTAAAGCGCTTGGCTTTTCCTCAGCTGTCAAGGACTGGCAATAAAATAATAATAAGGGCTTCTAAATAATGTGTGTGTGACAGGCCTTTGCTCGGTTGTGCAGTCCTTTATGGAGGTTAACTACAAAATAAGTTCCAGTGAGTGATTGAGAACAGGCGAGTGTGTAATACTGTAATGCCAAGCCCTGCATAATTCTTTGCAAAGTTCATTTGCAGAAATTCTCCCAACCTGACAAGCCAAAGTTGCTGCGGGTCCAGGCGCTCGGCAGGGGTGTGAACTCAACTCCTGCTGCCCCCGCTCCAAACCCTCCCCGCCTTCTGAACTGCTTCAGCTGCAGCCCATTAAAGCAGAAAGCTGCACTCCAGCAACACCAGTGGGCCTTCCTGGTTTCTTAAAAATATTATTATGAGGGAAGTCATGGGAAAGTTATTTTATTATAAAATATATAAAACTCTGTAAAGGTCTGTGGTTTTGGATTTTTCTTTTCCATCATTAGCCAGAGTTTTGAAGATCAAGAGGTGGAATTTTTTTAACAAAAGCCTAAATCACAACAAGCTTTTAAGGCAGTATGAACTGTGGAATTTATTGGAGGAGGGTTTTGCCTTTCCTCCCTTGGATTTTGCAGCCAGGGAGCCTTTCCAAAGTTTCTGTGCCTGCTCTGCCCTATTGCCCCCTCGCAGGTGGTCTGCCCACTCCCCCCAGGTCACTCACACCATGGTGGAGGGACAGAGGGACCACGAGCACAGGGAAGATGCAGCCGAGATGAAGAAGTTCCCTGTGCAGTGACTGAGCCCTGAACAGGCTGCCCAGGGAGGAGCTGGCGTCTCCCTCAGCGGGGATATTGCAGAGCCCTCTGGGCACAATCCTGTGCCCTGTGCTCTGGGATGGCCCTGCCTGAGCAGGGAGGTGGCACCAGGGACCCTCTGGGGTCCCCTCCAGCCTGGCCCAGCCTGGGATTATGAGAGACCATCACAAGTCACAGCAATGCTCAGCCCCTGACAAGGCTCAGGACGAAGGAGCCTGTATTTAGTGTGGGCTCTCACTGCCTTCCCACACAGCCATGGGTGCCACTGCTGTCGCCAAAGGGTGACGGTGATCAGGCTTAAAGAGCCCCACAGCCCATGGATGAAAAACCACCAGGTGAAAGCTGAGCTCTTAAGCTCTGCTCTGCTGTAGTCAGGAGGAATAAAGCAGAAGAAGGAATGAAGGATGTGTGTGAGTGTCCAGCAGCACTTTGCATCATTCACAACCAAGCCAATCACTCCTGCAAGTGCCAGTGATGCCTTCAACCACCCTGAACCACAACCCTCAGGGCAGGGAGGGCCCACCAGCAGCAACACCCTTCAAAGATGGAGCCAGAAAATTCAGCCCTGGACTCAAAGTTCTAACAACATTTAAAGCAGGGAGCTCCAGCTGGAGCAAGCATAAAGATGGGGCTGCTGGAAAAAAAAGTGAATTCAAATCTGGAGCAGTGTCCTGGAGAAAGAAAGCAGATGGGTGCTCGGGTGTGGGGCTTGGCTTACCTGTAAACCATGCAGTGCACCTGAGGAGTGGTAATTTTAGGCTCACTAGCACCAGCAAAGGAGTTTAGGAAATCAAAAGAAGGGCTTCAGGGCACCATCTGGTTGCTGCAAGGAGCCAGAGAGAATTCCTGTCCCCTTTGCACACTCCACAGGGCCACTGCCAGCTCCTGCCACCCCCATCTCACAGCAACAGCATTTGTTTACTGCTGATCTAATCCACAAGGGCAAACTCAATGTTTGCTCTCAAAGATCTGTCTTAAAATGCTATTACACACATCCCTTGGGTCAGAGTGGTATTTAAGTGTATTGCAGTGGAGAGATGTTTCCTAGTATTTTCTGGATTTTCTTCAGTGTGTTGGGTCTTCTTCCTCGCAGACCTCCTGAAACAGTGATGTTGATTTCCCAGCCTGTTTTGCACTGTGATACTCATGCTGTGACTCCTGGGGCTCCTCAGGAACACAGGTATGGGTGTTGCCACCACCTGAGCATGGCACAGCATGGGCATTTGACTTTTGAGTTTACTTTTTTTTAAACGTGAAGAAAATAATTCTAAGTCTCAAATCGAACCAATTCCTTGGTAACATCCCCATGGTTTGGGCTCATTCCTGCTCATGTCAGGTCCAATCTACCCCTGACTGACACTGCTGCACATAGGGGAGAAGGAACAAGTGTGGTGACAGTGTCCTGCACACCACAGGTTACACGTGTAAAACAGTAAATAAGCACTGATGCTTTAAGTCCTGGGTTCTGAGGTGCTTTGTCTTCCAGTTAGCCAAACCTTTGCATCTTTAATCTCCATTCATGCTATGAGCATTCCTCAAGTAGCTCTGACTTGGTGTATGCTCTCTTGAGAACTTCTCCGATACTGGCACTTTCTGTGAAAGCCTCTGAATCCCTCAGACTCCCCAGGCCAGGCTGGACACTGAGCTTTCATGCAAGTACAGAAAAAGGAAATTCTGCTCCTTGTGTGGTCAAGCTTTTCCTTGGAATCATTTGTGACTCAGCCCCCTCAGAAGAAAATGACAACTTTTTCTACTGCAAAGGAACTCATTATTTTAGGGAGTCTTCTCATCCTCTGTGGGCTCTCAACATGGAATTGTGCCACGAAGCCTCTCATTGCCCCTTGGCCACATCTACCAGGCCAGGCACATCCACCAGGCACAGGGTGCCAAGAAGAACCACCTTGGCATTTGATTTCCCGCAGTGAATGGGGAAACACAGATTTTGGAAGTAGATCAAAACTCCATTGAGGGTGAAAAAATGACCCTGCAGCTCTGAAAGTTTCCTGATCCCTAACACGGAGAGTTCCTGAAGCAAAGCTCAGTGTCAGAGAGATGCCACCCCAGTCCAAACTGGTAACTGGGGGACAGCCATTTCCATTCCTGGGCAAACAACACTTAAAAGGATAAATAAGAGCTGGCCACACAGAGGAGCACACTGGTTCTTTTGCTTTCCTTGACATGGAAAGTGGCCTGCAAGCCACCTGACACTCAGGGATCACTTCCCAGGCTATGGGAAATGAGCTGGGAAAACACAAGCACAAACCTCCTGTGGTTTATATGTCTGCGTCAGGCGAGCCGTGCAGAATGCAAAGGCAAATCTTTCAATCCTTCCCTCTCCCCAGCCCTGAAAGGCCAGCACAGTGCTCCATTCAGAAGGGGATTTACCACAGGGTTTGGAAAGCACCGAGTGCTAGACAGGAATCTTGCCCTGACTGAACCTACTTATAAGCCCTCCCATTAACAGGCAGTGCTGCGGAGAGCTGGTGGCACAGTGCACTCAGCACAGAGCTGTAAGTCACAGCACAGGTTTGCTGAATGAGCTGGGGACCAGCTGCATCCCTTTACTCCCTCAATAACACACTGATATAGGCACATTTATTTTCCTGTTGAAGCAGCTCACAGAACAAACGCGCGTCCCATCCAAGGGGAGATTACAGGGGGAGCAGATGTATGCTGCACTGCAAACAGTAAACTTATGGAGCCCTAATCCGATACAATACAATTTAGTTTCGTACAAATCCCCCGAAGAAAGCACCACAAACTGCTCTGCAGCAGCAGGGAGGGGAGCCTTGCTCCCGGGCCACGGCAGCGCGAGCCCTGCGCTTCCCAAGGCCGGCCACAGCCCCATCTCTCCGAGACATTTGCACAGCCCCTGCTCCAGCTCATCCAGCTGGAACCCAACACGCTCCCCCCACGGGAGACCCCGAGCCCCCACTCCTGCTGGTGAAGTGCTTGGAGCTCCCGGGGTGAGCGGGCTGTGCAGCCATTAACAGCACCGGCACGTCCACCGCACACATCTGGGTCAGCAGCTCCCACACAGGGCAAGCCACGCAGGGAGCCAAAGGTGAGTCTGAAAACCCCTGAAACTTATAGCAATAAGGTACAAATTCATGCAGGCTCGTAATGACAAGGCAAACATAGGAAATTGGAAGTAGTGGGGCAAGGTGTAATAATGCAGCATTTAGCACCAGCCGCAGAGAACAGCAAATCAGTATTTTTTAAGGGGCGACCTGAGGCAAGGAAGTGGCTCAGAGGAGAGGAGGGAGAGCTGTTCCAGTTAAATGGGCACATGAGAAAGATCAATCCCCAACCATGGAAAGCTCTGGGGGGAAGGAGGGAGGAAGAGGAGGCCGAGAGCAGCAAGGAGGGGGTGAGATGTCACAGACGAGCACACTGGAGAGGTGGGATGAAGGAAATCCATAAGGAGCATGGAAACCCAGGAAGCCATTGTCTTTAATTGAACGTGAACAGCAAGAAGCAAGGAAGTTTTATTGGAAATGTAAAGGCTTCCTGTTTTATATCCTTGGCTTTAAATCTTCATTGGGAATCAGCACATGGCACTGGAAACAAAACCCACCCCTCGCCAAAGGCAGCTCACTGCAATCGCTGTCTTGCTGGATCTTGCTTTAAATAGTCAATAGCCCAGTGCTGTGTCTTGTGCTGATTATTCAAGAGCCATTATGATATCAGTGAATGTCTCTGATTGCATTTAATTCAAGTAGGCAATATATTTTGAATTCAACTTGCTCTAGCAGTCCTCCGCTCTCCCTCCCCCAAAGTCTAACAGATCATTTAAAAGTGAGCAGGTCACATCCTGAGCTGTAGGTACTAACCATGTCATTTCTTCCTCTCCTAGGGGCTTTAAATCCTGCAACTGCTGCCCTGCCAGCGGGAGAGGTGACCCCACATTTGTCCTGCTCATCGCTGGCTAATAACCATTAGGGACAATGGCGCGGCTCCCACCTGCTGCCCAGGAGGAGCGCAGATCGCTCCCAGCGGGATGCCAGCGCTGACAATCTCCTCTCCTTTTCATTACAGGCTTTTGTCACTCTCACACCCCCAGAAACTACTCAGGAGGGCTCTCGGGGAATTAAACCGCAGTGACAAAGTGGGTCCTATCCCCGCACAAGTCAGCCAACACTGGCGAGGGCCGAGGCTGTGCCAGCCCGCACCGACGAACCGGCACCGGGATCACCTTCCCCGTGAGGGGACGTGGGCTGAGCGCGGCCCGGAGACACCCGGGACACCGGCCTTGGCGTGACGGAGCCTCAGCCCTCAGAGCTCGAGGAGCCCCAGCCGCACCAGCCCTAACGCGGCTCTGAACCCCCCAAGCCCCTGGTGCCTTGCTGAGGGGAGGCCCTGCCATGGCCCGGGCTGGCAGAAGGGGAGCCTTGGTCACCAGAACACCAGCCCTCCGTGGTGCTGGCCTGGCCGTGGCAGAACGGGGTTTTCTTCCCCCAGCAGCAGCCCCAGCCCCAGGACGCTGAGCCACGGGGCCTCTGAGCCCCAGGTTCTGCTGCAAAACCCCCATCTTTAGACCCCTGGTAGAGCACCTCGCCCCGCCCGCAGCAGCGCAGCCAGCTCTGCGCCATCCGACAGCGTCCCTGCCCCTCTCCAGCGCCTCCGCTCGTGGCAGTCCCGGGGAAGGGAAACAAATCCTGCAGCTCTTTTGCGGTGCAATATAGGCTGGTGGACATAAAATCAAGCAGCTCGGCTGGCCTGGCAGCCCCTCAGCCGGTATAAATTCGCGTTGGCCGGCGGGGCCGTGCCAGCTCTCCGGCTGCGGCACGAGGTGTATCCGTGTGCTCACACCAGCCCTTTGTACGGCTCTGCTCGCACTTCCCTGAAGCAGCAGCAGCCCTCGCACTGCAGTGAAGTATTAACTCATACCCAACACAGTTTGTCTCCGAGGACCCTCTTGGCCCCTTCGTCATCCTGTGCTGACATTTTAATCGCGCTTTTGTGGGAGCCGGCTGGCAGTTTGTCATCAGGAATGGCGCGGCGAGGGGCCAGCGCGGGCTGCTGGCTGCGCGGCTGCCGAGGGGAGCAGCCCATTCTGACAGACTGAGCAATAATCTGAACTTACTGCGCTGAGCCTGTGGGACACCAGCCGGGCCGCTTTATCTTCTTCATTAAAGTGCGCTCAAAAAAAAAATCCATTTTCCTTTAAAGTCTCAGGAACAGATGGAGTAAAATTAATTGCGCCATTAAGTCCCGATAGACAATACCAGAGTGGTTTTCTTTCAACAGTGCATGTGTGTTACAAAGTGCTCTTCGTAAAAGGCAATTACTGCAACATTTGCCATAAAATAAAGGTTGCTTTAATGGGCAATAAACACAGGCTTCAAATTTTGTATGAAATGGGTCTCCAAAGGGCGCTGTTATAGGCAGCTCAAAGGCACAACTGACTTTAGTATTTCTGCTCTGGCTCCAGCTCAGCTAGTTCGGAGAACAATGATTTCCACCCTTGGATATTTTCTGATGGAATTATGTATGCCACGGCAGCTCACGGCCAGGCCCTCAGAGCCACCTTTTGCTGGTTGGGAAATGGTGGCCGGGCAGACTCCGGTGCTCTGCCGGCTGCCATCTGCCTGGTGAGACAGGGACGAGGAGGAGGAGGAGGAGGAGGAGGAGGAGGAGGAGGAGGAGGAGGAGGAGGAGGAGGAGGAGGAGAGGGCCGAGGCCAGGGCTGCTGCTTCTGCCGAGCAGAGAATAACAAGGCCTCATTTCCTGACAGCAGATCCTTGCCAGTCTCAATTACCACTGGGTTTGTTTGATGCAAAGCCTGACATACTTATTTGTATTTCTTTTTAACATAAAATACCCTGGAAAATGGATACCACATCCTTGCAAACAGAAGGAGGAGACTAGAAAAATGTGTGTGGGCAGTGTTCAGAAGACAAGAAACAATGGCATTTTCCATGTTTTCTGCTCTCTGGGCACTAAAAACCAAACCCAGTCCTTACTCCACAACTCCCCATCAGTTTATGACGGCACCGTTGAACACAGCTTCTGAACAGGCTTGTTTGAGGTCCTGACCAGAAACAACCCAAAAAATCTACATCATTTGCACCAAATGGTACATTGTATTTGTCAACTTAACAGCCAGAGCCACCCTGGGAGTAAAACACTTCATATTTAGGCAGCTTTCTGTCCTACAGAACCAATGCTGACAGTATCAAGACAGATGCCTCGCACACCCCACATGCTCTTCCTGCAATAACCTGCCAAAAATCCCCTCTTCTGCCTGGTACCCGTGTGGCTGTGCTGGGTGCAGCCACATGCCCACACACTTCTGGGTAGGAAAACAGTTTCTATCTGATCCTTGCTCAGATTTATTTGAAGAGGAGGGGAAATCATTTCAATTCATTGTATTTTCACATTCCAGTAATTACAAAACGAGCATGACATACAAATGATCCATTAATTGAAATATGGGCTCTATGAGCTCCAATATTTATAGTGTAAATCCATATTTAATTAAATAAAGCCAATAATGCTCATTTCAAAGGGAACATTGAAGCTTTTTATTTAACCATGTAGTTGATGCTGTATGTGCTCGTTTCTCAACACCTTTCAGTAAATCACCATGGCTGAGAGAGGTGGGGGATGAGGGAGTGTGGGATGGCTCACTGAAGATCCCCCAGGCCCCCAACAAGTGAGTCCCTGCTGCTGGAGGTACTTTCCATCACTGTTACTATACACCAGTGCTGCTGCTGCTTGGTAATAGCATCAGTCAGCACCTCTGACTGAGCAGCTTTAATCACCCACTTAATTGCCTTAATCGCCTTTTACATAACTAAGAAATCACAACACTGCAATTGTCTGACTCTGACACACAGTAACATCAGAGGTGTGACATTAATGACGTAATTATATTAATTGCCAGGAGCTAATGTTTCAGGATCTCAAAGTAACAGATGCAGAGCCCCAAACCCGGGGCTGCTGCTCCCTGAGCACCCACTGGGTGCAGTGCAAAAGCCAACAGCAGTGGTGTGGGCAAGGGCAGCCCAGCAAAACGGGCTTCACACCCTGGCCACAGAGAGCCTGGCACCCCTCACTTTATGTCATATATATACACACACACATTTATATTGTTTTCTTTGATACCTGGTGTTGAAGTCACAGTTCTGAGCTCGCCATGAGAATTACACAGTGCAGAAAAGCCTCAGTTCAGCTGGGCAGCCCTGCTCCATGACAGCCCTGCTCCATGAGTGCTGCTCCACAGAGGATGGAGCACTTCTTGCTTCCTTGGAACAGTTTTTCATAATTTTCATCAAATTTTACCATGATGACCTTTTCCTTCAGTTGATTGGATTCAGATGCTACTCTCCTTTAAAGGAATGTTACCCCGTTTGTCCTTGCAGCACCATCAACCATCCCTGCTGTTTGTAAACTTTAAACACCAATCTGTTCCTGTTAGTGGTCAGCTGGCAACATCAACCACTTTCATTCCTTGTAAAACAAAGGACAGTGTGCTTAGGGTGGCCTTGCTCCAATGCAAGCAGAAACAAGGTGTTTGCATAGCTGCAAGAAGGTAGAAACCTCTGCACTGACGGGCACTAAGATGGTGGTTTGATTGCACAATAAACCAAATTTGAGGGGGGCAATTGCCTGGTGAAAAACCCTGAAGCCTTCGAACTCCAAGTGCTGCTTGTGTATCAACTCACACACCCAAAGCAAAGTTTAAAAAAAGTTGATGGGTGAGTTTGTCCCAGCAAACTTTTTCCTGGAGGAAGTATCATCTGTCATCTCACAGCTAACATAACACCAGCAGAGAGCAGAAAAGCCAACATAAACCACTATCATATGTTTGGCTGAGCAGACAGAAATGTAACCACAGAGCTACACCTGACTCGGATCAAATCAACATTGCTGGGATATTCCAGGAATGCATCACCAGTATTATGCATCCTGCAACTACAGCCTTGCCATGCCTCTCTATCCCCAACACACCCTAACACCGAGGTGTGAAGGCAAAGAGCATGTAGACAGCATTGAAAGAGTTCTCTTTAGCCATCCCCTGGATCCTCAGAGGCCTCAGCCTCAAATACGTGACCCCAGTTTGTACAGGATCCATGCTGGATTTAATCCTGTGCCTTCATTTAGCCCTCCAATGCATATGTCTACACTGGATTTTCAAAGCATGCAGTGCAAAGCTCACTCTGTCCTCTGGCAGGGTTCCCTACCCTCAGTGAAACCCCGAGTAAGCCCCAAGTGATGATTCCACCTAAAGCTTCTCTTAAGGGAGCCCTGTACAAACTCACTCCAAGGTGTGCACCTACACAGAGCTGAGGAGGCTACGGACACTGGCTCTCCCTGCCAGAAACTCAGAAGTCTAAACCAGTGATGAGAAAAGCCCTGCAAGATGAGCATGTGGTACCTGTGGTGGCACTGTCACTGTCCCCAACAGGGTACAAATCCCTTTTACCAGGTCCTGCAGCCAACCCAAGCATGAAGCCAAACCCCCTGTGTGTTTTGTTGGCAAAGTGACCTTTGGTGATGAATAAATTCTCAGAGTGCAACAATACCTACAGGAAAAAACCTGAAAAGGACATGGAATTTCCTGGCCCAAGGACCAATGGGCAGGAATTGAACTATACACAACAAGATGGGATAGGAAGGCTGGTGGATGTGCTCTCAGATCCTCATTACCTGTCTCTCATGAGAGTCAGCCAAGGAGTGGAAGTATTCTCCTCTGAGGTTTTGGCACAGGGTCTAATCATGCATTTTGTGGAAGAAACCCCACTGCTCCTTCCAACCCCCATCCTGGCCCACATCAGCACAGGAGACAAGCTGCCTCCAGAAGTGGCACACAGCAGTGAAAGGAGGTTTTATTGCTTCTTAAGTTCTATTTACAACTACTGTGCCATCTCAAGAGCTGGAGAGGAGTCCTCAGGATGAGCTGCATGAAGTAAACAAGATGCTAAGAGCTTTCATGGCTTTTTAGTGCTAATGACAATTAATAATAAATGGATACTGCAATATTCTATCCAGTGAAAGGCTTCACAGGCATGCAACTTCCTGCACCCCATGCTTATGGACCACTGACTGTGTGAAAAGTGAGGCAGGGTAAGTTAAGGAAGTTAAAGAACAATGACTGGGAGCAAAATACCAGAACCTAGGCACCCTAGGATACCTGACACTTAGGCTGAGTTTTTCAGCAAAACTGCAGAATCCCAGACTGGTTGGGGTTGGAAGGGACCTTAAAGCCCATCCAGTCCCACCCCCTGCCATGTGAAGGAACACCTTCCACTATCCCAGTGGAATAGGGATTCCCTATTGCTCCAACCCCTGTCCAACCTGGCCTTGGACACGTCCAGGAATGGCGCAGCCACAGCTTCTCTGGGCAGCCTAAATAAGCCACCCTTTCACTGGTGGCTGTGGCAAGGTTGGTTTCTGTCTCTGCAGAGCAGCAGTTGTTGATGCCCCATCTCCAGAGCCTCACACACCCTCCTGAGCAGCACTCCGAGATGGTGAAGGAGGTACACAGGGAGAAGGCAGCCCTACAGAAACCCTCAGGCCCTGCAGTCTTCACGCTTAGATTTCAGAGCTTGTTAACGCAGTAAAAAAGGACAGGATCGCATGCACACAAAAATAAACCCCAAATAAATCCGCAGAACTCCCCCATCTCCAGAAGGGTCTTCACCTTTGCTGTTCTGCATTGCTGAATTCATAAATGTCGAATTCTTTATCCCTAGGAAGCTAATTATTATGAAAGGTCAAAATAAATAGCCACACTTGTACATAAAGCTGTTGTTAATATAGAGAAATAGACAGCTCCAATTTACAGGCTATTTTGTTGTTATAATTACAGAGCTCCCTTTGCCAGTGAGTTTGTAACCATTTGGTTTAATTATGAGCTAAGGGGAAGAGGAGGGGGAGGAAGGACAGCAGTGTCCCTCCAGAACAGCGCTTGCCCAGGTATCAGGATGGAGCACGTTGAGGATAAGCGAAGTCAGCTCCTGTGGGATTCCCTAAACACTTCCCTAAAGACCACGATGCTGGAGCCAGGCAAGCAGCTACCAAAGGGTTAAGCTGCAGCCCATTAGAAATGTCCTTTAGTGCTGGGTCTGTTTTTCCTTACAGAACATTAGGCTCAGTGGGGCAGGCAGAAACCCCCGTGGTGCCCCCATTAAAAAAGATCAAGTCGCACATGTCGATATCACAGCTTCACCCATACTGTAATTTGTCTGACAGCAGCCAAGGCTGCTGGGCCTGGCCAGGGAGGACCAGGCTGCCTTTTAAAGAGAGAGACCCAAATCCCTTTAAAAAAAAGAAATTTGTGGCCAGACAAACTGCTTAACAACATAAAGATGCAATAAACGTTTCTGCCACTCCTCCCCTCCCACTGGAAGTGGGATAAAGCCCAGCACACTACAAAATAATCCCACTAAAGGCACTGCCAGAGCACTAACAAAATGCTCTGGTGCAGTCAAAGCATCACCCTCTTTTTTTTCCCCCCCCTCCCCTTCCTTTCTTTTTTTTTCCTTAATGCCAAAGGCATTAAAAGAGATGAAAACCACTCCATTGAGCTAGGTGAAACGTTAATCCATTGGCCTTACTTTGCTGGGAAACCAGGGTTTGAATGAGGCCCAAGGCATAAATGAAATGAGTTTAGTGATCTCAGTTTAATTCTTAATAGGCCACAACAGGCACTGCAGATACAGAAGATACAATATTAGGAAATCAAACCCTTTCAGAATTGTTTTTTCCTTTCGGCTAACGAGGGTCAGGAGAGAATTAATACAGAAACTTAAACCTTAAGCCAACCTAAATAGCTCTCTATGCAGTCAGAGTGCAGGAGGAGCAGGGAGATGCTGCCTGTAAGCCCCATGGTTGAGGAGCCATTCTGCAGCACAGCAGATGCTGGAAAAGCTGATCTGCAGAAAGTTAAGGCTCCATCCAAAGCACGGGAGGATTTCCAGTGACACCTCAGCAGATTTTGAATTGAGCCTACATAACTGCACGATCTGAGCAGTCCCACCAAAGCCCAAACTTCAGCAATGTTGGCAGCATCACTCCTCAGGCCAACAGCGTCTTGAGAGCCACAGATTCATTCCTCCCAATAAGCTGGAGTGGGAGGCAACAAACCAAATCAAACCCCCATCCCTTAACCTAGGATCATCCTCAGAATAAACAGTGCCAAGAATGCCGGGTAAAGGGATGCTTCAATCATATTTACATGGGAATTTTAGTTCCTTGCAGAGTTTTCCTAGCACCAGCTGTTGTAGTGGATAGATTTAGTGGGGGTCTCAGGTGGAAAGTCAAACCTTTTAAATGAAGATATTTTGTCAGTACTGAGAAATATCAATTTTGCTTTGCAGGAGGGTAAGGTGTCACTTTTTCATTCTCATAAAAAAGGGAAGAAATAATGCATCAAGACTGGGTAAATGAGCCTAGAAGAAAAGCAGCAGCAAGAGCTTTTCGGAGATTTAATAAAAGTAAAAAGTATTTTAAAGTGCAATGATGAAGTCCAGCTTTGAGCTCGCTGCAGATCAAACCCCACGGAATGCCAGTGGTGGAATTCTGAGCCAGTATCTTCCTCAATCTTCATGGTTTCTCTGGCTCTCTCCCTGCCCTTTGACAAGGGTCTCCTTGCTGTTCACTCTCGCACACTCGCACGTCAGGAGCTGATCCTGTGAGTCTCAGCAGATTTACACACCCAGGGGCTGGGACACTCCTCTCCTCACATCAAAGGCAGCTGTGTCATGTGCCAGGAGAAGCCAGCCAGCTCTTCCTGCCTCACAAGAAGCTCGGGAAGATCCAGGGCTATTCGGAGGCTGCTCCGTGCCAGCTCCCTTTGTCTGAGCTCTGCCCCGTGTGCCCCTCCTGAGGAGGGACCAGAGCTGTGGGTGCCCATGTGGTGCAGTTGTCCCAGGGCACTGCAGGAACCAGGGAGGGCAGGATGAAGGCAGGATGAAGGCAGGAGGAAGGGTGAACGGTCTGGCTGCTGTAGGACCAGTCCTGCAGCCCATTTCTCTGCAGGCTCACTCCTTCCCTCCTGTGTGCCACAGGCAGCACTGCCCACACACTCCTGTGTGCTCCTGAGCTCTGCACGGGGATCCTCCCTCCATCCCTGAGCCACACTCCAGGATAACACAGCACCACGGCCCCTTTCTCTCACCCATGTGGGCCAGCCCATTCCAAAAATCTGACTTTAACGGTATTGGGTGCAAAAGCCAGAAAACAACTAGAAAGAAAGTCCCCCCCGGGCCTCAAGCACCTCCAGCACAGTTCACTAAGGTAACACAAAGCAAATTCACAGCCTACTGAGATACAAGGACATAAATCCTTCAGGATGCTGTCTTGTCTCGCCACACAGAAATTTAATCACCCAAGTCGCTGCACATCAGGGTGGTGAAATACATCTTAGTCTTGATGCCTTCCAGAAAACAAGTTCTTCTCCTAGAAGGTGCTGCAGCAGTGACACATTGTGTGTATATATATGTACACACATCTATGTGCTATGTATTTATATGTATAACTACACAGATCACTGTGGATAATGGCATTTCCAACCTGGTGGCCTAAGTAATACATGAAGCAGTGTCCACAGTTAGACACAAAAGCATTAAAGTTGGTGGTGGATGGCTCCATTACCATTCAATCCATGACTGCACCATGGGAGTGAGAATAATTTAAACGTTTACCCGACAAATTAAGGTGTGCTTGGCAATGCACTCCTAGGACAAAGCGCCCTGAGCTGGTATTCAGAAGTCATTTCTGCATTGAGCATGTGGCAGATTTGACTCCTGATGTTTTTGGTGACTGAAGATGAGGAAATTGGTCAGACTGGACATGCCAGATGGCCTTCCCCCTTCCCTGAAAGTGAGAATGGTGGGATAAAAACGTGTTCAGCTCAGTCCCACTGCCACAGCCTCCCAAGGGGGAATGCTGTGATGTAAGCTCAGTTCGGAGGGGCAGGTACAGATCATAACCCCAACATAAGACTGAAAATGCAAACACAGGAGCTGGAGATCCTGGGAAAGACTGAGAGTCTGTCATTGGGGAATCTGTGGACAGACAAGGAGCTAAGGCATGTAAAACACAGTCCAAACCAAAACGAGGAACAGGTTTTGGGTTGTGCCTCTTCAGCCTTTTCAGCCCTTTCAATCCACAATCACTCTTTTCTCTCTGCTCTGCTCGGTGCTGTCCTGTGGCTTCGGGAGACACCAAATGTGTTTGATTACAGAACAGGCTTCACAGTTAACCAAGGTGCAGTCTACACTGATAATGTATTCCTGTGCATAATGGCCTGGAAGTGCTGTATTCATGTATGAGCTTTCTCAAAATTATTTATTAATGGAAGAGATCATATAAAATATTGCTCCTTAATATGCCTGAAAGACTGTCATAAATGCACAGAATCTGCTCTGCTCTTTGAACAGGCACATGGGCCCTGAGTGCAGCCATGTTATACCAGCACTAAACTACTGCAAGGAAGGAGAAAATCAGGAATGTCTCAGGCAGGAACCCTGGGCTCCAGCCTGGGAGCACATGAACGTGCAGCCATCGCTCTGTCACATCACACCAGGTTGCCATGGAGATAATTGCAATGTCATAACTAAAGGCTAATGTCAGCACCAGGTTTTACAAGGAAATGATTGGATTGTATTTTTAATTTAACCCCAAATTATTGCAACTCCTCCATCAGGAAGAAAATAAGAATTGTATATTTAATTTTTTGACAGCAACAGAGCAGAACCTTGTGGTTTAGGATCCTGAAGTTCTTTCATCATTGTGTTTTTCTGAAGGTGCTCTCAGGTGTTTCTATACACAACAGTATCGAGACAGCAAGACAGAATTCACAGGCTACACATACATTATCAATAATAATATACCTACAGATTATGCTGCATGTGTACATCTGTACACTCCTCTCCCAGCCTGAGCCTCATTTAGCAACTCTAACTGTTTTATTAACAATATTAATCAATACTTTCAAAATGCTCTCTTGACCTGAGAGTTGTTAAGCTGCTCTCTGGTAAAAACACATGAAACAAAATGAAATTTTAAATTATCTTCACACTTGCTCAACCATGCTCTTTGCCCTTTCTGCCTGAACTGGAGCCTTCCAAGTTCCCGAGCTAAACCCAGGCCAGCAAGGGGCCAAGCTGCTGTTTTCTTTGGGACTAACTTCAAAGTCAATAAGCTTTTGCACAGCTCCAGTCCCCTGGATGTGGGGAGTGAGCTGTGGTGCTGGGGCTGATGGCAGCACTGCCAACAGCACGAGGCAGGGAGCTTGGCAAGGTGGAGAGCGGCCGTACACACACGGCACCATTCACAACCTAAAATAATCAATACTGTCATCGGTGCAGAAGCAGCTTCACCACAAGCTCTGCTGCACAGCCCATTCTGAATGCAACAGTCAAAAATACCAAGCAAAGGCACAAGTGAAGAGATGAAACAGCCTGGATTCCTCCAAAACAGATGCAAGAGAGGTACGTGTTCATCTTAGCCTGCTGCCATTAATACCACTTGTTCGTTATACTGAGAAATTATTATTGCAGAAGTGACAGAGACTCAGCCCATGGAGGTTTTACTGCTGGTGAAACCCAAATGTGTCACCTGTGTCACACAGGACATGGGCTGCTCTGGTTGTGCATGTCCCACCTATCCTGCACTCGACATTTCCCATTCCTGGTGAGCACCAGGTGTCCCACAAATCACACACGTGGCCTCCCTCCAGCAGGGCTGTGTCCCACCTCAATGATCACAGAATGTTTGGGTTGGGAGGAACCTCAAAGCTCACCCAGTGCCACCCCTGCCATGGGCAGGGACACCTTCCACTGTCCCAGGCTGCTCCCAGCCCCAATGTCCAGCCTGGCCTTGGGCACTGCCAGGGATCCAGGGGCAGCCCCAGAGCAGAGCTGGAGCTGGAGCTGCACACATATGATCAATAGCGACAAGAAAAAGAAAGAATGAGGAAAGAAAGATGAATGCACAGAATCTGTAAGTTGGCTTAAAGGAAACCTGAAACAAAGGTAAAGGAAATTCTTTTGGAAACGCTGCTATTTTCTAATTGTTGGCAACTTGGGTTTGATGCATAAGGAGGAGAAAATGGTCTGAAATTATAGTAATCTTTAACTCTGTTGACACAATTGCCCTTCTCCTCCCTCATGTCAGATGTCTTTGCTGCCCAAAGTGAATTCCAGGAGATAAACAGCAGAGCATTTTCCAAAATCAAAATCCTTGTTCAGATCAATTACACACAAAACCTGAATGACACGACACACAAAGCACTCACTTTTTCTGGCAGTTTAATACCAAAGAATTTATTACCACTGTCAGTACAGTATGGATTATTTGAGTATTAGGAGGATATACATTAAAATATAATGTATCTAATGTATAAAATGTAATGACTGCAGTGAGAGCAACATCACACTTGAGTACAGAAGCAGAAGTAGGCTCTGTTGGAAGCAATTTGGCCCAGTTTGGAAAAACTAGCTGTTAAAAATCACAGGCAAATCCCAAACTGGCTGTTAGCAGCTACCTTCAGCAAGCTCTGCTTCTTGCCTCTACTGCCTGCTCTGGCCAAGCTCAGCCCACCAAGTGCCCCCTCTCCTTCCCCGAGCATTTAGGGCTGAGCACCGAAGCCTCATTCCCTTTACATGCCCCACTGACGCCCTGCAACCTGCCCCATGTGGGAAATCTCTAAGCAGAAGGGTTCTTCTGAAGAATAAACTCAGCTTTAAGGATGCTACCACCCGCTTGGAGTCACAGCATTGTCTCTTCTGTCTCACACGGGATCGCTAGAAGAAAAATGAGCACACTGGGAAAGGTACCAATTTAACGTTCAGCACATGACCAAAAAAGAAGGCACAATGGTGTGAAAGTCAGCCAGTAATAAGTAAGCTGCACTTCCATAATTTCATCGGAAAATCCTTGGGGCACAGCCAGATTCTGAAAGAAGAAGGCTGTATTTATAGCAATCAGTGTGGTTTGACATATTTCCCCTAATATGCTAAATTACTCCTTCACTATCATCATAACTTCCCCTCAGTCATTCCTCAGCATCTTCTATTAGCCTGGCCTAAAAGCACTTAGGGAGCTTCTCCGGCTGTGACCTCTTTAAAAACACGTTAATTCCGACAGCAGCCGCGCAGGGACGGGGCCGCCCGGGCCGCAATTACCCTGCCCGGGGCTCCTCGGCTCTAACAAGGCTCTGCTCTCTCTAATCCGTGTCCTTCTGTCCCTCCCCGTGCTCTCCCGCAGCCCTCTCCCCAGCTCGGATCATTAAATCCCAGCGGAAGGACGGAGCGCTTCCATCAGCCTGGCACACGCAGGAATTGCCCCGGAGGAACGGCAGCTCTCCCACTTGCCTTGGAGAGCATGGAGGCATGAACCAAAGACCCCCAGGACTCCCCGATAATCCCCGGGTCCTCAGCTCCAGGACTGCGCTGTGGACAATTTTATGGATGACTTGCACAGTCCGTGGTTATGCAAAACTACCACTACGAGCCATTTATTTAATGACAACTTGCCCTGATTTCTCACTCGTGGTCTGATGATGTCCAGAAGTCCCACTCCAGCTCCTGGCTCTGCTGTGTGACAGTCTGTGTGCATCTGCAGTGAAACAAAGTCCTTGCCCTGAAGAATCTAAACTCTGAAGAGGCAAATCTGTTATGATGAAGCATGTCAAACCTGATCACCATCCAGCATCTCTGCATTTGCCTCTGCTCATCCTTCCCAGGCAGCCCCAAAAGAACAGTCATTACAGCCCTGCACAATTTCGGTGTGGCACTCGCTGGCTTGTGTGAATAATGATGTTTTGTATTTCATCAGGTTATTCCATAACAAATACACCCAGTGATACTTTTATAATGATCATCTCAACACTCTGCTGTGCTGTCCTCAAAATACTAAGTGACAATAACGTAGTTCTGATTTTATTTTTTAAACCACCTGCATTTTCACATCAAACAGAGACTTTTCCTGTAGAGCCAGAACTGGAAAAAGGATAATGCCCCTTTTTTTTAAGGAAGGGGTGGGGAGAAAGAAATAAAATCATGCTTCTTCAACCTTTTTTCCTCCCGCTACTCGGGTGCTTGTCTTTAATGAGCAGCTCCAAATGACAGCTTTAATCACTGCCTCTGGCCACTGAAAGAGGCCGCTAATGATAGGAAAGAACAGAGGACCATTTGCATCAATCAGCTCTAGTCTAAATCACTTTTTATGATAATGCATCCAAGCGAAGAAGAACGTCTCTGATGTCTCCTGCATGATGATGTACCACAGTGCTGTCTCCTCATCTCAGACCTCCACATAAATCTCTTAAAGATGCACACACACCCCACCCTGTGCTGCCAGCGCTGGCCCTCGTTTTCTACACCATTAATGATCTACCACCAGGGTAGAGTCAGGAGAGGTTAAGCAATCAGTTCATTCAGTTTTCACTTTCTGCGGGGGATGCCCACTGCTCCTGGAGGAGGGGAGGGGAATACACAGACAATGCCGGGGCTGTCAAACAAATACAAATTTAGGATCCACAAAATTCCTGGTTTACCACCCGTTACTATCAGGGCCCGGCAGAGAAAAAACACTGGGCAGAATCCGGAGGGTGCTGCCTGCTGCAGCATCAGAGCTCCTACACAGAGAACTGAACTGCTGCTAAAGCTTTGCTCTTGTGAGTACGCTTTATTTACACAGGAGTGCTTTCACAGTGACTAATCCCATAAGCACAGATTACCCCCCACCCACGGAAGGGTTTATGGGCTCAAGCACCGTTCTGTAACACTAAAACAAAAGACCTGATCCTGCACAAGACAGTGCCCTGATTAGACACTGGCCTGAGACAGAAGACCTGGACTGAATTTCTGACAGGTTGAGGTCCCATGCTCAAAACAGCTCCTCACCTTCCCAGGCTGCAGCTCTGTGTGTGAGGAGCTTCAGCTGCTCTGGCCATGGGAAGCATATGCACACCCCCATTTATCCTGTACAGCCCACACACACCCCCAGGCTCCAGCACACACACCCCCTGACTGAGCTGAGCCCGCTCGATGCTTCTACTCAAAAGCACCAAAGCAAACAGGACTGTAGGATCCCACAGCAACCCCCACTGCAAGGGTGAGATTTCCCCAAGCTCACCCAACGAGCCCCGTGTGGAAACAGTGGGAATGCAGGCTGAACTGGGTGCCTCATTGCCTCTGGCTCCCTTGGAGATCGCAGTGCTCCCAGGCTGGTGCTGCTGGCTGACCCAGTGACCCGCGGGCTATCTGCAGGCTGCTGGTGTGCACTGGGGCTGGTGAGCCCGGCTGTCCGGCCCAGCTTTCCTGGGATGCACAATGCCCTCCCGCTGGGGCCTGTGCCAAAACAGCCTCTCCCTGTCAAAGCAAACGAATGGATGCAACAGCAGATCCGCCAGTCGTGGGGGACGCATACAAACACAGGGCTGCTTTTATTATTTCCCTTAAATAAGAGGGAAAAGAGAAGACAATGTCAATTTGGTTTTGGAGTTTCTCCTAGCTGGCATAGTGCTGGATGGAGGAAATGACAGCGATTTCCCTGGCAAGTGCTCACAGTATTCAGTGTGATCCTCCACCACTGCCTGGAGAGGCCTCAGGAACAGTGCTGAGAGGACTTTATGCTCTTGTAGTTTTGACTGACACTTCTCAGGACATGCTAATCACCTTTCAGGGAAAAAGTGAAGGAAAAGGTCTCCAAATAGGCAATTTTATTTAATCTACTGATGTTAATAAAAAAATTCTTTTTGCTTATGGGAACAGGCTAACCTCTGCAGGGCTTAATCTTCCCCAGCAAAGGGGGTTCACCATGCTAGTTGAAGCATGGACACTTTTAATCTCCTGATTAAAACCAGGACTACTATGACTGTACTTATCAGGAGTAAAGGATGGAGCATAGGGATTTATTTAGAGGGAGCAAAATGCTAACTGAAAATTATGATACCACAATTCTCTAGAGGAAAAATCGATCCAAGAAAATTGCCTTTTTAGCAAGACATCAGGTTCTGGTGGATCATTCAGGCCACAGGTGGGCAGTCGCTGGGGCTCCCAGTAAAAAAGAGGCTTTTGGTGGAAGGTGGCCAGGCTGGTCCCAGCAATCTGATATCAGGGTCCAAAAGAGCTAATGGGAAGACTCACAATGGCTTCAGTGGGCTCTGTACTGGGGCTTTAGTAAATGCAATTAAAAAAAAAAAAGAAAAAAGAAAAAGAAAAAAAAAAGACCAGAGCAGTATACAACAGCTGTAGCCCTCCTAAGCCTTTCTTTTTTGCAAATGCTTCCCTTGGCGGCTTTATTTCATTTTATTATAATAAACTTCAAAAGGTGTATTTGATCTGCCAGCATTTTTTTCCCTGTCCACCAGGAGTTCATTTCAGCTGTGCAAGGCAGCAAATACTGTACATTAGGTTAATTTTCATTTCAGCTGTACAACATACATTATTGTTTCACTGCTTGGCTTAAGTGAACTCCTGGTGGATACAGTCAAAACCATACCAGCAGATCAAATGTACTCTTTGAAGTTCCCTATAATGAAACATCTTTAAAAAAAAAAGTGAAAAGCTTTTAGAAAGCTTTAAAATATCCTGAATTGTTTGGAGCATTTCAATGTTTTGGCCTGTCCCTTCTAAAACCAAGTAATGAGAAATTTCATGCTGTCCATCATCCTCTCCAGCTTTTACTCCGAGAAGAAGTTACATTCTGGATGAAGTATAAATTAATTTCTTTGCTGAATGGTTCAACTTAAATGAGCTTGAGCTTGAGGTGATTACAAACCACATCAGCAGATGCTGTATATGGTGGCTTTAAAGTAAAAAACTCAGAACAACTGAAACTAGTGTGATTTGAAGGCATGACTCCGAAGTCTATAAACTCTCTTCAACTTCACTCCAGGAACACTCTCAATTCCATTATAAATGTCAGTGAGGAGAACACGGCCTTTGGAAATGCCACCAAGGAGTTCCCTCCTTGTCACAAGGCCTCCCTCAGTTCCCCAAGGATCCTGCCCCCTCTTGTGGACTTCCATTGGCTCAGTTGAATTACCCTTTTGTTTTCTTCACACCCCATCTTACCCTGACTCATTTTACTGAGCCAGCAGAGAGTAGAACCCATGAAAGGGCCCCAAACTACACATGGGAAAGGCTGGAAGCTCCTACACCAACTTTACCACCAGTAGATTGCAATATGGAGCTGCATCCCGATGAAGACACTCCTCAACACTTGAAGGAGAGGAGACAACCTGACCCTGATTTCAACAAACTGCACTCATTTCTGATTTGAGAACATGTAAAGCTTGTGATTAAATAGGATTAACCCAACAGGATCAGGTCTCTAGAAGAAAGTGGTTTCACTAACAAGTTCTTACAGAAGAGCCCAAGGGCATTTGAAGGCTCATGGATTATCAGCAATGGAACAAATGTCACAGATGTTCAACCAGTGCCAAGTGAGCTGAGTGTCTGTGGCTTGGGGTTATTTCACAAGTGAAATGAGTGCAGTGGTTTCACCAGCCCGGAGGTTCCCCCTGACCTCAGCCCAGTACCCCTCCCCAGCACCCACCTCCCCTGGCCTGGGGGTGCTCCCCAGCAGCTCCTGGCCACCCCTGCTGACACCCCCGAGGGTGTTCACCCCGTCAGGAGCTGTCACCAGGGTGGACAGACTGTAAATGGCTCTGTACTCCTGCGAGCCTTCTGCCAGGGATTCACAGAGCTGCGCTTCCCTCCTGTTACCATCTCACCACCAACATCCCATTTTGGACCAAGTAATGAGCATTTCAAACACCCCCCACAGAAAGGAAGAAAAACAAGACACTTTGTGTACACCATTAGTTTTATGCATCTTGCAAATGCAGTTCCCCAGCTCGAAAATCTCCCACAGCTTTTGCTTCACTTTGAACAAAATCACGTTGGACTTCTGATGAATAGCTCAGCTCAAAATACACTTGGAGGCTTTTCCTTGAATTCTGACTTGGGAGTAAATAACCTGCAGTGAAGCTAATTGTATTGAAAATTCAGAATATTGAGGAAATGTTACATGTGATAAATATTTACCCTAAAGGAATTCAAAGGGAGTCTGCAACAATTTATTTCTAACCAATACCAAGTAATATAAAATCACAGGGAAAATGCAGCCCCAAACCCTATATTTTTCCAACTTGTACTAATAATTGTTCTTTGTGAAAAATGCCAGACAACAATGTCCTTTAACCATACACAACCATGTGGGTTCATACTCTGCATTAGCATTTTTCATCCCAACGTCCTCTGCAAAACAACGGATTGATGCTGCTTTCACTTAAATTGGTGTAACTAATTAGACCCAACTAGAATTACTCCTGATCCTATTCATGTAAACAGTCTTGATGACTTCAGTGGTGCTATTAGTGAAAATAAGGACTCACACAGAGCAAGGATTTATGGGCTCAAATCCTCTCTATTTGAAGCCTCAGTAAAATGCAGCCAATTCCAACGCAGAAGAAGAAAGCTGAGCTGTGCACAGCTGAGGAGTGGAAGAGTAAAAAAAAGGGGAACATTTTTGGCCACATAAATTGGGAGAGAAATCACTCTGTGAAAGAGCTGTCAAATAAAAGACCTGGTACTGAGATTTTCAGAAGTGGCACCTGGAGAGAGGCAGGGAAATTCAGAAGGCACCGGTGACACAGGCGGCTGTGAGCGCTCAGCACCCCACAGCTTCCACCGGAGCTCTCGCTTGAGAAAGGTATTTGAGAATGTTGATCCACACAGGACTTTTCCTTTAAGCCAAAACCAGGGAGGACATGCATGGAAATGCAAATGGTTTCATTCTGAGCTTGAAAATTCAGATCAGCTTCATGTTTCAAATGAACCAGTTCATCCAGCCATTGCAGTGCCTAAATTCAGTCCCTCAAGCTAATGCTAAAGCAGATGATTATGAAATAAAAGGTTCTTCTAAAAAAAAAAAAAAAGGAAGAGGGGGAGAAACTATATTAATCACTACCAGAAAACATCTGTTTTTAAATGAGGTGTTTTTGATCTACACTGTTTGTGATGCGAGAGGAAGGCTTTGCCATCCATATGACAACCAGATCTTCATTTTGTTGGGATTAAGGGTCAGCACAGGGGCCTGGGGGAGGGAAGAACGGGAAGGGAGCAGTAGAAAGATTCCTGTAATAAATGCCAGGACTCTTACTCTATAAACACAGCCTACAGGCCACGAGCCACAAGTCCACTTTCAATGTTTCTGCTTGATTTATATGAAGATAGAGCAATTAAAAATTGAAGGTTTCAATCTCATTTGCAGATATGTGAGAGGCTTCTCTTCAAACACCCTTAATTATACACCAAGGGTAGGTTCAAAATGAAGATGCTGCAAACACAGACGCTTAGGAATAGTCATTGCATACAGAGGGAAGTTCTGCTTCTGTTTATCATTTCTGTAGCTGACACTGTTTCAGAAAGGACATCATCATCAGGGTCTGTGCTCCATGACAGCGGGAGAGATGGAGCAGAGACCTGACCCTGCCACCAGCAGAGCAAGAACAGAACTGACCAAGTTTCCAAGTCTTGTTCCCAGGTTTTTTAAACAAAGTTAAATGGTCTGAAGAGAAAGAAGTGAAGGAAGGGGTAGTCTTCTACCCAAGAATCGAGTCTGAGCTCATCCTGCAGCCAAGTCAAGGACATCTTGACATGGAGAGAGCACTACAGTGCTGGGACAAGGGGGCTCTGCACCAGCTGCTTGTTCCATCTTCATCTCACCCGTGGCTGTGGCATTTCAGCTGACAGTGCTTCAGACCACTCCTCCCCAAAATGACTGGAACTGGATTTCTGATCTTACAGAGTAAAGGGGCTCAAAAGTGCTTGAAAATGTTCAGGTAAAGGTTTAAGGTAGCTCAGATATTCCTGCGAGGATATTTGCTATACATGCTAACTTGGCAGTCATGTCTGTTTGCCTGCTGTGCCAGAAACTACGTTAAAAAAAATCTGGTTTATTCACACATATGTTCAAGTTCCTCCCAGCTCTGGATCCCATGGAAAGCAGGCACCTCAAAGCACATTTCCTTGGAGGATTTTGTCTGACCCACCCCTCTTGTCACCACCTTTCCTGTAAGATTCTCTCTCCTCAACACAGCTGAAAAATATTGCCCTAGAAATATCTTTGTATCATCTTCTCACTGCTCACAAGAAATTCAGAAATCACATCAGACATGTGAAAGGGAAGTTTCAGATTCCAGGAAACATGAGAAACACAATTCAAGCATTGCATTTCCTCCTGCATCATGAAGAAATACACCACAAGGACAGCAGAAGTTTATTTTTCACTGAGACTGACACAAGCATCTGACAACCTGCATTATAATGAACATAATTATTTTAATGTTGTGTTTAACATTGCTCCTTATCTTTCCCAGTACACACAGCAGTGTATGGTAGGGTGAGCAGGGTAAGTGAATACATCACTCCTTCCCTCCTTCTACTCCCGTTGCGCTTTAACCGCACACAAGAGTGCGCGATTAAAACGGCTTAATTAATCCTCAGGCTTTAAAGGATGGCGGGAGTGATGTTCAACTCGTGTACAAACGCATGCAACCCCTTCCAGAGGAGATACTGAGGATCTCCTGAAGTGCCTGAAGAAGGAAACTGCACTGTTATCTTTGCACCCACACTCAAGATTGGGGATAAGGAGCGGGGTCCTGCCAGGAGCCAAAGGACACCACAGACCCTGCTCGTGTTCCGTGCCCTAGGATCTCTCCCAAGAGACCATCCAGGAATATATTCATGGAAGAACAGAAATTCAGACCGCTTTTCTGCTGCATGAGCTACATGTTCTTCCTATTTACCTCTGATTCCCCAGATGATTGGCAGACACCCAATTACACACCTTAGAGGCCAGGATGAACTTTGCTATTTCCATTCCGTAATAAAGGCCCAATCATCCATTTCAGATCCTGGACCCATCGTGGATATCCTTACCTCTGTCACCTGGTGATTAAGGCTACAACAACATGCTCTCGGTGGGTCAGTCAGAAATGTGAGCTGGAGGAAAAGGCTGCTGCCTACTCATTAAGTGGTGTGTCACAGGGAAAGCTGATTACAGCCGTGCTCTGAAATCTGTGTTGGCTTCTGATCAGTTTTCTGGTAGAATTAAGGTTTTGCTTTTGACCTACAAAGCAGTGAATGCTTTGGGCACTAATTACTTAAAAGCTCACTCCTCCCTCCTCGCAGCAACATGACAAGCTGTGGTTAGTGGGTGTTCTCGAGCTGACAGTCCCTTGGGGGTTGTTTCACTGCAGAATGAACTTAAATAACTCAAGTCCTATCAACACACAGGAGCCCTTAACTCAGAGCCCAGACAAGCTCTTTAATTCTCTCATGCAGGGACATAAGTTAAGCCTTACGCTCGGGCTGATGTGACAGATCCATCCCGCGAGCAGCTGGAAGGGACGCGCTGGGAGTGGCTCGGTGCTGCCACAGCACTGCCCGGGCTCCCCGAGGACAGACAAGCGCTGCCACCCGTAGCTGGCAGCTCTTCCTACCCAGGGAGCATCCCCTGGGCCAAGGAGGGGCTGAAGCGGGAAGGTCCCAGTGCAGGGATGGCCACAGTGTGCTGCTGAGCTGGGGCTGCAACAGGTTAGCTTTGTGAGCTCTTTAGAGGGGACATAATAATGGAAAGTCTGAGCCCAGGTGGCACCAGCCCGTACCAGGGCCACCTCTTGCTCCTAAATTCCCTGAGTTTATTGGACCTTCCTGCAAAATCCACCTTGCCTCTTGGGATCAGAGGCTTCAGATGGCTGGCTGTGATAACTGTGGCTGCTCTGCCCTTTCACTCCTGCTGCCAACCACGGAGATTGACTTCCAGAACAGCCCAGGGATAAGAGGCCAGCAGTAATTTGTATCAATTGTGCACATTTAAAAAATGTAACAACACAGTTTCAAGGTAACATTACATAACACATGTTTTCAAGTAACATTAACCCCAGGCCCACCGGTGTCCGTCACCCATCCAGCGCTAACTCCAGCAGCAGGTCCCAAGATCGTTGTCACAGAATCTCAGAATGGGTTGGGTTGGAAGGACTTTAAATCCCACCCAGTGCCACCCCTGCCATGGCAGGGACACCTTCCACTGTCCCAGGCTGCTCCCAGCCCCAATGTCCAGCCTGGCCTTGGCCACTGCCAGGGATCCAGGGGCAGCCCCAGCTGCTCTGGGCACCCTGTGCCAGGGTCTGCCCACCCTCCCAGGGAATAATTCCTTCCTAACAGCCAGTCTAAGTCTCAGATATAATTCCTAAACCCCAACACTGAGTATTTGTCATTCAGTAATAGCTCTCAGATGTTTACAGCACAATGCAATCCACTTCACTTCTGAGGTCCAGGCAGGATAAAGAAAAGTCACTTTAATCATGAGAACCTCCTATATTTATTTCAAGTCTGATACCACCTGTTAGTCAAAAGTGGGTTTAAACCACACACTTCCTTCAAAGAGAGAAAATATTCATCTGTCACCAGTTGCTGCACTACAATTACTATACTCAAGGATAATGAACTCTAAGGATAATCCAACACTTCCAGGTTCCATGGTACTGAAGTGTGTTCTCTCTCTCTCTAGGTTTTCAATCCCATATATTCAAGATGGGAAAACCCTTTTCTTTTGTTCTTCACACTGTCCTGGGCTCTGCTGTTGCTGTCTTATTAAAATCAGGTTAACACAGACTTATTTCTCAGAGGCCACTTGTTCATTACGTGGGTCTCACATGCTTTGCTAAATTTCACTGCTGCACTTCTGACAGAATCCAACTCCACAGACCAGAGCAGAACCTAAAAGCACAGATTTCCTTTTTAATTCTGGGCCACTGCGTCATCAGCTGGTTATTTAAAACTTTGTTCCGAGAGGCTGAGCCCAAGAGGCCAAGACCTTCCACTTAATAGGACTGAACAAACTCCTCAAGCTGTTATTAGGTATCTGCTTCTGCATCATCATTAGCAATAATGATTTATAGTTCAGAAAGCCTCTCTGTCCCACAAGGTCCCCATTTTCACCTGATCACATGGAAGACACACGCAGGGCAATGAGGCACCCGTGGCACAGAGAGCCACAGGAGCTTATGAAGTATTTATCAGTAAGTGGTACAAACTGGAAAACTGGCAATTTGGATGGTAAAATACTCTTAAAAAGAGCTATAAAAGTAAGTCATTGTAATTTGAGGTTACTAATATTGCAGGTACCCCTGGCTAGTGTTCTTGGCATTGTTATGTGTAACATACAGGAGCTTACACACACCCAGACAGAACTAAACACACACAGCTCATGGACTGCAGATGAGGTTCTCAGAAAACCAGCTTTGATGAAAGAGTTCTGACTCTTTCCAACACCCAACTTCTTCAGGCCGTAACAGGCAAACAAAACAAACCTTTCAGCTGGTTTTTGGGCTGACCCACACCCTGATATTCCTCAGGCCCCACTGCTCTCCCCCAAGCTCAGCCCTCTCATGTGCAGCCCCAGGGAAGGTTTGTCCCTGACACCACCTTGCAGGGGTGAAACACTCGTCACCCTGGGCAAACAGGTGAGAGAGGAGACTGCCCACCTCACCTGTGCTTGTAGAGTTTAAATACTCTGTTAAAAAGTCACAGTAGCTATGGATTAAAAAAAGAAAAAGGAAAGTTAAATCTCTTCAAAAAGGAATTTTTGTCACCACCCCTCTTCAGATCATGCCTTCAGAAAGCAAACCCCTTGCCTACACCTCCAAGCAATGTCTATAGGCTGTGCATTCAATTCCTCACCAAATTCCACCACTATTCCCCTTTCAGCTGTGACTCCACATCACTTAAAATAACTCCACAAAAACACCCATTTTCTCAGCACACTGGACCTTACTCCATCTCTCTTGTCCTTCTTAGATAAAACACAGCAAAACTGCACTATAATTACACAAACTCTTAATTAAACTGAAGAACTTAAAGCACCTCCAATGTTTTTATTACCTGCAGCAGCAGTGCCATTCCATCAGGATGACAGACTTGCATGTATTACTGAGCCCCTAATTAGCAATTGCTTTCCTAATTAATAACTACTAAAATGCTATTAGGAAATATGTTTAAAATAGGTATTGCCATGAAGTTCTGTGGCAGTACCTACCAAGTGATGAGGCAGCAGTGGCTGGAGAGGGGCCTCACCCCCTGTCCTAGAAGGGCACCAGCTGGGTCACGTCCTGCTCTTGCCTTGGCAGCAATCCCAAATCCTTGCACAAGGCAGGGGTGGAATCCCCTCCCATCTCAGAGCTGTTGGACCCTGGGAGCACAGATCTTCCCAGCCTGTCCCACATGGTTCTCACCCTGTTCCAGCCCCACTGCTCCCAGGAGCTCTCTGCCCCAGGGTTGTTGCTGTTGCCCAGCTCACACCCTCCCCACCCCACAAACAGGTGCCAGCAACCCCTGGCTGGGCCAAAGGACAGCCACACCATCAGTGCCCATCAGGCTCCTGTTATCCCACTGCAAATCCCCATGGAGCAGCACTTTTCTCATGGCCTCTGTTCATTCACATGGTTATGTGAAAGCCTTGGTTTTCCCTCAAAGAAGGAAAATTCCTCCAAACAGAGTCCTCTCACAGTTGCAAGGACCAGTCTGAAAATGCAAAGTGAGAACCTGGACACCCAGCAGAGGATGGGGTGGGGGCAGTGGGACCTGGCCTGGCAGTGGGACACCCGTGGTGGTGGGTGGTGGTGGCTCTTCCCTGCACATGGACTCTCTTAGTCCAGGAAACTCCACTGTTGGGACAGAGTTAACCTGGGTTTAAACCACAGCAGGAACAAATGTGACTCCAGATTCCTCGCAGTTATTACTCATGGCCCATCCCCAAACCCACAAATTCTACCGTGAAGCTTTCCTTTAATGATCAGTGCATAACACACATACCACCAGCACAAACCTCTGGGAACCAAATTCTGTTTCATCTGTGGCCAGATCAGATCTTCCTGGGGGTTTTCCATGCCTGGAACAGCTAATTTTCCTGCTCATAAACAATACAGCACCTAGAAACACTCACCTAGAAACACTCAGAAACAATTTCCAACCCCCTGGATCCTGAGTTGGAACACTGATGCTTCCCTCTTCTGCATCCTGTCTGTGGCTGCAGGATTAATAACAGGGGTTCCTACACAATATCAATGTTGTAATTCAAAATTTGCTCCGTGCAGAAGATGTTTAGAAGGAAGGAAGAGCTTGGGATGTCAGAAGAGGAAATAATTAATTCCTTGCCCCTTCCCGTTTTTCCTTCCTATTAAAATAGTTCACAATAAAATCAAAATTATTACTTTGGTATTCAAGAAATTTTATATCCAGCTTCCACTGGGGGAAATGCTGCTCTTTCCTATCAATCCAGGACTTTAAAATGACAACAAGTCCATTAACGAGGTGTGTGTGTAATAAAACCCCCACACTGATCAGGGATGCATATTTATGTGGCAAACTTGGGATGCTTCAGTTTTACTGGCAGGAATGGATGCCAGCTCCTTCCCAGCTTGGGGTGGGCATTTTAATGTAAAAAGGAGAACATTTCCATGGTGGCCAGGTCCCCAAACCCAGCACTCCCTAAACACCTCTGAGCTGTGCCCTGGGAAGCTCTGAGCACTCAGAGTCCCTGTGAGTTTGCTGCAGAGAAGTTAAACACAGGCTGGGATCATTTTTGCTGGAAAGGCAGGCGTGTGCCATGCTACATTCCCATGGGGCCAGAGGATATCAGCCCCAACCCACAGCAGCAGGACCCGGCCACACCACAAGGCAGCAGCAGCTCCTGGCAGAGCCGTGGTGCCCAAGCACAGCTTCCCTGGCACCACCACGCCAGGCTCCTGCCCTGGTGAGATGTGATGGGGATTGGGAAGCTCGTGATGGGCAGCGAATCCTTTTGCTTAGTCAGTCTGCTGAGAATGACTTTCAAATAACCCAAGAACACAACAAGGCTCTAAAAAGGAGACCTATTTGTGTTTATTAGGTGGAGAACAAGGCTACTTCTTCAATCAGTGAAATTCTCCGTGTGAAATGGAGGTTTATTCACCCTTTTATAGTGTCATTTAATAACCTCGTAAGTGAAGAATTATGAAACCGAGGTAATATTGGACTGATTTTCATATTTCCAGTCATGCAGTTTTTCTGCTTTGCTAACTTTTAGACACTCAGCTCATATTCTACCCACATCTTTAAAGGTCATTGCTCTCACTGGACTTTTCGGGGGGGGGGTGGGTTGGTAGATAGAGCGACTGCAAAAAGGCTCAGGGCTGCTTAAGTTCCTTCCTTCATCAGTGTTTCCTCTCCCTAAAAAGTAAGAAAGCTGCTGTGTCTCTGTAGGAAAGGTTCTGAAAGGATTCTGGAGGCATACAGAGTCTTCAACAAAAGTTTCAAAGCAGCTTCATCATTTGCAGGGAATACAAGTTTTTGACTGCTATGTAGGAAGAAGCTTGAATAAGCTCAGATCTCCGAATTGAAGGTTTCTCTAAAGAAAAAGCTCTAGAAATGCCTGCATTTAGATGGGGGGAAACGAGTGTGAATCAAGAACAAAGCCCTGAGACCCAGGGAGAGGATATAACCTTTGAGATCAAGCTGGTTTCCCCACCTGAGAGAGTTCCAGCCTGCGCCTTCCCATTTGATGCAAATGTCTGTCAGAATGGCACTACTGGATAATAGATAAAAGATTATCTGTGACATTATGAAAAATGAAAGCTTCAAAATGGCTACAAGTTCCATGAAAAAAAAAAAAATTAGATAGCCTTTCTGAAAGGCAACAATAGCCCCTCTGGTTAATGCAGCACCTCGTGCTGGGCACTGGTGCTCCAACGCCTTCCCCAGCTCGTCCCTGTGCAGCAGCTTCCCCACTGCCTCCCCCAGGAAACAATCCTAGTTACGCCTCTGACAGAGCACCTCTCCTCTCAGGAAAGGCTGGGAGACACTGGGGTTGATCAGCCTGAAGAAGAGAAGGCTCCAGGATGACCTTAGAGCCCCTTCCAGGGGCTCCAAGAGAGCTGGAGAGGGATGTGAGACAAGGGATGGAGGGACAGGACAAGGGGGAATGGCTTCAAGAGTGGTGGTCAAGATTGGATATTGGGAAGGAATTGTTCCCTGGGAGGGTGGGCAGGCCCTGGCACAGGGTGCCCAGAGCAGCTGGGGCTGCCCCTGGATCCCTGGCAGTGGCCAAGGCCAGGCTGGACATTGGGGCTGGGAGCAGCCTGGGACAGTGGGAGGTGTCCCTGCCCATGGCAGGGGTTGGAAGAAGATGGTCTTTAAGGTCCCTTCCAACCCAAACCATTCTGAGATTCTATGATGCCTTTCCCTCAACTAGAAATGGTGACAGAAATTCAGCTGAAGTAGCTCCACATGCAGCACCCTTGATTTCACAGGAGAATTACCCGTTCAAGGCAGGGATTTCCAGTGCAGGCAAGAATTAGATTTTCATACCAACCTTCCCTGACCTGCCCAACCACTGGTCTTTCACTTCCCAGAGCAGGCCCAGGTGGTGACACCTTCCCTTCACAGATTCCTGCCGTTCTCTTCCCAGCAAAGGGAAGCTGCAGGTTCCTGCAGCAGTGGTGTCCAAATGCTCCCCGTGTGCAGCCCCAGCAGCTGCTCAGCTGGAGGGGCTCATGGCAGGGGGCCCAGCCTGCCCCAGCTGCAGCCAGGCCTCCCACCACGTACAGCAGGGACACTCAGGACATCTGTGTAAGTGTTTGTCTCATTCAGCTGGTGTAAACTGGCACAACTCCACTGACATCAGCGAAGTCATACCGAGTTATATAAACTGATGATCTCAGCCCTGTAATCACACACCATTTCCTATCTCCAGACACTGTCCTGTTCAGCACGAGCCCAGTTACCCCGTGCATTCCTCCTGCATGCTGGGAGAGCCCAGTCTTACTGGCCCAGGAGCACAATCTAATGGATTTCAATGGACTCACCTTTCCATTCACAGCAATCCAGGACCTCACATTAAACACAAAGCTCAGCTTAACTACACCGAATTCACAGCTATTGTTTTCATTAAGTGAAAGCACAGTGGAGGTCAAGCAATACAGATGCTGCTCGACACCTACATTTCTCATTGCTCACTCATTCTGCGTGGTACTGCACAACTGACATTTGGGCACTCGTGTTGAAAAAGCTGTGAAATGATATTGAAAATGTGGAAAACAAGCCCTGACAGGCACTGGGATGGTGCAGTGATGGGGGACAAACAGCTAGCGAGACAGAAATAATCCTGCCACCCTGTGCAGCCTGGAATGATTATTCCTCTCTTCTGGCAGGAGGGCTGAGTGCTCGTGAGCACCTGTAGTGACAAAGCCAACACGTGCCAGGACACACACGTGTGTCTTCTGCAACAGTGCCACTGAGTGAGAAAGACCTTGAGCCTTCACCACCAGCCTCAGCAAACCACCAGTTGCTGCAGAGTCCCTGCTCTCTCACTGGGAGACCATTTCTGCTCTGAAGACCATGTCTGGGGGACATTCCAGGACCATTTCTGTCCATCCCTGAGGACCAGCTAAACCTCCTGGAGCGGCAGCAGCTGAGGACACCCAGCACAGGGTGAGACAGGCCCCGTGGAAGAGTCCTGCTGCTCAGTGGGGTTTGTTTTACCTGCAGAGCTGGCGTGCCTGGAGCCCCACTGCAGCTGAGGAGACCCAGTGGAGTGTGCAGAGAGGCTGGGATCCAGCAGCAGCTGCCCACATGGCACTTAATTCAGGCAGATAGAACCAGTCCACTGTTAAATTAACAACTGTGAACGGTGCAGGGAATTGGGCTGAGGCTGGAGTTGTTTCAGTTTGATTTGGGCTGTCTCGTTTTGCCGGGCAGGGCAGCGTTCCAGCGCTCCAAGGTGAAAATGCGTTTGTGCTCTTCAGTAACTCTGAATAAGCACAATCACTTTTTAAATTGAAACCCATATCACACAATTCCCAGGAAAATGACAGTATAGGAGAGCTCCAGCTAAAGCCCCTCAGTGTCCAGAAAATGAGTCCTCCATACGGTGAAGGGAGGAATTGTGCTTCCCTGGCCAATGTCTGCAGGGCAGAATTGGGATGAAAAGTTCCCTGTCCCAGGCTACGGAACTACCCAGAAATTGCAGGCTCACAATCCATCCAGGGTTTAATTAATACATCCTCAGAAAGCCACAGCACTCTGGCTGTTGTTAGAGATGCTGATTTTTCAGTGTGGTTGAAGCTTCATTTATGATTTCAGTAAAAGCTCCATTTTTTTTCTTCTCTCTCTAGTTAAAAAATGAGCCTCTAGCTACAAATTGGACGATTACAGACAGTATTGTAGAGCAGCAGTAAAAAAGTGTTAATGAGCTGCAGGATATCAGAAGCAAAAAAGAAAGTATTTCCCCCCGCAGGCCAAACAAAATTAATTTTAAAAATTAATGTAAACCACTAATGCAGCAAGTGCTTCCATTAAATTATGGGGCTCTGACATGTACAATGCAATATTTTTGCCATTGAATTTGTTATCTAAAAGGTGTTCATTGTTTATTATGGTGTGAAAAGCTGTTTTGCTCCAGATAGGCTGGTTCATTAAGGAATTGGATCCTTGCCATAGCCCCATTTCTTAGCAATGAAGTGATGCCCTGTAGCAAAAAAACACGGAGAGCGGCGCTCTGTTTAATATCAGAAATGTAAATCAAAAGACTCCAGTCTGCTTTTTAAATGGCTTTGGTCTTTACAGAGATGAAATTCACCCCAAGTATTTCACATTGCTGGCTGGTCAAAATGGCTTCACCAAATTCCAGCTCTGCTAAAGGATTATCATAATAACAATCCCTGTCAATGAGGGGTTTGTAACGCTCACACTATTAAAACACTTTTAATTCTGCTGCTCCATTCATCAAACTGTAGCAGGTTTGATTTTAGGAAGGGAAAGAAAACCATGTTTTAAGTGCCTAAGGAGAAAATAGTGTTCTGATAAGAACCCAGAAACGTACAATTACACAAAAGCTAATGACTTTTAATATTTCAGGGTTGAAAATTTCACAGAACTGGATTTTGATGTTCCTGTGGGTGCTGAATAGGATCTTTCCCAGCAAAGACTCTCAGTGGGGTCAACAGTGAGAACTGGGGTTGGACCCATGGGCATGGGACCTTGCTGGGGGACCTGGAGCAGGTATGGCCTGAGGGAACAGGGCAGGGCAGGGAAACAGAATAAGGAAACAAGAGCTGCTTTTGTTGGTGTGGATAGGAAACATCGGAGCTTTTGCGTCTAAATAACAGTGGGGAGAGGGAAAACAAAATCTAACCAAAAGCCCTCTGTTGGCATATAAAAAATTACTCTATTTAGCAAAATTAGATACTTTGTTGGCCTTCATTTATGAGCCAAAACACCCTGAGGGGGACTAGTTACCAACTTTAATTAGTAATAAAAAGCTTACAAGTGCCACGGGAGCCAGAACTGGAGTCCATGGGCCAAATCCTGCGCTCAAATTACATCAGTTTGAATTTAGGTTCTTCTTACCTTCAAAGAAGTTGCTTTGTGCTTTCCATGGGACAGCTTGGTGGCCTCAAGTCACACCAAAGGCAGGAGAGCTGTGCTGGGACCAACACACTGGGAAACTGTCTTTGACCAGGTTTAAAGGATTGTTGTCTGGAGATTTTTATGTGCTTGAGGCAAGAGCTGCTGAGGATGAGTGACTGTATGGGGTTTGCAGGGAAAGGTTTGGGTAGCAGGGGGCTGCAGGGGTGATATCTGTGGGAGGCTGCTGGAAGCTTCCCCCATGTCCAAGGAGCCAACAGCAGCCGGCTCCATGGGGCTCCCAGGGGGATCCATGGGGGAGCAGAGATCCACCTGCAGTCCCTGGAGGAGCCCAGGGCAGAGCAGGGGGGTCTGAAGAGGCTCTGATCCCGTGGGAAGCCCCTGCTGGAGCAGGGTCCTGGCAGGGCCTGTGATCCTGTGGAGAGACGAGCCCACACTGGAGCAGATGTGCTGGAAGGACTCGTGACCCCATGGAAAGGGATCCACACTGGGGCAGCTCCTGAAGGACTGACCCCATGGATAAAGGGATCCCTGGAGCAGCTCCTGAAGGACTGACCCCATGGCTAAAGGGACTCACACTGGAGCAGCTCCTGAAGGACTGACCCCATGGATAAAGGGATCCCTGGAGCAGCTCCTGAAGGACTGACCCCATGGATAAAGGGATCCCTGGAGCAGCTCCTGAAGGACTGACCCCATGGACAAAGGGACTCACACTGGGGCAGTTCCTGAAGGACTGACCCCATGGCTAAAGGGACCCACACTGGGGCAGTTCCTGAAGGCCTGACCCCATGGATAAAGGGATCCCTGGAGCAGTTCCTGAAGGACTGACCCCATGGATAAAGGGATCCCTGGAGCAGTTCCTGAAGGACTGACCCCATGGATAAAGGGACTCACACTGGGGCAGTTCCTGAAGGACTGACCCCATGGCTAAAGGGACTCACACTGGGGCAGCTCCTGAAGGACTGACCCCATGGATAAAGGGACTCACACTGGGGCAGCTCCTGAAGGACTGACCCCATGGATAAAGGGACCCACACTGGGGCAGCTCCTGAAGGACTGACCCCATGGATAAAGGGAACCACACTGGAAGCAGTTCCTGGAGAATCTGCCCTGGGAGGGACCCCAGGCTGGAGCAGGGGCAGAGTGGGAGGAGTCCAAGGCCTGTGGAGGAAGGAGCAGCAGAGACAACGCGTGATGGACTGAGCAGAGCCCCGTTCCCATCCCCTGAGCCTCTGAGGGGGAGGAGGGAGAACAAATCTGGAGCAAGTGGGTCTTGCAGGGAACACGCTGTGATTTGCCACCTTGCCCAGAATCAACTTTCAGACTTCTGGCGATACATGGGCTTGAAAATGAACAGCATCAAAGCAGTAAAGGTTGGTGTTCACCTGTGGAGGTCTCAGAGATATCAGCACCTCTGTCTGGATGTTTTCTACAGCCATATTAGTTTCAGTAGTTAAAGCAGTAGGACATATAGTTGTGTATATTTATGTGCATGGGATATTCATGTTAAAAATTTCCACATGAGCAATCATCCCCTAAAACAAGCAAAGGGACTAACCCTGCTGCCATCCACTTGACTGACTGTAGTTTACCTCTGTTGACTTTTAGCTGCTAAACTCACAGGTGAGGAGATAATTTAGCTCAGCTTTCTTCTATTGATCTGAGAAACAAAAGTTTATACAAAGCTTTCACGGTGAAATCAAAAATCACATGAAAAAGTAGGCAGTGCTGGGGGACAGAGCCTGGACATGAGATCAGCCAGAGCATGACTTACCATAAACCTTGCATCAGACCTTCCTGTGAAATCTAATTTCAACTCTCCTGAAAGAAACTTCGCCAGTGCCGGACCCAGTTGGTCACTGATGGCCAGTGAGCCACAGCTGAGGCTCTCGTGGTCACAGGTGTCCTGGTGCAGCAGGAGGGACCCCACACGCCACCAACACCTTCCAGAGCCACTGATCAGCCCTGCCAGTGCTGGACTTCCAGCAGTTGCCCACGGAGAAGAGGCACTGCCCGTCCCACACGACACCAACCTTTGTTTGATTTTACTGGAGATGGTCAGAGGTGGAGAGACCCTGGCACAGGGCTGGGCACCCCATGGATAAGTCAAAAACCCAAGTAGAGATGTTATTCCAGGGTGGAGCCTCTGCACATCCCATGCTTTGGCAGCTCAGCTGAACAAACACTTGGTTTTGACCCACAGAAGGGTCAGGAAGGAGCAAAGAGGCAAGCAAGCAAAATAATTTCCAGCCCTCTCCATCAGACAAGGGCCTGGATTAGTAGAAGGTAATTTCTGGACAAACTATCTATTATCCATGAAGCAACACCTTTTCTTGCTCTAGCTGCCAAAACACTTCCTTTTTCCAGGCCAAAGAGAGTTCACAAATGAGGCCCCAACTTGCTGCACATTGCAATAGTTTTACAGGTTGCAATTTGATATTATTACACGTATTAGCCAAAATTCCTTCCTTTTGCATTACAAGGCACCCAGACAAGCAACCTTCAGCAGCAACAACACTCAGAAAGGGACCAAGGGACCAGTGTGATGGCTTTGTGCAGACATACTGACCACACACTCACAAGTACTGCTTTCTTTTCATCAGGTGGAGTCATCTTATATGGACAAATCATAAAAATAAATCAGAATCTAACAATACAGAACAGGATTTCACTGCTTCCAATCCACCCATTCCTGATGGACAAACACAGGGAAAGCAACAGGGGGTGGTACTTGGTGGTGATGTGAGTGGAATCAAATTTGGTCTCAGCTACACTGGTGCAAACCCAGGGTTTGGGATGACTCTGGATTGACATCCAAGTCCCTGCTTTTGCCATCGGTATTCTTCCTCTGCGGATCTGACCTACATCGTTGGAAGGAGAGGGGTAGCACAAGCATTTGGAAGTGATGCTCCTCCATTAGCGATGAGATTAATTAAGATGCTGCTGGGCACTTCTCCACAGTCAGGCAGGGCTGTTAATGGCCATTGATTTTTTTTTTAAACAGCATGTACAAGTTTAAATGGTGTAAACTGCCCCAGATTCCCTTTCCCTATCTTTGTCTCCCCTGCTAGGGGTTAACCTCGCTGGAGATAGGGAAAAAACCAGTCCCCTCCTTCCTTTGCCTAAGGCACCAAGATCAGGAAATTCACTGCTAATCACTGCAGTTGTGATTTCTGATTTCAACTGGCAGCACGGAGAATTGAACTCCAGTCCCCCGAGTACAGCAGGCTGCGCCAGGCAGGCCTTGAGCTTGTTAAAACTGTGGTGCTGCCATGCGGTTATCAATTTTAAATTAATCTCTCCCTCCATGCACACTTATCCTCCTCCACCCTCTCTTAAAGTGGCTGCTAAAAATATAAACTCCAGGATACCTCGCTCTAAGACTTAACTAAGTAAAAATTGGGATACTATTAATTACAGGTTTCCTTCAGCCTCAGCACCTGGAAAAAATGGATTTCTGCACTGTCTCAGGGATTTGCCTAATCCACTTCCTGCAGTAAAGCCAACCACAGCTCTGGCTGTCTTAGCATCCTGCCATGCAAATCCTCCCTCCCATGATGAGCCCCTCTCCAGGAGCGCCCTGTCTCCGGGGCTGGAGCCGCTGGGGAAGTGGAGCCTGGCAGCAGAACACCAGTCAGCCAGGAACTGGAGCTCTGTGGGCTGAGTGTGTGCTCTGCATTCAACCGAACCTGCCCTGCTGAGACAGGCCAGGGGCTCAGACATCGCTTACTCGGCTCCCCCTGTCCCCGCGTCACCGTCACACTGCAGCAAACCTGTGCCAAGAGTGAGCACGAGGTGCTGTGCTGTGCCCCAGGGAGAGCCCCTGACTTCAGCCACCGACTGGGGTTGTAAAAAATTACCCCCAAATCCAACTTAATGGCTTGGCTCCCTCCCCATGGTGGAGTCTGAGTGTCTGCCTCTGCTCAAGAGCAGCTTGGCTAATGTGGGCCAGGGTTTTAAAGCCTTTGTAGTTGGCCGTGTCCACCTGAAATAACAAATACCTGCACCCTGGCACGGTGCACGTGGCAGCCCTGGTCCTTGCGGGCAGGGCCTTGCAGCTTTATCTCCTGCAGCTGCAATTGCTGCAGCAGTCAGACCGCAGAGGCACCGAGAGGAGGTCACCTGGTGCTGGAGGGGGCTCAGGAAAGCAATCAGCTGGCATCTGAGCAGGGGCCACGCCACCACCTCGGTGTCAAATGTGAAAATCTGGGGAGGTGAGTTTATAAACGACTGCAGGCGTCAGCATCCAGTTTGGAATCTATAAACATCTGAAATCTGTTAGTACTTTATTTGTAATGATACTGCCAACAGACTGCCCCCCCCAAAGGTCACAGCACACACTCAGCATTAAATTGCAGTACAACAAATCCTCAGCTATCCATAACCTACAAAATGATAGGGGCAGGCTGGAAGGGGAGACTGGGATAAAGCAGAAAAAGAAAAAAGTCTAGACACACTTTCCTAAAACTCACTGGGGAATCATTTTAAAATCACTTTATGAGGAAATAATTGAGGTTCTATATACAAAACTCCCCTTAAAAAAAAGAGTAACACGTCTGACAACCTTACAAAGTCACAAGGTTGTTACAGAGAAGAATGGGTCTCTGTTTGGGAATTTAAATACTATGTGGCCCAAATTCATAAACATTTAAAATTTTTAAAGCTGTTGGGAATAAAAGAGCAAAAAAGGCAAAACCAGCCAGGGCCAACTTGAAAAAAAAAAAAACAAAACCCAAACCAAAACTGCCAAGTGAATGAAAACCATCTCCGCAGTACAGCCCCCTTTCCTCACTCTCTAATGTTCCAATGCTGAACGCTGCCCTTCAATCCAGCACAGAATAAACCCACTGTTGTGCACATGACACAGCACAAACCCACAGCACAAACCCACTACTGCCTACATCCCCCTCCACAGCAAGTGGAATTCATCTCAGAGCCCCCAGATGCAGCATTAGCCCCCTAAATGCGACAGCTCTTTTTGATCAAAAGGGAGGAGCAGCCTGTCCCCAGGTCTGACTGGATGTGAACTGCCCAGGAGGACCTGGGGAGCACTGATCATCATTCCACTTCCACGTGGAGCCAGGAGGTTACCAACTCCATCTGTTTCAAGGGCAACACAATATAGCTGAAAAAATCACTGCAGAAAATATTTTGTAATTCTTCTTATGCCTTTCTTTTGTTATTCTTCATGTCAGAGTTGCTTCTCCATGTCACTTGTGGAGAGAGGTCCAAGCACAAGAACCACACAGATAACTGTGCACTTAAACTTCACCAAGTTCTTCCTGATACCAGATTATTTCAAAAATATCCCTCAAAATGTAAGCCCAGGAAGGGACTTTGGGAAATTCTGGCTGTGGACTGGTCAGTATCTCCATGGGACTGACCCAAACGCACGGCTCACCCATCACTCCAACTTCGGGAGAGTTTGGATTCTTACCTGAATTTCATGGCTCAGGCCCATTTCTAATTGTGCCTAAATATATCCCTCCATGCTGTAGTGCCTGACTTCCTTCTGGCCAACCTCAGCTGCCTTTTTGACCTGCATACCCTGCGGAAGCACCAAGATCAAGCAAGTTGTGCCTACTGAGTGTGAGGATTAGTGAAAAAACCCACTCAGAATGTCAATGAGTTAGGGGCATCACACACTTCTCCCATTAAAATTCAGGAGGTTTTCCAGTCCTTCTGGCCTCGGTGCATTTGCATAGTATAGGGTCAGAGAGACATCCTGATTCCACTATAGCTGCTCTGTTTAAAGGGTCAGAACGGTGACATATGAAAATAACCCAACTTTAATTGATACCTGGGCTGTTGAATTTGAAACTCCCCCCGGCCCCATCTCTTGTGTATCTAATGGACAGTACACTCAACAGCAGATGCCAAGAAGGCAGCTCAGTCTCTCAGTTGCATTAGCAGAGCTTTAAAAATAATTGTTGAATTGTCCACAAGATGTCCACTCTACTTTTCAAGCACCTGAACCTCCTGATAATCACCACGGCAGCTGTAAATGTTCTCAGGGCTGGCAAGTTATCCAGCTGTGAAACCCAACCGTAGCATCTTAGGAGAAGATCCCAAGGAGAAAAAACCCATGTTTTTTAGTTCAAGCTTCTGTTATTTTAATACTTTATCAGAGGTCCAGTTATGACTCAAACTTTATCGGGAGTAGCAGAGATGTGGGTGTATTTATTAGGTTCTTTTCTGGTTTTCTTGTTGCTATCAATTGCCAAATCACACAGACAAAGGGCAATTACAATTGACATCTAATTCCTAGGTTGGACTCAGTCAGGCATGAGGAACTTGATGCAAACCATATTTCCTGATCCCACCGTTGCTGGGCTCAGGATCACAGATTATGGGGCACTGAAAGATTCTTGGCAGAAAACATGGACCAGATTGGTTTGCTTATTTTTTAGGCATCTTATCATATACTCCCTAAAAAGAAAGCTGATGGCTAATCCCACTCAGAAGAGCAAAGAAAGAATACCTGAAGAGTTACAGCAGAGCAATTGTAAGTGCATTACTGTTTAACTACTCATCAATTCATAACTAACATTTCTGTGGCATTTTCCATGATTCAGTTCAGGCTCAGTTCTGGGACAGAAACACTGTTTACCCCTGAATCACTCAGCTGAAAAAATCATGAAATTCTGATGAAAATCCATCCCATAAACTATGAAACCATATTGCTCCTGCATTTGTTGGTGATGCAAAAATGAGGGACTACTGCTCTTCTTTGCTCCGAAGAACAAGACTAAAAACCCCATTATTTCATCTCCTAACATGCCTAAACCCTTTAATGGTTCCAACCCTTTAATGCTTCCATTTTTTGAAATAAGTCCTTTTAAAAATTAAATCCTGTGGGTTATTGGGGTGCGTTATGAACAGGGAACACTGAGCTGTATAGATGAGTGCCAAGAATAAGGGGATGAAGCTGCAGCCCCTGGGTTTCTAATAGAGATACTCAAGCACTGAGTGGCCACATTTGCAGGAAAATGCCCAAAGTGCTGCTGTGCTGGCAGCAGCTCCTGCTGTGTTGGTGTCCTCTCTACAATTCTGCCGTGGCAAGTACTTCATTGAAACTCCCATTACTGGTCGTCACTTTTCCATTAATGGCTTTCATAGGTAGAAAAAAACCCAGGAACTTTCTTCCAGGCTAAACAGGTTCAAAATTCACCATTCCAACCTATAAAAGGCAGATCTGGAGAGACACTGGGACAACGACTCACCTTGCTCACAACGACCCAGCTGAGAAACGTTCCCAAGGCTTTCAGACTTTCCCACTGTTTCTCCCAAAAAAAGCCCTTTAAAGGATCAACTAAACAAACACCCTGTGAGTGCCTCAGAAGGGACCTCTCAGCGAGCCCATTAGGGCCGTGTTTGGAGGCAGAACCCAGAGTACATTACGGGTTATTTGTGACGCTGGAGCGATGTGCTCCTAATGGGTACAAGGATGTGCTGACATCGGAAGTAAGGCTGACAGGTCTGCAGTTAACTGTCACTCCCATCACAGACTTAATAGCTTTGCCAGGCACCCTCTAAGCAAATGAAGAGAAGAAAGCTCTTGCTGTGTGACAGCATTGGAAAAGAATGCATGTGAATGTCATTCTGGTATTGAAAGTGTCAGGTGCCAGCCGAGGAGCCCTGATCAGATAGACAAGCATCGTGCTGGATGCTTTCAGGTTATTTGAAGCCTGTCATTTCTATTAGCAAGCTAACCACAAGTGGAATCCTTCATTAGTTTGTTTTGCTTAGTACTGAAGCGTCAGGGGATGGAGGCCTGGGCCCTTTTGGCTTTCTCCTTATTAACAGCTCATGATGGCTGGCGAGCAGAGGGGACCACGGGCTCCTTCCCCTCCATGCCTGCTCATTAGTGCCTGGCAGCAAAGAGCAGAGATGAGTGGACATTGGCACGGGTTGGCTTTCTAGTTCTTGGAGAAGGCCAAGAATAATCTCAGTAGATTTAATTAAAACCACAGCGAACAGATGGGGAAGATGGAAAGCAAATGCAACTG